>NC_135235.1:447052031-447368697 GCF_051348905.1 Ranitomeya variabilis | reverse complement strand
TAGGCAATGTCCAATTTTATTTCTGATGGCCAAATGTATTTGTTCAATGTAACATAAGTGAAAAATGGCTCCAATGTTCATTACGCAGGTAATTGCATTTAACTCTTAAGATTTTTAGCACAGACCCTTTTTGTGGGCTAAAATATTCTACCCAATATTCTATCCTCTCATTTGACTCCAATCCATTGACTCCTCTTCCATAACGTCTTGACTTGTGATCTCAATTGCCAACAGCTGACACAGGATGTCAACATTTAAGGATGTAAACATTCAAAAGAGGCCGGTGGTTTTAACTGGAGATTTGCTAACTGTATAAACTTCAGGGAAGTGTTTGATTGTGAGAAAACACTTTAAAAATGAAAAAAAAAATAAAAAAAATCGAACAACTCCAATATGAAAGATCTGTCTATTGTCTTAAGTAATTGAAAAAGATAGGTTGATTATATTGAAGACCTGCTACTGCCAACCTTTTTGGAGGATGACATTTATGAACAATTTCTGTCAATACTTTCCATACATTGCTTGATCCATAGGTTAGATGAATTCAATGTGTAGAAAATATTTTCAAATGTGAATCAAGGTCAGTGGTATGGATGTGGATGGTGGCATATAATGCTGCAGAGTAGAATATGCTTTGGCTCTGGAGTTGACAGAACGTTTGAGAGTGTTGTAGAAGGTAAGGAAAACAAAAGGATCCTTTAAGAGGCTGAATTGCAAAAACTTGATTCTCTTTTATTTCCAGAAAGTGCCATTCTTCTCTATGGGCAGTGCCTTGCGTAGCAACTTAGCCTTAGGCCAGTTTCACAATTTCAACATTGACAGCCTGAGTACGAACCATGATGTCCAAACTGGCCACAGGTCTACTCATCCGATCTCAACAGTCTCATAGATATTCTGTTCAGGTGATCCGCAGCGGGTTCAGACATTGAGATCCTTACTTGAATTCTGAATATCAGAAGAGTGAAACCAGTCTAACTCCAAATTAAATGGGTCAACAAACCCAGTTTTAAATGAAGACCAGCTGGTGTTTAGGTCATAGCGGTAGGTCAATTTCATTATTTTCCTGCAGTAGCCACTTCATGGCAGGATATGCTTTGAAGTGGCAACATTGGACACTTTGGCAGGGATTATTTTCAATGCAGATCTGTATTACTAAAAATCATTTTTAGAAGCAGGATTTAATCTGATGCTTAGGAATATCTTAGAAAGTGGAGATATAGACATTTAAATGGCTCCCATACCATAAAGTAGTAGCATATCCTGTCATGTTCTCAATGGCAAGAGAACATAGCATCAGCATATATAGGAACTAGCTCTTGGAAGATGGGAACTGAGCTGACCATGAACTAAACCTAACGCACAACTAGCAGTGGCCGGGTAGCATGCCTACGTTGATTCTAGATGCCCAGCACCAGCCGAAGGACTAAATAATGCTAGCAGAGGAAAATATTAGTCCTAGCTCACCTCTAGAGAAATACCCCGAAAGGAGACAGAGGCCCCCCACATGTATTGGCGGTGAATTAAGATGAAATAACAAACGTAGTATGAAAATAGGTTTAGCAAATTTGAGGTCCACTTACTACATAGCAGAAGACAGAAAGGACACTTTCATGGTCAGCTGAAAACCCTATCAAAACACCATCCAGAAATTACTTTAAAACTCTGGCATTAACTCATAACACCAGAGTGGCAATTCCTGTTCACAAGAGCTTTCCAGACACAGTAACGAAACTACAGCTGTGAACTGGAACAAAAATGCAAAAACAAACATGGACAAGAGTCCAACTTATCTAGTAGTTGTCTAGGAGCAGGAACAAGCACAGAGAGGCTTCTGATAACATTGTTGACCGGCAAGCAACTAACAGAGCAGCAAGGTTATATAGCGACTCCCACATCTTGATGGGAACAGGTGAACAGAGAAGATGAAGACACCAGTTCAATTCCACCAGTAGCCACCGGGGGAGCCCAGAATCCAAATTCACAACAGTACCCCCCCCTCAAGGAGGGGGCACCGAACCCTCACCAGAACCACCAGGGCGATCAGGATGGGCCCTATGAAAGGCACGAACCAAATCAGAGGCATGAACATCAGATGCATTCACCCAAGAATTATCCTCCTGGCCGTATCCCTTCCACTTGACCAGATACTGGAGTCTCCGTCTGGAAACACGAGAGTCCAAGATCTTCTCCACAACGTACTCCAACTCACCCTCAACCAACACCGGAGCAGGAGGCTCAACGGAAGGCACAACCGGTACCTCATACCTGCGCAATAATGACCGATGAAAAACGTTATGAATAGAAAAGGATGCAGGGAGGTCCAAACGGAAGGAAACAGGGTTAAGAATCTCCAATATCTTATACGGGCCGATGAACCGAGGCTTAAACTTAGGAGAAGAGACCCTCATAGGGACAAAACGAGAAGACAACCACACCAAATCCCCAACACAAAGCCGAGGACCAACACGACGGTGGCGGTTGGCAAAAAGCTGAGTCTTCTCCTGGGACAACCTCAAATTGTCCACCACCTGCCCCCAGATCTGATGCAATCTCTCCACCACAGCATCCACTCCAGGACAATCCGAAGATTCCACCTGACCAGAGGAAAATCGAGGATGAAACCCCGAATTACAGAAAAACGGGGACACCAAAGTGGCAGAGCTGGCCCGATTATTGAGAGCGAACTCTGCCAATGGCAAAAAAGCAACCCAATCATCCTGGTCAGCAGACACAAAACACCTCAGATATGTCTCCAGGGTCTGATTAGTCCGCTCGGTCTGGCCATTCGTCTGAGGATGGAAAGCGGACGAAAAAGATAAATCTATGCCCATCCTAGCACAGAATGCCCGCCAAAATCTAGACACGAATTGGGTCCCTCTGTCAGAAATGATATTCTCAGGAATACCATGCAAACGAACAACATTTTGAAAAAACAGAGGAACCAACTCGGAAGAAGAAGGCAACTTGGGCAGAGGAACCAAATGGACCATCTTAGAGAAACGGTCACACACCACCCAGATGACAGACATCTTCTGAGAAACAGGCAGATCTGAAATAAAATCCATCGAGATGTGCGTCCAAGGCCTCTTAGGAATAGGCAAGGGCAACAATAATCCACTAGCCCGAGAACAACAAGGCTTGGCCCGAGCACAAACGTCACAAGACTGCACAAAGCCTCGCACATCTCGTGACAGGGAAGGCCACCAGAAGGACCTTGCCACCAAATCCCTGGTACCAAAAATGCCAGGATGACCTGCCAACGCAGAAGAGTGAACCTCAGAGATGACTCAACTGGTCCAATCATCAGGAACAAACAGTTTATCAGGTGGGCAACGATCCGGTCTATCCGCCCGAAACTCCTGCAAGGCCCGCCGCAGGTCTGGAGAAACGGCTGACAATACCACTCCATCCTTAAGGATACCCGTGGGCTCAGAGCTACCAGGCGAGTCAGGCTCAAAACTCCTAGAAAGGGCATCCGCCTTAACATTCTTAGAACCCGGTAGGTATGACACCACAAAATTAAACCGAGAGAAAAATAATGACCAGCGCGCCTGTCTAGGATTCAGGCGCCTGGCGGTCTCAAGATAAATCAAATTTTTGTGGTCAGTCAATACCACCACCTGATGTCTGGCCCCCTCAAGCCAATGGCGCCACTCCTCAAAAGCCCACTTCATGGCCAAAAGCTCCCGACTCCCAACATCACAATTCCGCTCAGCGGGCGAAAATTTACGGGAAAAGAAGGCACAAGGCCTCATCACGGAGCAGTCAGAACCTTTCTGCGACAACACCGCCCCAGCTCCGATCTCAGAAGCGTCGACCTCAACCCGAAAAGGTAGAGCAACATCAGGCTGACGCAACACAGGGGCAGAGGAAAAACGGCGCTTAAGCTCCCGAAAGGCCTCCACAGCGTCAGGGGACCAATCAGCAACATCAGCACCCTTCTTAGTCAAATCGGTCAATGGCTTAGCAATATCCGAAAAACCAGCAATAAATCGACGATAAAAGTTAGCAAAGCCCAAAAATTTCTGAAGACTCTTAAGAGAAGAGGGCTGCGTCCAATCACAAATAGCTTGAACCTTGACAGGATCCATTTCAATGGAAGAGGGAGAAAAAATATATCCCAAAAAGGAAATCCTCTGTACCCCAAAAACACACTTAGAACCCTTCACACACAAAGAATTAGACCGCAAAACCTGGAAAACCCTCCTGACTTGTTGGACATGAGAGTCCCAGTCATCCGAAAAAATCAGAATATCATCCAGATACACAATCATAAATTTATCCAAATAATCGCGAAAAATATCATGCATAAAGGACTGGAAAACTGACGGAGCATTTGAAAGACCAAAAGGCATCACTAAATACTCAAAGTGGCCCTCGGGCGTATTAAATGCGGTTTTCCACTCATCCCCCTGCCTGATTCGCACCAAATTATACGCCCCACGAAGGTCAATCTTAGAGAACCACTTGGCCCCCTTTATGCGAGCAAACAAATCAGTCAGCAACGGCAATGGGTATTGATATTTAACAGTGATTTTGTTCAAAAGCCGATAATCGATACATGGTCTCAAAGAGCCGTCTTTTTTTGACACAAAGAAAAAACCGGCTCCTAAGGGAGATGACGATGGACGAATATGTCCCTTTTCCAAGGACTCCTTTATATATTCTCGCATAGCAGCATGTTCAGGCACAGACAGATTAAACAAACGACCCTTTGGGTATTTACTACCCGGGATTAAATCTATGGCACAATCGCACTCTCGGTGCGGAGGTAACGAACCAAGCTTGGATTCTTCAAAGACGTCACGATAGTCAGACAGGAACTCAGGAATTTCAGAGGGAATAGATGATGAAATGGAAACCACAGGTACATCCCCATGAGCCCCCTTACATCCCCAGCTCAACACAGACATAGCTCTCCAGTCGAGGACTGGGTTGTGAGATTGCAGCCAAGGCAATCCTAGCACCAAATCATCATGTAGATTATACAGCACCAGAAAGCGAATAATCTCCTGGTGATCCGGATTAATACGCATAGTTACTTGTGTCCAGTATTGTGGTTTATTATTAGCCAATGGGGTGGAGTCAATCCCCTTCAGAGGAATAGGAGTCTCCAAAGGCTCTAAATCATACCCACAGCGTTTGGCAAAGGACCAATCCATAAGACTCAAAGCGGCGCCAGAGTCGACATAGGCGTCCGTGGTAATAGATGACAAAGAGCAAATCAGGGTCACAGATAGAATAAACTTAGACGGTAAGGTGCAAATGGAAACAGATCTATCAAGCTTTTTAGTGCGCTTAGAGCATGCTGATATAACATGAGTAGAATCACCACAATAGAAACACAACCCATTTTTCCGTCTAAAATTCTGCCGCTCGCTTCGGGACAGAATTCTATCACACTGCATACTCTCTGGCGACTTCTCAGTGGACACCGCCAGATGGTGCACTGGTTTGCGCTCCCGCAAACGCCTATCGATCTGAATAGCCATTGTCATGGACTCATTCAGACCCGCAGGCACAGGGAACCCCACCATAACATCCTTAATGGCATCAGAGAGACCCTCTCTGAAAGTCGCCGCCAGGGCGCACTCATTCCACTGAGTAAGCACAGACCATTTACGGAACCTTTGGCAGTAAATTTCCGCTTCATCTTGCCCCTGAGATAGGGACATCAAAGTTTTTTCTGCCTGAAGCTCCAAATGAGGTTCGTCATAAAGCAACCCCAAGGCCAGAAAAAACGCATCCACATTGAGCAACGCAGGATCCCCTGGTGTCAATGAAAAAGCCCAGTCTTGAGGGTCGCCCCGGAGCAAGGAAATCACAATCCTGACCTGCTGTGCAGGGTCTCCGGCAGAGCGAAATTTCAGGGACAAAAATAATTTGCAATTATTTCGAAAATTCTGAAACCCAGATCTATTCCCCGAGAAAAATTCCGGCAAAGGAATTCTCGGCTCAGATACAGGTGCATGACAAACAAAGTCTTGCAAATTTTGTACCTTCGTGGCGAGATTATTCAAACCTGCAGTTACACTCTGAAGATCCATTACAAACAGGTGGACACAGAGCCATTCAAAGATTAGAAGGAGAAAAAAAAAAAAAAAAAATCTCAGCAGACTTCTTATTTCTCTCCTTTCTCAGCCAAGGATTTTAACCCTTTAGTGGGCCGGTCAAACTGTCATGTTCTCAATGGCAAGAGAACATAGCATCAGCATATATAGGAACTAGCTCTTGGAAGATGGGAACTGAGCTGACCATGAACTAAACCTAACGCACAACTAGCAGTGGCCGGGTAGCATGCCTACGTTGATTCTAGATGCCCAGCACCAGCCGAAGGACTAAATAATGCTAGCAGAGGAAAATATTAGTCCTAGCTCACCTCTAGAGAAATACCCCGAAAGGAGACAGAGGCCCCCCACATGTATTGGCGGTGAATTAAGATGAAATAACAAACGTAGTATGAAAATAGGTTTAGCAAATTTGAGGTCCACTTACTACATAGCAGAAGACAGAAAGGACACTTTCATGGTCAGCTGAAAACCCTATCAAAACACCATCCAGAAATTACTTTAAAACTCTGGCATTAACTCATAACACCAGAGTGGCAATTCCTGTTCACAAGAGCTTTCCAGACACAGTAACGAAACTACAGCTGTGAACTGGAACAAAAATGCAAAAACAAACATGGACAAGAGTCCAACTTATCTAGTAGTTGTCTAGGAGCAGGAACAAGCACAGAGAGGCTTCTGATAACATTGTTGACCGGCAAGCAACTAACAGAGCAGCAAGGTTATATAGCGACTCCCACATCTTGATGGGAACAGGTGAACAGAGAAGATGAAGACACCAGTTCAATTCCACCAGTAGCCACCGGGGGAGCCCAGAATCCAAATTCACAACAATATCCCCTTGATGTGCCAGAGAGATTTATAATAGGTTGCTCTCCATCCTCTAAGACCAGCGTCAATCTTGAAAATGCAGAGGATGCAGGGTTAGTGTAGCCCGGAATCCCTTCATTATTTTTCCCAGCAGTTCATGTGTTCCTTTCACAAATTGTGAATGGCCAATGTGCAGGAAAATGCAGTGAAGTGAAAGCAGCGCTACAGTAGCTCTGCATCACTTTAATATTCAGGATCAGTGGGGATCCCAAAAGATGGACCTCCGCTGATCGTAAATTAATGGCATATCCTATCCACTGCATATATCATTACGTTATTAGACAGGACCTTCACCCCCACCTCCCCTGAAAAAAGTAAGCATTTATTCACATTAACTAATTAATTTACATGACTAAATTAGCCTGTATATGTCACTGTTATTTTCTCTGGAATAATCCTCTCAAGCCAGTGATTCACATATGAGAGTTTTTACTTACTAGCATCCTCTGCAGGGGATTTTATCACTTACCATCCATGATGGGTGTAGTACCAGAAAGAAAACACTGACTCCTCACAGTGGTTATTATGTCACAGTCGGTGGAGGTAATGTAATATGCGGCACTGTAAACAGTCTGCATCCTGTACAAGCTGCCGGAACGTAGGAGAGGACGTGTCCCAAGACATATGCAAGGTGATGTCCATGTATACAGAGGAGATAAATGTATATAATATATACATACAGCATAATAAAGTCACCCGATTTACATTTGAATTTATCAGCGAGCTGATGGTTTCCAGATGTTAACCCTTCCCCCCCATGGCCCCAGACACAATCACAGGAGACAGAGCGACTCCTGCGGTGGGTTCATCGTTGAACTTGGCTTTGTTCCCCCCTATCCATCAGTATGGCAAGACAAAAGCAGCAGATGCTGATAACCCCTGCCATGCCAGAGAGGTCAAATAAGATTTTAAGCTCCAGGTTCACCCACTGCTGGACTATTTTAGATTTTTTTTTGTCATGTTTTAACCCTTTAGGGACATAGCTTACTTTCAGTTATTCGGCAAGCTGCATCTATGTACATTTTTTTTATTCCAATCTTCTGTTGGGCAGAAATGTTCTTGCAATATATTAGGTTTTTTTTATTGTTTTTCTTTTTACATTGTTTACTGTAAAGGTGTAAATAAAATGTTGTCATTTTGTACAGGTTAGAGAAAAGATGGTATCTTGATGAAAAATAAAGCTATTATGTCATGTATTCAGAATAGCCATCACCTTGTCCTTGCAACTTTTTATATGAAAAATCAATAAAGTAAGTTTTTTATTTATCCGATTTTTCCAGCCACTTTCTGTCTTTATTTCTTTCATTCTTACATTTATGCTAGTACCGTGTGTTCAGTACAGAATATAAGGTGTATGAGTACCTTTACAACTGGATGCCGGACTTTAGATAGATCTGGTGCCCGCTAGTGATGCTGCAGTAACATCTCCTGTGCCTACAATGTGGCGTAATATAGATTTAATTGGAATTGGTGACTGTTAAAAGCCTTCCATCCTTGAGCTATTAGTAGGTAATGCGGTTTAACACGTGGAGTGCAATGGGGTATTCTAATAATCGTATGGGATCCGTTTGTAAATCAGTTATTTTTCCAAACTAGGCAATGGACAACTTTCAACCTTGCATTCATTGTAAAAATCACTACTTTCTAATAAGAAGAACATTTGTGTCATCCTCAGTAAAGAACAGATATTAGCAAATCCTTATTTATCTCTAAAACTTAAAATGGAAAAAAAAACACACAAAAAGGTAACTCTGGTTATCTAAGTTAGGGGCTTATATTATGGCTCCATACAAATTGTGTGGTTTTGTTATAAATTTATGAGGCCATTCTGAAGCTTTTAATGACTGATTTTTTTTTACAGTTTTCTATACATTTTTTATTAATTCATGTGGAATCCAATTGTAAAAAGTGGCATGCTCTATCGGATGCTGTATGTTATGTGATGTTCCTGTTTCTAGCCAGAATTGATCCATTAAGGCTCCCTATGCTATATCTCTTACATTGGGTGATTTGATTTAATTAATACAATTTGCAGGACTAATTAACAATTACCAGAAACACATAGATGCAGTTATTGCTGCACATGGGGGTCATAAGAGTTTCTGAGAGCACAGGTTCACATACTTTTGCCACTCACAGACATGTGATATTTGATCACCTTCCTTCATAAAAATGACAATATCTAATACCTTTACTTCCTATGTTTGATTTGGTTCGCTTTATGTAATTTTAGGACTTGTGTGAAAAGCTTTTGTAGGGTTACGTTAAATGTATACAGGAATATAGAAAATTCTGAAGAGTTCACAAAATTACCAGCACCATTGTAGACCAGCACTGAAAGATTCTCTTGGTAGGAACTACAGTAACTAATAGATAAGGATCCTCACTGGAAACTCTCATTTAATTCCTTCATAGGGCATTTGAAAATGTGTTTTTTAAACCAGAGAACCATTTAGCTGGAGAAGGTTTGGCTGTATACAATGGCACCCAATGCAGAAAACCCAAAGCGGAATAGCAATGTCTATAAGAATTGAGTAAGAGTACCTATCACCAATCTGAGGCTGCTCTATTTATTTCATGAAAGAATGGTGATTTCTCTAAATATCATCTTTTAACAAAAACTCTCTTATGTGTCCCCAATTTTCCAGATTGTGTTATACCAGCATGCAGAGAAGGATTCCACAACCCTCCGCAGCCGCTCTCACAGTGAAAGTGCATGTTCTCGCCCTTAGCATAACCAAGTACTACTTCATATTCTACTAAGCTGTTACAGAACACTAACGGCTCTAATGATATTACCGTACGGTAACAGTTTAATAGAGTACGCGGTAGTACTTGGTTATGTAAAGTGTGTGATCTCACACTTTCACTGCCAGTGTGGCTGCGGAGGATTGGGGGATCCCGCTTTTTTTAAATCAAAGGGCAACCCAAGATTCTTTAAAGGGGTTGTCTCATCTTCTTAAATGCTTGCAATTTACCCATTATTAAAAATCCTCATTTTTCTCAAGAACAAATGGATTTGAAATGTTATAGCTTTCTGTTTTTTTGCCTAGATTACAAGCCATTTTGCAATATATCATACAAATGAATGGGAATTCCAACCACCTCTCCAATGACAGAGGCATGCGTAAGGCTCAGTTCACATTGTGTTAATGGCAAGGAGCTGATGGCATCTGTAGCATAGCACTAACGCTATGTAACGGATGCGTTAGCACACCCATTGACTGCTATTATGCAGCACATCGCTAACACATGTCATAATTGGCATGCGTTAGCAATGTGCCGTCATTCTGTGACAGACCCTCGGACGCGGTCTGCAGCGTTTTGGGGTCCGTCACCACTAGCGCAGAACGCGATCTTTAACTGCACTTGCGTTAACGCAGTCCGTTTAACGCATGTGTTGAACGGACTGCACTAACTCAATATGAACCCTGCCTTAGGGTTCAATTCTTGAGTGAAAAGATTTCAAGCCATTACTGACTGCCCGAGACACTATCAAGGGTGGTCGGTCTTAGTCAAGGAGCACAGTGCTTACAAACTCTTTACCATAGAGCCTGCAAGTGCAGCTCTGAAGCTGACCAGATATCTGGATCCGGCCAACTTCCAAGCTTCTCCGTTCCTGTGATGCTGCAGTACGAGAGAGCACAAAGTTCAAGACAGCGGGGCAACCATGCTACTGGCCCTAACTCCCCATCTGGTAAGCAGGAAGCTGAATGGCTGGGAAGCGGTGTGCTCCTGAAGATAGGATCATGAGACGTCTTTAATTTATATGAAACCATCCCCATCAACAAATGTTCACAACAAAAGTAGTTCCATGGGCTTAATATTTACTATACAACAGTATATACTCATATGGGCAGGTAGGGGTGGAGGTAAAAGATCTATTATACTTATATGTTAGAATGTTTTACTGCCTGTGCTCAAGAAACCATTCTGCTCCACCTTAACCACAGCTCCATATGTACGAAGAAGTACTCCATAAGTACAGTTCATCTCTTCTGATGGTCAGGGGTGACAGATCATTAGCTGTAGAGAAAAAAGGCTCTGGCTTGACTTTGTTAGTTCAATGAAATATGAGGATTAACCCAAAAGGAAAATCGAGTAATTAATTATCCTTTCCGTAAACTTCAACTCTTAACTTTTCTTGGCAGCAGATAAATGGAGCAAGATGTTTTGTGAGAGTATTTTCAGCACAGCTGAATGTGCCAGAAACATGCAACCAACAGAGAGGAGTTGTAGAGAAGTCTCGCACAATGCTTCACTACCCACTTCTCATACTGCGCATCCTGCCTGAAGGGCCATGATGATCTCATTTTGTTTAATAATTAACCACCCCTATTTCATGGTGCAACTCCCCAACTGAGGTGGTAAATATAGACTCCTCTAAAGTTTCTAAAAACAGCTCTGTGGTATGATATGAGGTCACCACTCACTAAGTATTTAACAACTGGATTCACAAAAGAGAAATTAGCAAACAAAAGTGTGTAATGCGTCACAAGGCAGCATCCTCTACAGACACAACCGGGGAAGATTTATCAAACTGGATAAAAGAAAAACAACCAATCAGAGAGTAGCTTTTATGTTATCGGTGCTGTTTAAGAAATGGATACCAAGCTGTGATTGGTAGGCAACAAAGACAGTTTGATTCATGGGTCTTCTCACCACATCTCCACTTGACAGTGGAGTGTGCCAGAACCCTGTTTTTGTTGGAAAAAGTTTCAACAAATAACTGAATGGTCCAAAACCTTTGGAGTGCCTTATATAGCTTGCATAGTAGCAGTAGGTTCTGGATTGAAAACTAAGGCTCCAAAATGGTAGCACAAAATAACATCAAATCTCGCAGAATGTTTGTGCAATCGGAAGTTGTGTCAAAATTTTGCGAATATTGACGTTTTCACTTCAGTTTCGGGCAGCTCTGCCATAATGGCTAGTGCTGGGGAGGGGACAGGACGGGCATGGCAATGCATGCCTAACACGTTAATTAAAAGTGGTGGCATTACTTACACCGGAAATGTTACACCACACCATGAATTTGAGTATAGATGTGCAAGGCACTGATAAGATACACCGGATTCATGAAGTGGTGGGCTTCCATTAATGAAGCAGTGCCATCTTATTCCTGCATGGCCATCATTAAGAATATTGTATGACAAGCCAGTCTTAATGAATTGGGGCCTCAATTTGGACTTTTTTCTGAGTTTAAATGATCAGGATCTCATATATCTATAATTAGGCTAGATTTAAAGTGGGGACTAACTAGTCACTATGTCAACCTGCAGCCTGTACAGGTATGTTTCATGGATCGGAGGCAACTTTGTCTATGTTATTAATCACAGTATACTTAGTCCATCAGACATTTTCACAATTTCTAACTTTTTTTTTTTTACTTTTGGATTTATGAAATGTTGGTTCTTGCAGTCCAATTTTTAGTATTTTAATTTTGTGAAAGGAAAGAAAAAAACAACTTTATTAACAAAATGGTACCTCTGAATAGAAATTTGCTCAGGAACAAGGATGTGCACCTTGATTGCCCAAATAGGCATTAATTGGTTTGACTGCTTCATTTAACGAGTTAACTCACACTTACATTCTCACACTCCAGCAGGCAACCGTGTGTGAGCACAGTGACAGTGCACGTACAACTACCCTGATGTGATGGTATATCAGAGCATGTCTACTGCCCTACTGGACCCAAAGACCCTTCCACTACATAAGAAGACATGACTGACTATTGGAATGTGAGGGACCCTCTAATAAAATGTGTATTGGTTCCCGGGAGCTTGAATTTATGTACAATATACAGCTAGCAATTTTTCTCCTAACTATTGAGATGTGTGTGTGTGTATATGTAAGCTATATGTGACCACCACTTCTGCCAGGTGAGGACATTGCCGAACCATACAGCATACCTGAGCTTCATGGATCTCTATGAATATAAATTAGAGTGGGATTCTAATGGCTTTAAGTAAGGATAACAATAACTACAACACTATTCATAATCATGGTATATAATTATACTCAAACTGGCCTCGAGTGCTACATAGTAATAATAGTGTACCAAGCTGGTACTTCTGCAGACAAGCTCATGGAAAAAAAACATGGGAAAAGATAGAGCAATTATAAATAGGAGGAGGAAAAAAACACAGAAATCCCAATAGTAAACTTTGGCCAAGTGAATGAGGAGAATAGGAAAAAATTGGACTAATAATGGGAGCAACATGTGGCCTGTGAGCGCTCAGATTTTACCTTATTTGAACCTTCATTAAAGTTGTTTGAAGACTTTAAAGTTTGTTTTTCTGCGTTCACCCTCCCCTGGAGATCATTGCTGCTCTGCTGATCTGATTTACACATTGTTGTCATCTGTTTGTGGTTATCATGTTTTTGGTTTTACGTTATGTGTCACAATCACAACCCTTGTCTTCCAGAGCCATGGACAAGGCAGAGCCACTGCTGAGCGAGCAGATCTGCCCAGAAATAGTCGCTTGGTGATACGATGGCGTCTTTAAGAAAAGCTGGGGGAAAGCTAGTTCAGTGTTTTTAGAATCAGTTCCTGTAATAGATGAACTCTGGCAAATGTTCTGAAATACAAGAATACATGTTGGCCTACGTTAGTAACACAGCAGTTACTAATAATAAGGACACATCATAGGACAACAAAGGGAAAATGGTGATAATGGAAGTGAATGGATGAGATTATCCACGCCTATGTGCTGGTGCTTATAAGTTTCAAAGGGTTAATCTATAACAGATAGGATGGCAAATTAGCAAAGATGTCACTCAGGTTGTGAGGTTCTCTGCCATGAATTTGAAAGAAGGCAATTACTGCTGCAAGATCCTATCAACTGTTTCCACCTCACTCTTTTAGGAGTACCCCTACAGGAAGAAAGTATGCCCGGTCAACCATTAAAATCAACCGTGATATAAGGAGTCTATATCTAAAACTAATTTAGAAGCTACAATTTCTACTCTGCCAAAACCAGGGAAATCTCCAACGTGTCCTGGCAACTTTAAGCCTATTTCACTACTAATCTGCGATGTAAATATTTTCTCTAAGATGTTAGCTTTAAGATTACATCACATTATTCCCACATTAATTTCCCTGGATCAGGTTGGCTTTGTGGCAGGTCGCGAAACAAAAGACGGGACACGCAGAATGATTAACTTAATCAAAGTGACGGAGCTCTGTGGACTCCTCAAGGTACCGTCACACTCAGCGACACTGCAGCAATATAGACAACGAGCAGATCGCTGGAGCATCGCTGTTTAGGTCGCTGTAGAGATGTCAAACACTGCAGCTCCAGAACGATGCAGGAGCGATCCTGTGACGTAACGGCGACTCACTTATCGTTCTCACAGGTCGTTAGCTCCATGCAAATCATTGCAGGCATCGTTGCTTTTACTGTTAAACACGACGATACATGCCGACCTGACGACCAAATAAAGCTCTGGACTTCTAGCTCCGACCAGCGATATCACAGCGGGATCCAGATCGCTGCTGCGTGTCAAACACAACGAGATCGCTATCCAGGACGCTGCAACGTCATGGATCGTTGTCGTTCTCATTGTAAAGTTGCTGAGTGTGACGGTACCTTCAGTGCATTCCTGTCTTTGGATGCTGAAAAAGCTTTTGACAAAGGTGCACTGGGGATATCTTAGGAGTGTTTTCACAAAGTTCGGTTTTGTTGGCCCCATATCCACAGCGATCTGTGCCATGTATTCCAACCCCAATGCTAGGGTATTGTCATCGGGATTTTTGTCAAACTCATTTGCAATAACTACTGGAACACGTCAGGGTTGCCCCCTGTCTCCCATCATCTTCGCTTTATGTATGGAGCCATTAGCTGAAAAAGTCCGATCTTCTCCAACTATAATGGGCATTAAAGTTGGGCTGGTAATCACAAAATTGGACTGTACGCGGATGATGAAATTATCTCATGTACCAACATAGAATCATCCTTTCCTGCCATTGTTGCCAACTTAGAAGAATTCGCTAAAGTATCGTACTATAAACTTAATGCCACTAAATCACTAGTTTTTCCTGTTTTGGTTCCGTCCACGACTCGAGGATTATTGGAATGTAAATACCCTTTTAAATGGGTAAATGAAGGGATCCCATATATAGGTATAGTTCTTACACACTCTAAACAGCTTATAGAGAGAAACTTCTCCAACCGCCAGAAAGAGACCAAGTTAGAATTAGACGAATTTCAATCTATGCCAACGTCATGGATAGCCAGGAAAAATATTTTTAAAATTATGGTGCTCACTAAGATTTTATATTATTTTAGGTGTATTCCAGTCAGCGTTCCTATTAGATTTCTCCTGTCTCTTCAAAGAATAGCTAATCATTTTATTTGGGCTCATAAAAGACCGAGGGTGGCTATAAAGTTGATGTATTACTCATATGATGCAGGAGGGATGGGAGTCCCTAACTTGCTTGCATATCATAGGGCGGCAATCCTTGTTGGGGCAAGAGACTGGTGGCTAATGGATAATGCTCATAAGTGGCTACAGATCGAAGCATTTTATGCTTGTAGGGGCTCAACCCGTCTTACACTAGAAAGTGGGATGATTAAGAAAACTTTTTCCCCTCCTCTCACAACGTTGGTGGTTACTATAGACTATTGGGGACAAATAGCCTTGAAAAGCTCTTGAGCAGCATATCCCTTACATTGATCTGCATAATTGGATCAATGCGGGGGTTGAAAGTCTTCAGAACTTGATGGATGATGCTCTGAACCTCCTCCCCTTTGGCCAACTGTCCTCAAAGCATCCAGGTATACGATGCCTATTTTACCAGTATTTGCAAATTAGGCATCTGATCCACACATCACCAGAGATGTCATTTTTTAAGACTCCCTTGGACCACAGGGCTAATGGGTATATTCTAAGACCGGAGTCGGGATCTAGGGGAATTTCCATCCTATATAGTGCTTTGAATACACCAGTTGATACTAAATTACCATATATGATTTGTGGGAGGGGGAGCTGGGCATATCCCTTGACCTGTGACATGGAGGGAGGGTTTAAGAGAGGAGCAAAGAGTATCATCTTGCCTAGATCACCTGGAACAGTTAAAAAAGGGCACATAAGGTGGTACCAATGTCCAGTGCAGTTAGCTCATTTTGGTCCTAACCAATTTCACGTGTGGAGAGGTTGTAGGTAGTGTTGAGCGATACCGTCCGATACTTGAAAGTATCGGTATCGGAAAGTATCGGCCGATACCGGCAAAATATCGGATCCAATCCGATACCGATACCCGATACCAATACAAGTCAATGGGACTCATGTATCGGACGGTATTCCTGATGGTTCCCAGGGTCTGAAGGAGAGGAAACTCTCCTTCAGGCCCTGGGAACCATATAAATGTGTAAAAGAAAGAATTAAAATAAAAAATATCGCTATACTCACCTCTCCGACGCAGCCGGTACTTCAGCGAGGGAACCGGCAGCGTTGTTTGTTTAAAATTCGCGCTATTACTTGGTTACGTGAATTCCCGGCTTGTGATTGGTCAGGTCGGCCATGTTGCCGGGACGCGGACCAATCACAGCAAGCCGTGACGAAATTACGTCACGGCTTGCTGTGATTGGTCCGCGTCCCGGCAATATGGCCGCCCTGACCAATCACAAGCCGTGACGTCACGGGAGGCTGGACACGCGCTCATTTTAAAATGGGCGCGTGTCCAGCCTCCCGTGACGTCACGGCTTGTGATTGGTTGTGCCGCGGTCAACCAATCACAAGCCGGGAGGCTGGACGTGCTCATTTTAAAATGGGCGCGTGTCCAGCCTCCCGTGACGTCACGGCTTGTGATTGGTTGCGCCGCGGTCAACCAATCACAAGCCGGGAGGCTGGACGCGCTCATTTTAAAATGGGCGCGTGTCCAGCCTCCCGTGACGTCACGGCTTGTGATTGGTTGCGCCGCGGTCAACCAATCACAAGCCGGGAGGCTGGACGTGCTCATTTTAAAATGGGCGCGTGTCCAGCCTCCCGTGACGTCACGGCTTGTGATTGGTTGCGCCGCGGTCAACCAATCACAAGCCGGGAGGCTGGACGCGCTCATTTTAAAATGGGCGCGTGTCCAGCCTCCCGTGACGTCACGGCTTGTGATTGGTCAGGGCGGCCATATTGCCGGGACGCGGACCAATCACAGCAAGCCGTGACGTAATTTCGTCACGGCTTGCTGTGATTGGTCCGCGTCCCGGCAACGTGGCCGACCTGACCAATCACAAGCCGGGAATTCACGTAACCAAGTAATAGCGCGAATTTTAAACAAACAACGCTGCCGGTTCCCTCGCTGAAGTCCCGGCTGCGTCGGAGAGGTGAGTATAGCGATATTTTTTATTTTAATTCTCTCTTTTACACATTTTAACATTAATGTTGTTGCGATACCCGATACCCGATACCACAAGAGTATCGGAATCCCGGTATCGGAATTCCGATACAGCAAGTATCGGCCGATACCCGATACTTGCAGCATCGGAATGCTCAACACTAGTTGTAGGCAAAGGGGGACACTAGGTCACATGGTGGTCATGTCCGGTTATAGCTCAATTTTGGGTAGATATTGGTAATCTAATACGAGAGGTCCTTGGGGTACAGTTGGTTTTGGAGTCCAATATGGGAGTTTTACATATTGACATAGATAAAATACCTCAGGTGCTTAGAGGCTCTTTCTCGCATATTTTGATAGCAGCCAGGTTAGCTCTGGCGGCTAGGTGAAGGGGGACGAGTTTGCCATCCATAAAAGAGGTGATTGAGAAAGTTAATATACACTGCCAATATGAATTAGCGTTGGCTCATTCCTTTTCAGCTAAAATGAGAATTTAGGGTATATGAGATCCATGGCTAGAGAGCCAGAGGTCAGCCCGTTTCCACTAAAGATGTAAATCTTATTTGACCCTATGAAACTTACATTATTGGGATTAGGTTATCATGCTTTAACCCTGGAGTTCCCGTGATGTCGCTGTGGGATGGTGAAGAAGTCATATTTTATTGAGTATAAGTAGAATGTGTACAGGTACCTATCGTATTTTGTTATTGTATGCATATGTGGGTTTTGTTTGACCCTTTGTGTGTTCAAAATTTTCTGAAAATTTAATAAAAATGTATTGAGTAAAAAAAAAAAAAAATCAACCGTGATCATCTTCTACCTAGTGTAGTGCAAGATCTCATGTGGTTTTCCATTTCCTAGAGTACAAGAGTAGTACAGTACTTTATATGGTGGATTAGTGTTGGGCCTTGCCTTTTTTCCATAACTTGGAGTGCTAGACGTCGTTCATGGCTTAAAAAAAGTCTTTCATCATCCTGACATCTCTGTTTTGTGTTCATGAAATTTTTTTCTTACAACTCTGAATTGTGCCATTCCTGTTATTCTTACTATAAATGTATAAATTAATTGACAATTGGGTATTTCCATCCACAAGTTAAAAGGGCATGTCCCTACATAGTTGGATTTTGCCAGTGCTAATTGAAATTTATCAGGGAGTGTGTGGACACTCTCACATGTAGTAACACCTACTGCAGTGCACAGGTGCTGGAAAAGGTCAAAGAGCCCCGGCACCTGCGCACTGCACTGCAGTTCTTTGCTCTGCCCTCAACAGGGCAGAGAAGTACTTCTGCACAGGAGCGTGCTGCCGAGGAGACTGTGTGGATGATGCAGCAACGTGTCATCCACATGAAGCAAGCAGGAGGGCAGCAATCATAAGAAGATGGGAGGCGCTGGACAAAGAAGAGTGACACATCTCAGACCGGCCCGCCCACAGGTGAGTATAATAAAATTTATTTTTCTTCTCTTACAGGTCGGGTTGGGGGCTTATATACAGCATTATAGGATGCTGTATATAAGCCCTGAAAGGTGATGGCCGCAACTCATATCGGCCAAAATTGCTGACAGGTTCACTTTAAACTAATTAAAATGATACCTGGGTTGAAGAAATCCGTCTTGTGATTCTTGTGTAATCAGTTTTTAGTTAATGCGATTCTCATGCTCCCGGGCAGGACTGTAGGCATTATCTTGTACTCTAGGCCACAGAAATCAAGAATAGACTACCCACAGGCCCACTCCAAAGAACAAACAGTCTGTCTCTCGATGTCTCTATGATGAGGAACATGTTTGTGCTTTCGGGTGGCCTGTGGGCAGGTCTTTCCTTGGTTACTCTGGCTTAGAGCAGGAAGATAAGACTCTGCCTAAAGTCCCACCCCGTGGAATGGGCATATCATTAAGGGTACTGTCACACAGTGCAATTACGATCGCTACGACGGTACGATTCATGACGTTCTAGCGATATCGGTACGATATCGCAGTGTCTGACACGCAGCAGCGATCAGGGACCCTGCTGAGAATCGTACGTCGTAGCAGATCGTTTGAAACTTTCTTTCGTCGCTTTATCTCCCGCTGTAATCGCTGGATCGTTGTGTGTGACAGCGATCCAGCGATGCGTTCGCTGGTAACCAGGGTAAACATCGGGTTACTAAGCGCAGGGCCGCGCTTAGTAACCCGATGTTTACCGTGGTTACCAGCGTAAAGGTAAAAAAAAAACAAAAACGTACATACTCACCATCTGATGTCCGTCAGGTCCCTTGCCGTCTGCTTCCCGCTCTGACTGTGAGCGCCGGCCGGAAAGTGAGAGCAGATCACAGCGGTGATCACCGCTGCGCTCTGCTCTCACTGTACGGCTGCACTCAGTCAGAGCGGGAAGGAGACGGCAAGGGACCTGACGGACATCAGATGGTGAGTATGTACGGTTTTTTTTCTTTTACCTTTACGCTGGTAACCACGGTAAACATCGGGTTACTAAGCGCGGCCCTGCGCTTAGTAACCCGATGTTTACCCTGGTTACCAGCGAACCTCGGCATCGCTCCAGCGCCGTGATTGCAAAGTGTGACCGCAGTCTACGACGCTGGAGCGATACTCATACGACGCTGCGACGTCACGGATCGTGCCGTCGTAGCGACGAAAATTGCACGGTGTGACAGTACCCTAACTGAAAACTTCCAACACTGATTACACACAAACCACAAGATGGATTTCTTCACCCCAGGTATCATTTTAATTAGTTTAACACTGCCAACATAACAATTACTGTAGTTTATTTAGCAAACTCCTGCTGACAGGTTCGTTTTAAGGTTACATAAAGCCAATATTTATTGAAGACCTACATAGGCTACTGACCTTATCAGACCAATCAGGACATTTTTGAGGAAGACGTCATCTGATCATAAGAGGCTCATATATTACTGTAGATTTCTTTACAACTATATTCCCCAGTGCTGATATCTGCAGGATAAACATGGCTGGGCTTCAATCCCACTAAACCCATTTTTCAGCATTTTCAAATATGTATAGTGTACGATTTTCAGCCCCATTACATTTTTCCAGGACAGTGGAAGAAGAGGCGCAGTTCAATAATTCTAGTTTTAGTTTAAATAAAATCCACAACTTTTGAGAAATGGTGTTTTTAGTGCATGGACTGGCAGTCAGACCATTTCTCACCCACACACATTCCTGATGAAACCCTCAGCGTTTATATGGGGGCGATCAGTAATGGGAGGAGGGACAGTTCCAGCTTTCGAAGCTCTCCTCTGCTTCCAGTCAAAAACCATACATTAGTGTGCATTAGTGATTACTCAGATTGTGCACTGAATATACTTGTATGTTCAATGTGGTAAGTGTGGCCAGGCATTGCAGTATTTGTCTGTCTTACTTCTCTATAAAATACGAAAGTTGACACAGAGAGAAACATTTTTAACAATTCATTTTTTTTGCTTTCTTCACATTAAGGTGTTCTCCAGGTTTAGAAACAAGTAACTAAAGAAAATGTAATTATAAATAAATTCCAGATTTATTAACAAATCACAATTGTTTTGTCTAGAGAAGTAATCACCATAGAATTAACATGACTGTCACTTTGTTACATTGACAGAAACCTGTTCTAGCATGTTAGAACAGATGTCTGTGACCATGTGCAGTAGAAGGTCCTCCATTGTGACCTGTAAAATACTTCTATTGTTAATCACATAGACACAGAAGTCTGAGAGGCTTCATCTTACCTCAGCACTTCTAGTATTGCCAGTAGGCCGGGAGCACACTTGCGAGAAACTCGCACGAGTCTCGCATCTCAATGTGCGGCACTGCCGCCGGCACTCGGAACTGGAGCGTGCGGTTGCATGTATTTCTGTGCAGCTGAACGCTCCGGTCCGAGTTCTGGCAGCAGTGTCAGGTATTGAGATATGAGACTCGTGCGAGTTTTTGGCAAGTGTGATCCAGACCGTAGTATTAGTGTAGCACATCCTCCTACATATGAAGAAGGACAGAATTTCTACTGCACATGGTCACAGGCCAGTAGCATTAATGGGGCACACATTCCTACATTTGAAGGAGGATGGAGCTTCCTATTGCACATGGTCACAAGCCAGTAGTATTAGTGGGTACATCTTCCTACATATGAAGGAGAACAAAGCTTCTACTGCACATGGTCACAGGCCAGTAATATTAGTGGAGCACATCTCCCTACATATAAAGGAGGACAGAGCTTCTACTGCACATGGTCACAGGCCAGTAGTAATAGTGGAGAACATCTTCCTACATATGAGGGAGGACTGAGCTTCTGCTGCAAATGGTCACTGACCAGTAGTATTAGTGGAGCACATCTCCCTACATATGAAGGAGGGACAGGGCTTCTACTGCACATGGTCACAGGCCAGTAGTATTAGTGGAGCACATCTTCCTACATAGGAAGGAGGACTGAGCTTCTACTGCTCATGGTCACAGGCCAGTAGTATTAGTGGGGTACATCTTCCTTCATATGTAGGAGAGCAAAGGACAGGCCGGAGCGAGCCGCCCCCTCCCCCCCCCAAGGCTAAGCGGAGGCCAGCATGACAATGGGTTGGAGAGGAGGGGGCGGGGGGCCAAAGGGTTAACAGATTAGGGGGCGGGGGGCTAGGTGAAGAGAGGGTTAGGGAAGTGTCAGGGGGCGGGGGCCGGTCAGTTCCCGCTCACCAGCACTGAAAGCAGCAGCATGTCGGGTGTGGATGCGGTGCTGCTGAGCCTGAGGGCGGCTGCAGCCTCCCGGCCTCCTGGATGGCTGGAGGCACAGGTGGCCCACTTGCTGGATGGCGGCGCCGGCGGCAGCGGATCCCCGCCGGCGGTCCCCCACCTTGATCGGCGGGCTCGGCGGACACGGCCCCCCGAGCGCCTATCGCCGGATCCTGGGCCTAGCGCCCCCCGCAGGCGTAGGAGCCCCTCCCGGGACCCTCCAGGCCGGGCGCCGGTAAGAGCGGCTGCGAGCAGGCCCCGGCCTGGGAGGAATCCGACTGCCAGGCGGGGCGCAGCGGCGGTTGGAAGGCCCTCACCTCGTGGTGCGGTGGGGGCGGAGCCTAGACGCGCCGGGCAGCGCTTGGGGCCTAGAGCAGCGGGAGGCCGCGGCGGTGCCGGTTCCGCCGCGTGGCCTGCCTCGGCGGTGCAAGCGGGGCCTGGAGGAGCCGTTGATGGAACCGGGGCGGGCGGCCCGAGGCAGGACGGCGCCGGGTCGGCCCCTACAACAGTGGCAGGGGGTCCCCCTGCTCCAGGGCTTTGGAGTGGACAGCCTCCTGCGGCGGCCTGGAGTGTGGCTGGCGCCGGTCAGCTGGATGTGCCCTCGCCGGTCCAGGCGGCGTCTCCCCCTTTCGCGTGGAGTCCGAATCCGGGGTCCCACGGGCCAGCGGCGTCCCGGAGCAGCGGGTCTGACGGACAACCACAAGGCACACCTTTGGACGGATCGGTGGCGGACTGGACCGTCCGTGGACGTCCGGATACCAGCACTCCGGCTGGAGGGACCACAGATCCCTTGCAGCCCGGTGAGTATGCGTCTGTGTCTCGTATGTGTTCTTCTGATGCTAGTGCGCCTGCGCTTAGTGGGGGTCAGGGAGCGCTTAGCGGTGTAGCTGCGGCGGGGGTAGCAGGCGGCTGTGAAACGGCGGGGGTTCGGGAGCTTTTGGTTAATGTGCAGAACTTGCTAGCTAGATTGGATCGTGATGTGGCTTCGCAGGGTTTCCTAGGTGCTTGGTCTGGTGTATCACGGAGTCCGGTCAGTGCAGCAGCAGTGCAGGCTGAGGTTGCGGAGCCAGTTTCAGTTTCTGTGCAGACTGAGAAGGAGAAGGAGTGTAGGGTTCATTTGGATGATAGGGCGCACGGTGAAGTTTACGTGTGTTTTGAGGGCCCGTTGGGGGCGCATCTTAAAAAAGAGGTCAGGGAGAAGATTAGCAGGGACGAGTACGTTGAAATTTTTTCACTGCTCCCCCTAGAGAAATTTAACATTGACAAGGGGAAGAAGGAGGATTTAAAAAAGGAGGAGGAGGAAAAACGGCGTTGGCGTTTGATTCCCCAGACTTTTGCTAATTGGCTTCAGGCGTTTGCCATTTTGGCCAGTGTTATTGGCGAGAAGGCTCCGGAGAATTGCTCCGGGCTTTTTTGCTACATGGACTCCATCGGTGAGGCTCATAGGGTGTATGGCGGTCAGGCGTGGCTAAGGTACGATGAGCAGTTTAGGCAGAGAAAAGCTGTTCGGCCGGCCATTAGGTGGGACCAGAAAGATATTGGTCTCTGGTTGCGCGTGATGGCGCAGTACAAGTTCGGCCATCCCTTTCAAGGGGGGGCCGGTGGGTCCGGCCATGGATCTCAGTCCAGTGCAGGGAGCTCCTCAGGCAACGCCGGTCAGGCAGGCGGACAGAAGTTGGGCGTCTGCTGGCAATTTAATGAGGGACAGTGCAAATTTGGAAGCAGTTGTAGATTTAAACATTTGTGTTCCCACTGTAGTGGTTCCTCCCACGGTGCCGCAAAATGCTTTAAGAAGGGCAAGGCAAAATCAGGTTCAGGTAATTCCCATGGGGGAGACTCCGGTGAGGGTGGAAAGGATGGTCCCTTATCTAAGTAGGTACCCGGATAGGGATAAGGCGGCACTGTTATTGTCCGGTTTTACGGAAGGTTTTGTTATTCCGGCACCTCCGTTTGTGGTTCCCGTCGTTAGGAAAAATTTGCGTTCAGCCTTGTTAAACTCTGGGGTGGTTTCAGAGAAGTTACGTAAGGAGGTGGCTTTAGGGCGCATGGCTGGCCCTTTTGACCACGCTCCTTTTGAGGACTTAGTTGTTTCCCCTCTGGGGGTGGTCCCTAAGAGGGAAGCGGGTAAATTTCGCCTTATTCAACACCTGTCGTATCCCAAGGGCAGGTCGGTGAATGACGGCATTGATCCTGAGTTGTGCTCGGTTGTTTACGCATCGTTTGATGAAGCGGTTGTTTGGGTGCAGAGATGCGGAAAGGGCGCCCTGCTTGCAAAGACGGACATAGAATCCGCTTTTCGGTTGTTGCCGGTTCATCCGTCTAGCGTTAGACTTCTTGGATGTTTTTGGGAGGATAAATTTTTTGTTGACAGATGTTTACCTATGGGTTGTTCGCTGTCTTGTGCACTGTTCGAGGCGTTTAGTTCATTTTTGGAGTGGGTGGTACGGGACGTGTCTGGTTGTGACGCGGTCCTACACTACCTAGATGATTTTTTGTGCATCGGCCCGGCGGGGTCCGATTGCTGTGCAAGGATTTTGAGTGCGATTGAATGGGTGGCTTTGCGGTTCGGGGTCCCGTTGGCCCCGGGCAAGACGGAAGGCCCGTGTACGTGCTTGTGTTTCTTAGGCATAGTCATTGATACCGTGAGGTGGGAGTTTCGTTTGCCTGAGGACAAATTGACGGGCCTGCGGGAAGATGTGGTGCGGATTGGTCGTCTGCGTAAGTTGCCGTTGCGGGACCTGCAATCGTTGCTCGGGAAACTTAATTTCGCTTGTCGAGTCATGCCAATGGGGCGAGTTTTTTCTAGAAGGATGGCTAGCGCTACGGCTGGAGTTAAGGCTCCCCACCATTTCGTGCGGTTATCAGCTGAGCATAAGGAGGATCTGGCAGTGTGGAGTGAGTTTCTGAAGTCATATAACGGTAGGTCGTTGTTTATGTCGGGCGTGATTGATAACGAGTCGTTGGAGTTATTCACTGACGCAGCCGGAGGTTCGGGTTTCGGAGCTTATTTTCAAGGGCAATGGTGCGCGGCAAAGTGGCCTGCGAGTTGGATTTCTACCGGTCTAGTTCGTAACATTGCTCTCCTGGAGATTTTTCCTATTTTGGTATCTGTGCACTTGTGGCAAGATAATTTTCGGAACAGGCGTGTTCGTTTTCGCTGCGATAACCTGGGGGTGGTGTGCGCGATTAATAGTTTGTCTGCATCATCGCCGCCAGTGGTTTGCGTGTTACGGCGTTTGGTGCTGTTGTGTTTGACTTTGAACGCGCACGTTACAGCGTCGCATGTGCCTGGAGTTCATAACTCTATCGCTGACTCTCTTTCTCGTTTACAGTTCGATCGTTTTCGGTCATTGGCCCCGGAGGCGGAGATGGTCGGTTTGGAGTGCCCTCCAGAACTTTGGCTAGCGGTGTCCGGGACGCTCAGGCATTGATTAAGGCGTCGTTGGCTCCCAGAACCTGGGAGGCCTATCAGGCAATTTGGCGGGAGTGGGAGGTTTTGCTGGCGGCTGCATCTGGTGGGTGGAGCCACCAGGATCAGATCGGGATCCTATTGTCATGGTTGAGCCGGGGGGCATTAGAGGGTTGGTCACCTGCAAAAGTGTCAAGAGTCATGGCGGCTCTGGCTTTTGGTTGCAAATTGCGGTGTCAGGAAGATATCACTAAGTCCTTTTTGGTGCAGAGGGCTGTAAAAGGTTTTAGGCGGCGGCCTAGAGGAGCAGATTCAAGGCGGCCGGTGTCTTTTAATGTTTTGGAAAAATTGGGCGAAGCATTGTCTTCGCTGTGTTCTTCGTTTTTTGAGCTTTGTTTATTTCGGCTGGCGTTTTCTTTGGCCTTTTTTGGGGCCTTTAGAGTAGGGGAGTTGGTGGCACCAAACAAAAAAGGGCCGGGGGGTTTATTGGCCAGGGACGTATTGTTGGCCGAGGGCCAGGTGGAGTTATGGTTGCGTCGGTCAAAGTCGGATCAGGAGGGGCGGGGCAGCAGGATTGTGGTGGGCTCAGTTGCGGGGTCCGTTATGTGTCCTGTCTCTTGCCTTAGCATCTTTTGGGGCCTGCGGCCTAGGCGGGATGGGGTTTTGTTATGTCACCAGGACGGTTCCTGTTTGTCTCGATACCAGTTCACGGCGGTTTTCAAAAAGGCAATTTCCTCGGTGGGTTTGGACGGGGCTTGCTTCGCCCCTCACTCCTTCCGGATAGGAGCTGCAACTGAAGCTGCAATTGGGGGATTGGGGGATTCCGCCATTCGTAGGATCGGTAGGTGGCGCTCCAACCGCTTTAGGAGTTACGTGCGGCCACAAGTGGTGGTAGATGGGGTTTTAAAGGCTTGAGGGAGCCTTTTTGCTGCAGTAGGTGATAGTTGTTAAGTTTGTATTTTGTTTTCCAGGTCACCAAGGTTTATTGGTGTGGATTCTTGGACACTCGTACGTGCACTGGGGAGCTCTGCGAGCCGACGTTCGGACGGAGGGCAGGCAACTGGGCTTTGATCGGAGTGTTGCAGTCATCCGGTGGCTCGGTTTTCGGGGTATGGCCTGGAATCGCGTGTTGCGGGAGATCCAGAACAGTGCGAGACTGGACAGAGCCCCTGATGTTTTGGTACTGCACGTGGGGGGTAACGATCTCGGGGTCCGACCTTTTCGGGAGTTGATTAGAGACATAAAACAGGACTGTTTGCGTCTGTGGGTTTTGTACTCGGGTTTGACTATTGTCTGGTCCGAAATTGTGCCGCGTAAACGGTGGAAGCACATGCGGTCTTTGCAAAAAATTGATAAAGCCCGCATAAAGGTGAACAGGGCGGTGTCTGCCTTTGTGGTTAGGAATGGGGGCGCGGCGGTCAGACATTTTGAACTAGAATCAGGTCGGGGGGAGTATTGGTTAGCGGACGGCGTTCATTTGAATTCTGTTGGAATTGATTTTTGGGCTCTCGGGTTGCAGGAGGGCATCGAGAAGGCCATAGCTCTTCGGTCGGGTGGGGTCTCGGGCCTTTAAGGTATTCAAAGGCCTTTCGTTGTGGCGGTTGGGGGGAGTCCTTGGAGTTGGTTGAAATTGGTTTGGGGGGTCCATAGGTATATGGCTCCTCTGTTTTTGAAGTTTATTATGTTTCGGATCTGGTGATTGGTGGTGGGGAGTTCCGGCAGGGGTTGTCGGATCTCACGTTTTTACCGCGAACAGTGAACCCTCTTGTGGGGTTTTTGGTGCTCCCGAGCCAGGCTTACAACGGCTGGGAGTAAAATATGGTCTGAGTTATGTTCGCGGTATGGTTTAAAAATCACCAGATTCTTTTGGGCTCCAAGGACTTCCCCTAGTTTTGAAATGTATGCTTTTACATTAATTGTTAACTGTTATTTTGTTTAATAAACAGGCTGCTGTGGCCTTCACAATTCCAAAGAAAACTTTGTCTCTGTCTTAATTGGGAGAATGGGTTCGGGTGGTCGCGCTGGGGGAAAAAAAGGTAAGGGACTGTAAGAGTGTCAGGGGGATGTATCTCCCTCTTTCCCGGAAGACTTCGACAATACCAGGGTCAAGCTTCTACTGCACATGGCCACAGGCCAGTAATATTAGTGGAGCACATCTCCCTACATATAAAGGAGGACAGAGCTTCTACTGCACATGGTCACAGGCCAGTAGTAATAGTGGAGCACATTTTCCAACATATGAGGGAGGACTGAGCTTCTACTGCAAATGGTCACTGGCCAGTAGTATTAGTGGGGCACATCTCCCTACATATGAAGGAGGGACAGGGCATTTACTGCACATGGTCACAGGCCAGTAGTATTAGTGGAGCACATCTTAGTTCCTACATATGAAGTAGAGCAAAGCTTCTACTGCACATGGTCACAGGACAGTAGTATTAGGTCACAGGCCAGAAGTATTAATGGAGCACATCTACCTACATATGAAGGACGATGGAACTTCTACTGCACAGAGTCTCAGGCCAGTAGTATAAGTGGAGCACATCTTCCTACATATGAAGAAGGGCAAAGCTTCTTCTGAACATTGTTACAGGCCAGGAATATTAGTGGAGCACATCTCCCTACATGTAAAGGAGGACGAAGCTTCCTACTGCACATGGTCACAGGCCAATAATATTAGTGGGGCACAAATCTCTACATATGAAAGAGGATGGAGCTTCTACTGCACAAGGTCACAGGCCGGTAGTAGTGGAGCACAACTTTCTACATATGAAGGAGGACCGAGCTTTTACTGCACATGGTCACAGGCCAGTAGTATTAGTGGAGCACATCTCCCTACATATGAAGGAGGGCAGAGATTCTACTGCACATGGTCACAGGATAGTAGTATTAGGTCACAGGCCAGTAATATAAGTGGAGCACATCTCCCTACATATGAAGAAGGGAAAAGCTTCTTCTGAACATGGTCACAGGCCAGTAATAATAGTGGAGCACATCTCCCTACATATAAAAGAGGACGGAGCTTCCTACTGCACACGGTCACAGACCAGTAGTATTAGTGGAGCACATTTTCCCTATATATGAAGGAGGACAAAGCTTCTACTGCATATGGTAGAAAAGAGTCAATCTATTCACAAGACCTCAGTGTAATGGTCAGCAGTAGGGTTGAGCGACTTTCATTTTTTTAAGATCGAGTCGGGTTTTGTGAAACCCGACTTTGTCCAGAGTCGAGTCGAGTGCAGTCGGCCGATTATTGCTAAAAGTCGGGGATCGACCGAAACACGAAACCCAATGCAAGTCAATGGGGAAGCATAGTTGGCAGTGAGTGGAGGCCAGGAAAACACCTACAGTGCCCATTTTAATGCCAAAAACATCCATTCTTGTTTCTGAAGCTTGTCAATCTTAATTAACTTTATAATAATAGTTGTTCAATGGAACTTGGGGGTCATTTGGCAAATTTGTGGGGGGTAGGGCTGGTTCAAGGTTTTAGTGGGCCCAGGAATCGTGGACTACGTCACGGCGGTGGAGCAGGGAGAGGAAAGTATTTCAACGTTGCAAGTGCTGTGATCCTGAGCAAGCAGGGGGGCACATTTGTTCGCATTGGCACTGGCACAGGGCCCCTCAAAGTACAGCGGTGTGTTTGCACGGCGGGGGCGCCTCCCACCAGCAGCGACACTTTTGCGTACTCTGAGGGGCCCTGTGCCAGTGACGTCGCCAACGAGTATGCCCCCCCACCTGATGAAGGAACCTGCACTTTCATCTGCCCCTTCCTCTTTGTCCCTGTGTAAGGTGGTATAACATGCGGGAAGGGGAACCTTACTTTCAGCAGGGTCAGATTCTGGCTGTGTAGAGTGCAAGGGGAATGTAGTGGTCTAGGTCAATGTACCAGCAGACTCATCTAGCAGTGGCTGGGCAATGGGCAGGATGAGGAGGAAACAGATATAGGGCCAAAGAATAAAGTAGGCTAAATGCAGTTCAAAATTGGTAACAGGACAGGACTGTTTAGTCGGCATTGCTTTGTTCAGTGGAGTAGCAAACCCAGGAGCAGCAGACACTGTTTTAAGGGCCCAACCACACTAGTAGGCCAAATGCAGTTTAATATCTGATACTATAGGCCCAAAGCCAGAAGGTTGAAGCTCAGCTTTATTCAGTAGAGGGCAAACACCAGGGAGGGGCAGACACCGTTAGTAGGCCCTAACCACCAATTTTTTAAATAACAGCACTTATTGAGAGCCAGAAGGTTGAATCTCAGCTTTATTCAGTTGAGGAAAAACACCAGGCAGGGGCAGACACCGTTAGTAGGCCGTAACCAAAGTTGAAGGCCAAATGCAGTTTAATTTCTGATACTATAGGCCGAAAGCCAGAAGGTTGAAGCTCAGCTTTATTCAGTTGAGGAAAAACACCAGGGAGGGGCAGACACCGTTAGTAGGCCCTAACCACCAATTTTTAAAAACACAGCACTTAATGAGAGCCAGAAGGTTGAAGCTCAGCTTTATTCAGTTGAGGAAAAACACCAGGGAGGGGCAGACACCGTTAGTAGGCCCTAACCACCAATTTTTAAAAACACAGCACTTAATGAGAGCCAGAAGGTTGAAGCTCAGCTTTATTCAGTTGAGGACAAACACCAGGGAGGGGCAGACACCGTTAGTAGGCCCTAACCACCAATTTTTAAAAACACAGCACTTAATGAGAGCCAGAAGGTTGAAGCTCAGCTTTATTCAGTTGAGGACAAACACCAGGGAGGGGCAGACACCGTTAGTAGGCCCTAACCACCAATTTTTAAAAACACAGCACTTAATGAGAGCCAGAAGGTTGAAGCTCAGCTTTATTCAGTTGAGGAAAAACACCAGGGAGGGGCAGACACCGTTAGTAGGCCCTAACCACCAATTTTTAAAAACACAGCACTTAATGAGAGCCAGAAGGTTGAAGCTCAGCTTTATTCAGTTGAGGACAAACACCAGGGAGGGGCAGACACCGTTAGTAGGCCCTAACCACCAATTTTTAAAAACACAGCACTTAATGAGAGCCAGAAGGTTGAAGCTCAGCTTTATTCAGTTGAGGACAAACACCAGGGAGGGGCAGACACCGTTAGTAGGCCCTAACCACCAATTTTTAAAAACACAGCACTTAATGAGAGCCAGAAGGTTGAAGCTCAGCTTTATTCAGTTGAGGAAAAACACCAGGGAGGGGCAGACACCGTTAGTAGGCCCTAACCACCAATTTTTAAAAACACAGCACTTAATGAGAGCCAGAAGGATGAAGCTCAGCTTTATTCAGTTGAGGACAAACACCAGGCAGGGGCAGACACCGTTAGTAGGCCGTAACCAAAGTTGAAGGCCAAATGCAGTTTAATTTCTGATACTATAGGCCGAAAGCCAGAAGGTGGAAGCTCCGATTTAGACAGTGGAGGACAATTTGAATTAGGGACTGCAGACAGACTTAGTAGGCTGTCCCCTGTGGACCATGCATCCATCACATTAACCCATTGCGCAATAATGGACACGTAATCTTCCGTGGCCATGCCTACAGGTCCATGCGTCTGTTGTCAGGTGCACCTTTGTACTCACAAATTGCCAGAGTGCATGGACAATGCGGTCTTTTACATGCTGGTGGAGGGTTGGGATGGCTTTTCTCGCAAAAGAAGTGTCGACTGGTTAGCTTGTAGCGTGGTACAGCGTAGTCCATCATGGCCTTATTAATAGTAAATAAAATATATAACTAGGCTCTATGAACTTTTAAATAGGTTCCAGGGGTACACGGGCAGCATTGGTGTGGTCAGTGGAGGAGTATTGCAAGTAGGGGCCGCAGACAGGCTCACACAGGGCTAAAATAACAAACAGTAGGCAGTCATGGCAGTTTTACATCGGTTACATGGATACACAGGCAGGCACTCCAGGCAGCATTGTGGTCAGTGGAGGAGTAATGCAAGTAGGGACGGCAGACAGGCTCACAAAGGCCTAAAATAACAAACAGTAGGCAGTCATGGCAGTTTTACATCGGTTACATGGATACACAGGCAGGCACTCCAGGCAGCATTGTGGTCAGTGGAGGAGTATTGCAAGTAGGGGCCGCAGACAGGCTCACAAAGGCCTAAAATAGCAAACAGTAGGCAGTCATGGCAGTTTTACATCGGTTACATGGATACACAGGCAGGCACTCCAGGCAGCATTGTGGTCAGTTGAGGAGTATTGCAAGTAGGGGCCGCAGACAGGCTCACAAAGGCCTAAAATAACAAACAGTAGGCAGTCATGGCAGTTTTACATCGGTTACATGGATACACAGGCAGGCAGCATTGTGGTCAGTGGAGGAGTAATGCAAGTAGGGACCGCAGACAGGCTATCAAAGGCCTAAAATAACAAACAATAGGCTCATGGCAGTTTTATATCGGTTACATGGATGCACAGGCAGGCAGCATTGTGGTCAGTGGAGGAGTAATGCAAGTAGGGATGGCAGACAGGCTCACAAAGGCCAAAAATAACAAACAGTAGGCAGTCATGGCAGTTTTACATTGGTTACATGGATACACAGGCAGGCACTCCAGGCAGCATTGTGGTCAGTGGAGGAGTATTGCAAGTAGGGGCCGCAGACAGGCTATCAAAGGCCTAAAATAACAAACAGTAGGCAGTCATGGCAGTTTTACATCAGTTACATGGATACACAGGCAGGCAGCATTGTGGTCAGTGGAGAAGTAATGCAAGTAGGGACGGCAGACAGGCTATCAAAGGCCTAAAATAACCAACAATAGGCTCATGGCAGTTTTACATCGGTTACATGGATACACAGGCAGGCAGCATTGTGGTCAGTGGAGGAGTATTGCAAGGAGTGTCTGACACAGTTAGTACGCCAAAAAAATAAATAGATGTTAATGTCTCGCAAAACAACTATAAGTAAAAAAAGCGTGGCATGCTTAGGTACAGGGGTGGGCTCATCTGCAGAGTTTATGACAAAGTAATTTGGCAGTAAATTAGCATTTACTGGTGTCAATATAGGACACTGACCCAGACTACTTTAACTAGCATCATAGATGCAAACAAATTGGTATTGTTTGTCAGTGCCAGGCATTGAATGATGTCAGTGCATAGACTAAACATTGGTGGAGCTGTGCGAGATAATTTTGCATGTGGTAGAGCACAGTTTGAGCTGGGGGGGGGAACTCTCTTGTGGCCGGCGGTACCGCCCCAGGGCCCCTCATGTTACAACGGTGTGTCTGACGTTGGGTGCGCACCACCACCGCCAGAGACACTACATTGTACTATGAGGGACCCAGTGGCAATGCCGTCGACCAAAAGCGGGCACACCTGCCTCTTCAGACAATCAGCACTGTAACGGGTGCTTGCGCCAAGTGGCGAGACAACGGCCCCGTGGGGGGATTTTTCCCATTGGGAGATGTGAAAACATGTCGTATGCTGGACAAACAGCTGCTGCAAATTAACAGATTGGAACACTCAGTAAGACCAGTCCACAAGCGAGACCTTTTTATAGGAAAGCTAGGTGTCAGCCGGGAAAGGTGGGGCAAAATAATTTGAAATCCAGGAGTGGTTCATTTTAATGAAGGTGAGATCATCCACATTTTGGGTAGCCAGACGAGTCCTTTTTTCGGTTAATATTGAACCAGCAGCACTGAATACTCTTTCTGATAGCACACTAGCTGCTGGGCAAGCAAGCTCCTGCAACGCATATTCTGCCAATTCAGGCCAGGTGTCTAATTTGGATGCCCAGTAATCAAATGGGAATGACGGTTGAGGGAGAACATCGATAAGGGAAGAAAAATAGTTAGTAACCATACTGGACAAATGTTGTCTCCTGTCACTTTGAATAGATGCTGCAGTACCTGTCCTGTCTGCGGTCATTGCGAAATCACTCCACAACCTGGTCAGAAAACCCCTCTGTCCAACGCCACTTCTGATCTGTGCACCTCTAACACCTCTGCCATGTAGCCCCCTGCAGCTTGTGTGAGAACCATCACTGCCGCTGTGTGCTGGGAATGCCTGAATCAAACGGTCTACAAGAGTTGCTTGTTTGGTTGCTAAGATTTGTTCGAGGTTCTCATGTGGCATAATATTTTGCAATTTGCCTTTATAGCGAGGGTCAAGGATGCAGGCCAACCAGTAATCATCATCGCTCATCATTTTAGTAATGTGTGGGTCCTTTTTGAGGATACGTAAGGCATAATGCGCCATGTGGGCCAAAGTTCCTGTTGGCAAATCTGCGGTTGTGCTGGTTTGAGGGGCAGTTACAGGCAAATCTACGTCACTTGTCTCCCTTAAAAAAACAGAACCCGGCCTTGCAACGCCACTAATTTCTGTTGGCCCAGGAGAAGCTTCCTCATTAAAAAAGTACTCATCCCCATCATCCTCCTCGTCCTCCTCCTCCTCTTCGCCCACTACCGCGTCCTCTACACGGCCCTGACCAGACAATGGCTGACTGTCATCAAGGCTTTCCTCTTCCTCGGCTGCAGACGCCTGCTCCTTTATGTGCATCAAACTTTGCATCAGCAGACGCATTAGGGGGATGCTCATGCTTATTATGGCGTTGTCTGCACTAACCAGCCGTGTGCATTCCTCAAAACACTGAAGGACTTGACACAGGTCTTGTAGCTTCGACCACTGCACACCTGACAACTCCATGTCTGCCATCCAACTGCCTGCCCGTGTATGTGTATCCTCCCACAAAAACATAACAGCACGCCTCTGTTCGCACAGTCTCTGAAGCATGTGCAGTGTGGAGTTCCACCTTGTTGAAATGTCAATGATTAGGCGATGCTGGGGAAGGTTCAAAGACCGCTGATAGTTCTGCATACGGCTGGAGTGTACGGGCGAACAGCGGATATGCGAGCAAAGTCTGCGCACTTTGAGGAGCAGGTCGGGTAACCCCGGATAACTTTACAGGAAGCACTGCACCACCAGGTTTAAGGTGTGAGCCAGGCAAGGAATGTGTTTCAGTTGGGAAAGGGCTATGACAGCCATGAAATTCCTTCCGTTATCACTCACTACCTTGCCTGCCTCAAGATGTACAGTGCCCAGCCATGACTGAGTTTCTTGGTGCAAGAACTCGGACAGAACTTCCGCGGTGTGTCTGTTGTCGCCCAAACACTTCATTGCCAATACAGCCTGCTGACGCTTGCCAGTAGCTGTCCCATAATGGCACACCTGGTGTGCAACAGTGGCAGCTGCGGATGGAGTGGATGTGCGACTGCGGTGTGTGGATGAGCTCTCGCTTCTGCATGAGGAGGAGGAAGAGGAGGAGGGGGGCGAACACCTACAGCCAACTCTTTCCTTGACCGTGGACTAGGCAAAACTGTCCCAATATTGCTGTCCCCTGTGGACCCTGCATCCACCACATTCACCCAGTGTGCCGTGATGGACACGTAACGTCCCTGGCCATGCCTACTGGTCCAGGCATCTGTTGTCAGGTGCACCTTTGTAGTCACAGACTGCCTGAGTGCATGGACGATGCGGTCTTTAACATGCTGTTGGAGGGCTGGGATGGCTTTTCTAGAAAAGAAGTGCCGACTGGGTAGTTCGTAGCGTGGTACAGCGTAGTCCATCAGCGCTTTGAAAGCTTCGCTTTCAACTAACCGGTAGGGCATCATCTCTAATGAGATTAGTCTAGCAATGTGGGCGTTCAAACCCTGTGTACGCGGATGCGAGGATGAGTACTTCCTTTTCCTAACAAGAGTCTCATGTAGGGTGAGCTGGACTGGAGAGCTGGAGATCGTGGAACTAGCGGTGGTGCCGGTGGACATGGGTGACTGAGAGAGGGTTGGAGATGGTATTCTTGCCGGTGCCCTACATGCAGTGTTTCCTACTACTAACCTGGTGATTCCCTGACTGCTTTGGCCTGGCGACGAAAGCTGCACATATACTGCAGGTGGTGTGGGAAACGGTCGGCTTACAGGGAGGGAAGGGATGTAGCGTTGCTGACTAGCTTCATTGGCCGAGGGTGCTGCAACCTTTAGGGACGTTTGGTAGTTAGTCCAGGCTTGCAAATGCATGGTGGATAAATGTCTATGCATGCAACTTGTATTTAGACTTTTAAGATTCTGACCTCTGCTTAAGGTTGTTTTTGACAGATGACTTTGCGCTGATCATTTGGATGTTGTTTAAAAAAATGCCAGACTGCACTCTTTCTACTATCGGATACCTTTTCAGGCATTGCAGACTGAGCTTCTTTAACCGGATGGCCACGCTGTCCTCCAACTGGTTTTGGTTTTGCCACGCGTTTTTGGCCAGATACGGGCCCGGTAGATGGAACCTGTTGTGATGTTGATGCCAGCTGCGGCTCCTCCTCCTCCGCTTCAGAACTACTGCCGCCTGCACCCTGTTCCCCCAATGGCTGCCAATCGGGGTCCACAACTGGGTCATCTATGACCTCCTCTTCTATGTCGTGTGCGATTTCGTCTGTGTCACCGTGTAAGCCGGTGGTATAGCGTCCGTGACGGGGCACCATAGTCTCCGCTGGGTTTGATTCTGCCTCAGTACATTGCGAGGGCAATGTTCTGGTCTGAGTCAAAGGAACAGCATAGTAATCTGGCTGTGGCTGTGCATCTGTGCACTCCATGTCCGATTCAACTTCTAATGGACATGGCCTGTTAACTGTTTCACTGTCTAACCCAGGAACGGTATGTGTAAAGAGCTCCATGGAGTAACCCGTTGTGTCTCCTGATGCATCCTTCTCTCTTGTTCTGGGTGAAGAAGACAAGGAAGCGACTTGTCCCTGACCGGGAGCATCCACTGACGATGCACTGCTCTGACATTTGGCACTTTCCGAGGAGGAGGCGAAAGAGCTAGAGGCAGAGTCAGCAATGAAAGCCAATACTTGTTCCTGCTGCTCCGGCTTCAAAAGTGGTTTTCCTACTCCCAGAAAAGAGAGCGTTCGAGGCCTTGTGTAGCCAGACAAGGAACCTGGCTCAACAACTCGAGACTTAGGTGCTGTACTGCTTTTACCACGACCACCTGATGCTCCACCACCACTACCATCATTACCAGCTGACAATGACTGCCCACGGCCACGACCTCTTCCACTAGACTTCCTCATTGCTTGCAAAACGTAACCAAAGTAACACTATTTGTTACTGTAAAACAACTTATAAGGTGAACTCAAACTTCTGTAGGATTTATATATACCTTTATAGGTGCCTGACACTGAAAGGAAAATCAGGCCCAATGTTACACACTAGGTTTTCTGTGGCCCAATAATTTGAGACAGATGGCACACACAGGCCCAGCACTCAAGCAGAAATGCCAATCTTAATCTCCCACTATTTTTTTTTTTTCTGGGAGAATTTACCCTAAAAAAAAAAAAAAAAAGGCCCAGTATTACACAGTGTTTTCAGTGGCACACAATGAGAGAGAGATGCCACACACAGCAATGGCACGGAGGCAGACTTGCCAATATTTATCTCCCACTAATTTTTTTTTTGGAAAACGGAGAATTTAGAAAAAAAAAAAAAAGGCCAAGTATTACACAGTGTTTTCAGTGCCACACAATGAGAGAGAGATGCCACACACAGCAGTGGCACGGAGGCAGACTTGCCAATATTTATCTCCCAATAATTTTTTTTTTTTGAAAAGGGAGAATGTACCCCCCCCAAAAAAAATGGCCAAGTATTACACAGTGTTTTCAGTGGCACACAATGAGAGAGAGATGCCACACACAGCAATGGCACGGAAGCAGACTTGCCAATATTTATCTCCCAATAATTTTTTTTTTTTTGAAAAGGGAGAATGTACCCCCCCCAAAAAAAAATGGCCAAGTATTACACAGTGTTTTCAGTGGCACACAATGAGAGAGAGATGCCACACACAGCAATGGCACGGAGGCAGACTTGCCAATATTTATCTCCCACTAATTTTTTTTTTGGAAAAGGGAGAATTTAGAAAAAAAAAAAAAAAAGGCCAAGTATTACACAGTGTTTTCAGTGCCACACAATGAGAGAGAGATGCCACACACAGCAATGGCACGGAGGCAGACTTGACAATATTTATCTCCCACTAATTTTTTTTTTGGAAAAGGGAGAATTTAGAAAAAAAAAAAAAAAAGGCCAAGTATTACACAGTGTTTTCAGTGGCACACAATGAGAGAGAGATGCCACACTGTTGTGAATTTGGTTTTTGGGCTCCCCCGGTGGTCACTGGTGGTACTGGACTTGTGTGCTTCACTTTCTCTGTTCACCTGTTTCCATCTGGATATGGGTGTATCCTATTTAGCCTTGCTGCTCAGTTATTCTAGTGCCGGCCATCAATGTAACCAGAGCCTTTCTGTTGCATGTTCCTGCTTCTAGACTACTATCAGCTAAGTTGGACTCTTAGTCCTAAGTTTGTTTTGCATTTTTGTTCCAGTTTCACAGTTATGTTATTTTTCTGTAGCTGGAAGCTCTTGTGGGCCGAAATTGCCACTCCGGTGTCATGAGTTGACACATGAGTCTTAAAGTAATTTCGGGATGGTATTTTAATAGGGTTTTCAGCTGACCGTGAAGTTCCCTATTGTATCTTCTTGCTATCTAGTAAGCGGACCTCGCTTTGCTGAACCTACCTTCATACTGCGTATGTCTTTTCCTCTGAACTCACCGTCAATATATGTGGGGGGCTTCTGTCGCCTTTTTGGGGGAATTTCCCTAGAGGTAAGCCAGGTCTGTCTTTTCCTCTATTAGGGTTAGTTAGTCCTCCGGCTGGCGCTAGGCGTCTAGGGATAAAACGTAGGTACGCCACCCGGCCACTGTTAGTTGTGTGGTAGGTTTAGCTCACGGTCAGCTCGAGATTCCATCACCCAAGAGCTAGTCTGTTGTTTAAGTTCTCTGACGTTCCCTTGCCATTGGGAACCATGACAGTATGGCCGGCCAAGGGTTAAAACCGTTGGCAGAAGAAAGGAGAGAAAAAGAAGTCTGCAGATTTTTTTTTTATTTTTTTTTCCTTCTGAGTTTGCTTTTTAGTTGACTCAGTTGCATTTCTGCTCTAATTGCAGCCTTTGTCTCTCTCTCTCCTTCTAATCCTTGAATGGCTCTGATCTCACCTGATTAAAATGGATCCTCAGAGTTTGGTTACAGGTTTGAATAATCTTGCTACGAAGGTTCAAAATTTACAGGATTTTGTTATTCATGCTCCTATATCTTAACCTAGAATTCCTATACCAGAATTTTTCTCCGGGGATAGATCTCGTTTCCTGAATTTCAAAAATAATTGTAAATTATTTCTTTCCCTGAGATCTCGCTCCGCTGGAGATCCCGCACAGCAGGTTAAGATAGTAATTTCCTTGCTGCGGGGTGACCCTCAAAACTGGGCATTTGCATTGGCACCCGGGGATCCTGCGTTGCTCAATGTGGATGCGTTTTTTCTGGCTTTGGGGTTGCTTTATGAGGAACCTAACTTAGAGATTCAGGCTGAAAAAGCCTTGATGGCCCTATCTCAAGGGCAAGATGAAGCTGAAATATACTGCCAAAAATTTCGTAAATGGTCTGTGCTTACTCAGTGGAATGAGTGCGCCCTGGCGGCGAATTTCAGAGAGGGTCTCTCTGATGCCATTAAAGATGTTATGGTGGGGTTCCCTGCACCTACAGGTCTGAATGAGTCCATGACAATGGCTATTCAGATTGATCGGCGTTTGCGGGAGCGCAAACCTGTGCACCATTTGGCGGTGTCTTCTGAGAAGGCTCCAGAAAATATGCAATGTGATAGAATTCTGTCCAGAAGCGAACGGCAGAATTTTAGGCAAAAAAATGGGTTGTGCTTCTATTGTGGTGATTCAACTCATGTTATATCAGCATGCTCTAAACGTACAAAGAAGGTTGATAAGTCTATTTCAATTGGCACTTTACAGTCTAAGTTTATTCTGTCTGTGACCTTGATTTGTTCATTATCGTCAATTACCGCGGATGCCTATGTCGACTCTGGCGCCGCTTTGAGTCTAATGGATTGGTCCTTTGCCAGGCGCTGTGGGTTTGATCTAGAGCCTCTGGAAGTTCCTATACCTCTGAAGGGTATTGACTCTACACCATTGGCTAGTAATAAACCACAATACTGGACACAAGTGACTATGCGTATGAATCCAGACCATCAGGAGATGATTCGCTTCCTTGTGTTGTACAATCTACATGACGTTTTGGTGCTCGGATTACCATGGTTACAATCTCATAACCCAGTCCTTGACTGGAAAGCTATGTCTGTGTTAAGCTGGGGATGTCAGGGGGCTCATGGGGACGTACCTTTGGTTTCCATTTCGTCATCTATTCCCTCTGAGATTCCGGAATTTTTTTCTGATTATCGTGATGTTTTTGAGGAGCCTAAGCTTGGTTCACTACCTCCTCACAGAGATTGCGATTGTACCATTGATCTGATTCCGGGCAGTAAATTTCCAAAGGGTCGTTTATTTAATCTATCTGTACCTGAACATGCTGCTATGCGAGAATATATTAAGGAGTCCCTGGAAAAGGGACATATTCGTCCTTCTTCATCTCCCTTGGGAGCCGGTTTTTTCTTTGTATCTAAAAAAGATGGCTCTTTGAGGCCGTGTATTGATTATCGACTCTTGAATAAAATTACAGTCAAATATCAGTATCCTCTGCCACTGCTGACTGATTTGTTTGCTCGAATAAAGGGGGCTAAGTGGTTCTCTAAGATTGATCTCCGTGGGGCGTATAATTTGGTGCGAATTAAGCAGGGGGATGAGTGGAAAACCGCATTTAATACGCCCGAGGGCCATTTTGAGTATTTAGTAATGCCTTTTGGTCTTTCAAATGCCCCTTCAGTCTTTCAGTCCTTTATGCATGACATTTTCCGTGAATATTTGGATAAATTTATGATCGTGTATCTGGATGATATTTTGATTTTTTCGGATGACTGGGATTCTCATGTCCAACAGGTCAGGAGGGTTTTTCAGGTTTTGCGGGCTAATTCCTTGTGTGTGAAGGGTTCTAAGTGTATTTTTGGGGTTCAAAAGATTTCTTTTTTGGGGTACATTTTTTCCCCCTCTTCCATTGAGATGGATCCTGTCAAGGTTCGGGCTATTTGTGATTGGACGCAACCTTCTTCTCTTAAGAGCCTTCAGAAATTTTTGGGCTTTGCTAATTTTTATCGTCGATTTATAACTGGTTTTTCTGATGTTGCTAAACCTTTGACTGATTTGACCAAAAAGGGTGCTGATGTTGCTGATTGGTCCCCTGCTGCTGTGGAGGCCTTTCGGGAGCTTAAGCGCCGCTTTTCTTCCGCCCCTGTGTTGCGTCAGCCTGATGTTACTCTTACTTTTCAGCTTGAGGTTGATGCTTCCGAGATCGGAGCTGGGGCGGTCTTGTCGCAGAAAAGTTCCGACTGCTCCGTGATGAGACCTTGTGCGTTCTTTTCACGAAAATTTTCGCCCGCCGAGCGAAATTATGATATTGGTAATCGGGAGCTTTTGGCTATGAAGTGGGCTTTTGAGGAGTGGCGTCATTGGCTTGAGGGGGCTAGACATCAGGTGGTGGTATTTACCGATCACAAGAATTTGATTTATCTTGAGTCTGCCAGGCGCCTGAATCCTAGACAGGCGCGCTGGTCGTTGTTTTTCTCTCGGTTTAATTTTGTGGTCTCATACTTACCAGGTTCTAAAAATGTGAAGGCGGATGCCCTTTCTAGGAGTTTTGAGCCTGATTCCCCTGGTGATTCTGAACCTACAGGTATCCTTAAGGATGGGGTGATATTATCTGCTGTTTCCCCAGACCTGCGACGGGCTTTGCAGGAGTTTCAGGTGGATAGACCTGATCGTTGCCCGCCTGGTAGACTGTTTGTTCCTGATGATTGGACCAGTAGAGTCATCTCGGAGGTTCATTCTTCTGTGTTGGCAGGTCATCCCGGGATCTTTGGTACCAGGGATTTGGTGGCTAGGTCCTTCTGGTGGCCTTCCCTGTCTCGAGATGTACGAGTTTTTGTGCAGTCTTGTGATGTTTGTGCTCGGGCCAAACCTTGTTGTTCTCGGGCCAGCGGATTGTTGTTATCTTTGCCTATTCCGAAGAGGCCTTGGACTCACGTCTCTATGGATTTTATTTCTGATCTCCCTGTTTCTCAGAAAATGTCTGTCATCTGGGTGGTGTGTGACCGTTTTTCAAAGATGGTCCATTTGGTGCCCTTGCCTAAGTTGCCTTCCTCATCCGAGTTGGTTCCTCTGTTTTTTCAAAATGTGGTTCGCTTGCATGGTATTCCGGAGAATATCGTTTCTGACAGGGGGACCCAGTTCGTGTCTAGATTTTGGCGGGCGTTCTGTGCTAGGATGGGCATTGATTTGTCTTTTTCGTCTGCGTTCCATCCTCAGACTAATGGCCAGACTGAGCGAACTAATCAGACCTTGGAGACTTATTTGAGGTGTTTTGTGTCTGCGGATCAGGATGACTGGGTTGCCTTTTTGCCGTTGGCGGAGTTTGCCCTCAATAATCGGGCTAGTTCTGCCACTTTGGTTTCTCCTTTCTTTTGCAATTCGGGGTTTCATCCTCGTTTTTCTTCTGGTCAGGTGGAGTCTTCGGATTGTCCTGGAGTGGATACTGTGGTGGATAGGTTGCATCGGATTTGGGGACAGGTGGTGGACAATTTGGAGTTGTCCCAGGAGAAGACTCGGCATTTTGCTAACCGCCGTCGTCGTGTTGGTCCTCGTCTTCGTGTTGGGGACTTGGTGTGGTTGTCTTCTCGTTTTGTCCCTATGAGGGTTTCTTCTCCTAAGTTTAAGCCTCGGTTCATCGGCCCGTATAAGATTTTGGAGATTCTTAACCCCGTGTCCTTTCGATTGGACCTCCCAGCATCTTTTTCTATCCATAATGTCTTCCATCGGTCATTATTGCGCAGGTATGAGGTACCGGTTGTGCCTTCCGTTGAGCCTCCCGCTCCGGTGTTGGTTGAGGGTGAATTGGAGTACGTTGTGGAGAAGATCTTGGACTCCCGTGTTTCCAGACGGAAACTTCAGTATCTGGTCAAGTGGAAGGGCTACGGTCAAGAGGATAATTCTTGGGTGACAGCCTCTGATGTTCATGCCTCTGATTTGGTCCGTGCCTTTCATAGGGCTCATCCTGATCGCCCTGGTGGTTCTTGTGAGGGTTCGGTGCCCCCTCCTTGAGGGGGGGGTACTGTTGTGAATTTGGTTTTTGGGCTCCCCCGGTGGTCACTGGTGGTACTGGACTTGTGTGCTTCACTTTCTCTGTTCACCTGTTTCCATCTGGATATGGGTGTATCCTATTTAGCCTTGCTGCTCAGTTATTCTAGTGCCGGCCATCAATGTAACCAGAGCCTTTCTGTTGCATGTTCCTGCTTCTAGACTACTATCAGCTAAGTTGGACTCTTAGTCCTAAGTTTGTTTTGCATTTTTGTTCCAGTTTCACAGTTATGTTATTTTTCTGTAGCTGGAAGCTCTTGTGGGCCGAAATTGCCACTCCGGTGTCATGAGTTGACACATGAGTCTTAAAGTAATTTCGGGATGGTATTTTAATAGGGTTTTCAGCTGACCGTGAAGTTCCCTATTGTATCTTCTTGCTATCTAGTAAGCGGACCTCGCTTTGCTGAACCTACCTTCATACTGCGTATGTCTTTTCCTCTGAACTCACCGTCAATATATGTGGGGGGCTTCTGTCGCCTTTTTGGGGGAATTTCCCTAGAGGTAAGCCAGGTCTGTCTTTTCCTCTATTAGGGTCCTCCGGCTGGCGCTAGGCGTCTAGGGATAAAACGTAGGTACGCCACCCGGCCACTGTTAGTTGTGTGGTAGGTTTAGCTCACGGTCAGCTCGAGATTCCATCACCCAAAAGCTAGTCTGTTGTTTAAGTTCTCTGACGTTCCCTTGCCATTGGGAACCATGACACACACACAGCAATGGCACGGAGGCAGACTTGCCAATATTTATCTCCCAATAATTTTTTTTTTTTTGAAAAGGGAGAATGTACCCTCCCAAAAAAAAATGGCCAAGTATTACACAGTGTTTTCAGTGGCACACAATGAGAGAGAGATGCCACACACAGCAATGGCACGGAGGCAGACTTGCCAATGTTTATCTCCCACTAATTTTTTTTGGGGAAAAGGGAGAATTTAGAAAAAAAAAAAAAGGCTAAGTATTACACAGTGTTTTCAGTGGCACACAATGAGAGAGAGATGCCACACACAGCAATGGCACGGAGGCAGACTTGACAATATTTATCTCCCACTAATTTTTTTTGGGGAAAAGGGAGAATTTAGAAAAAAAAAAAAAAAAGGACAAGTATTACACAGTGTTTTCGGTGCCACACAATGAGAGAGAGATGCCACACACAGCAATGGCACGGAGGCAGACTTGCCAATATTTATCTCCCAATAATTTTTTTTTTTTTTTGAAAAGGGAGAATGTACCCCCCCCCAAAAAAATGGCCAAGTATTACACAGTGTTTTCAGTGGCACACAATGAGAGAGAGATGCCACACACAGCAATGGCACGGAGGCAGACTTGCCAATATTTATCTCCCAATAATTTTTTTTTTTTTTGAAAAGGGAGAATGTACCCCCCCCCAAAAAAATGGCCAAGTATTACACAGTGTTTTCAGTGGCACACAATGAGAGAGAGATGCCACACACAGCAATGGCACGGAGGCAGACTTGCCAATGTTTATCTCCCACTAATTTTTTTTGGGGAAAAGGGAGAATTTAGAAAAAAAAAAAAAAAGGCTAAGTATTACACAGTGTTTTCAGTGGCACACAATGAGAGAGAGATGCCACACACAGCAATGGCACGGAGGCAGACTTGACAATATTTATCTCCCACTAATTTTTTTTTGGGAAAAGGGAGAATTTAGAGAAAAAAAAAAAAAAGGACAAGTATTACACAGTGTTTTCGGTGCCACACAATGAGAGAGAGATGCCACACACAGCAATGGCACGGAGTCAGACTTGACAATATTTATCTCCCACTAATTTTTTTGGGGGAAAAGGGAGAATTTAGAAAAAAAAAAAAAAAAGGACAAGTATTACACAGTGTTTTCGGTGCCACACAATGAGAGAGAGATGCCACACACAGCAATGGCACGGAGGCAGACTTGCCAATATTTATCTCCCTGCAGTTATCTCAGAAAAGTATGGCAGGCAGCTGTAAAAGGACTGCTGCACACAAAAGTGTGGACAAACACACAAGATAGCTGTGCAGAAAGGAAGGAAAAACAGGATTTGTGCTTTGAAAAAAGCAGTTGGTTTACACAGCGGCGTACACACAAAGCAACGCAGCTATCAGGGAGCCTTCTAGGGCAGCCCAATGAGCTACAGCGCTGAGGAAAAAAAAATGTAGCTTCCACTGTCCTGCAAACAAAAGGTGGTATTGGACAGTGGAAATCGCTACAGCACAAGCGGTTTGTGGCTTTATGTACCCTGCCTATCACTATCCCTGCTTCCGAAGAAGCTGCAGCAACCTCTCCCTACGCTCAGATCAGCAGCAGTAAGATGGCGGTCGGCGGGAACGCCCCTTTATAGCCCCTGTGACGCCGCAGAAAGCAAGCCAATCACTGCAATGCCCTTCTCTAAGATGGTGGGGACTGAGATCTATGTCATCACGCTGCCCACACTCTGCGTCCACCTTCATTGGCTGAGAAATGGCGCTTTTAGCGTCATTGAAATGCGACTTTGGCGCGAAAGTCGCGTACCGCATGGCAGACCCCACACAGGGATTGGCTCGGTTTCATGAGACGCCGACTTTGCCAAAAGTCGGCGACTTATGAAAATGAACGATCCGTTTTGCTCAACCCTAGTCAGCAGTAGTTCATGGCCGCTGGGCAGGACACCTGCAAACCTCCTCTTACCTGCTTTGTCTCTTCTGATTAATAGGCCTTGTGTGATGATGACATTATGTGGGGCTTGCTAATCAGAAGAGGCACAAAGGATTGAGGAAGGTAAGTGGAGATTCACTCGGTTACCATTTGGTAGCCACAGGCTACTGACTTGGTCACTGTACAAGTGTCTTGCAAATCAATTGGCCCATCTCTAATTTCCACTGGTACTTGTCCTCATTAAAGAGATCCATTATTTACATTTAATGGTCCTTTGAAAGAAATATGGTAATTAGTTCTTCTCCAGAAGGAAGGAGAAATATGGTAATTAGTTCTTCTCCAGAAGGAAGGAGAAATATGGTAATTAGTTCTTCTCCAGAAGGAAGGAAATTGTCTCATATAAGACAAACCGGACATCATTACTACAGCCAGCTGTTTCTGGAAGCAGAGTGCTAAGTCAGTCATTTTGTATCATAAAAGACAGTTTTTTTCCCTCTCTTAAAGAGAAGTCATTTGCATTTCCAAAGACTGTTATATTTAAAAAGATTTTTTTCAAGTTCTGCTTCCAGGAGCGTACAGCTCTGATGTCGTCCAGTTTTTTCTTTACAGGTAAGGGTGGGGGAGGGCAGTGCGTTCTTGATGATTGACAGTTTGGAAAAGTGGCATGGCTGCAGCATTGGAGGAGCTGTGGGGTATTGAAACTGTCCTTCTCTACAAATTGTGTGCAAGTTACCCCATTATTCACACTAATGAGCATTCTGAATCTACTGGTATTTGCATATTGGGCAGAAGACGTTTTTAGGCCACGTTCACACATTCAGTATTTGGTCCTTATTTTACATCAGTATTTGGCTGATGGTTTTGGCTGACAAATACTGGGATAAAAACTCATCAAATACTGAATATGTGACCGTAGTCTCACCCTGAGGTAAAAAAAATCATCATTGGTGGCAGTGAGGCAAAAATCAGGTTTTATTTGTTGACACATTTAGCCATTAGATGGTATTGCAGCTCATTCCTATTGAATGAATGGGGCTGAGTTTCAATACTTAACACAACCATGGACAACAGTGGCGCTATTTCTGGAAAAAAAAGAGAAAACAATCATGGATCCTCCAAGCTTCTATATTATTAGGAGTTTCGGTCAGCTGTGTTATGTATAGAGGTGTGCATTATGATATCTAAACTTCTGATACTACTTTGCATGAACATTGGATTGTTTATACAAATCCTAATTAAGTGTTCCTCCTTTGATAATTAAATGATGAAAGAGATTTAGGAGTGATTATTGAAACATCATGGCTTTGTCTTGACATCACAGACAGATAATTAGTGTTTATGTCACCACCTAGGCATTACTATTCACAGCCACTGCATACATCAGCCTATATCAGAAAAGTTAATACGATAAGAAAAAACAAGCAAAAATGATTAACATTAATGAGGACCGCAGAGATTATAAGTGCAGGGCGAATGTTTAGGATCGTATTGTTTTTTTTCTTTTTTTTAAATGAAACATGTTTTACTATTCTTACACACTAGGGGGCATTAACTCATACATAATGGACTGGCTATGAATCATATATACATACATTACATAAAATATATATAATGTATACATATACTATAATGTTTAGATTATAAAATTCTACAGCTCACACCTGTCACAGATAAAAACACAAGCATTTTATTTCGCATTCTAATATTTTTTTAGGATTTGACCAATATTTATTTGCACCACTAATTATGCTAGCAGAACGTGAATGTATCACATATGAAGTCAAAAATTACATTTATTGCCCATTACTCCAATTTGTTTACACCTGTTTCAAATATATTATTCTACACAAATGTTAGATAAGGAAACCATTACAGTATTCAGTAGGGTTAGACCCTAGTCACAGGCCCGTGTTTTTAGTATATATGTTCTATTCATATTTCTTCTGGATAAAACACATATCTATTACATTCCATGGTCATGTTCACATGTCAGTACTTTCTCCTGACCAATTTTCCCCAAAAAACAAACACAGGCTCTACAAGTCAATGGGTCGGTGAAATAACCAGACAACACATGGCAGCCATTGGTGCTGCATCCTAATGCTGTCTAATGTTGGCTTATTAATTTTCCCAAGGGGCCATGATTGTCACTGTTGTGGAGGGCCATACTAACAGGCTGAACGTAATTTTGCTCACCATTATTATTGCTATTATTCATTAATTTTTATTGCTTAATATTGAGCAGAATTCAGTTGGTTGACACTATGCTACTGTTAATACATATTATGATAGGGCTTATTGTAACATGATTCTTACCAGTAGCAGCTAATCAAAATCGTATTGTAATGAATAAATAAAATAAATAAAATAAAATCGTATTTTATGAATTTTTATAAAGCTTATAAAAAGCAGTAAATCATACTGCTCCTATTATTCATCGTTAAGAATGTATAATAAGTATTTACAGAGGATGAAAAAAGTATTGAAAAAGTCACCAATTTTCTAAGTAACTATATTTCTAAAAGGTGCTATTGACATGAAATTCTCGCCGAATGTTGGTAGTAACCCATCCCATCCACACAGGCAAAGAAATCAAGCCATAGATGTCCATAAATTAAATGATGTGTAATAGTGAGAAATCACACAGTGAAAAACTACTGAACACGCTTACAGAAATGTATGTAATAATTTGTACAAAAGCCTTTGCTGGTGATGACAGCTTCAAGGAGCCTCCTATATGGAGAAATCAGTCGCATGAATTGCTCAGGTGTGATTTTGGCCCATTCTTCCACACAAACACTGTTCAAATCCTGAAGGTTCCGTGGGCTCCTATGAACTCTGAGCTTTAGTTCCTTCCATAAATTTTCTGTTGGATTTCAGGTCAGGTGATTGGCTGGGCCATTCTAGCAGCTTTATTTTCTTTCTCTAAAACTAATTGAGAATTTCCTTGGCTGCGAACCTGGGATCATTGTCTTGCTGAAATGTCCACCATTGTTTTATCTTCATCATCCTGGAAGATGGCAACAGATTTTTATCAAGAATGTCTTGATACCTTCATCCTTCCTTCAATTACATGAAGTTTGCCAGTGCCATATGCTGAAAAATAGCCCTGCACCATGATGTTCCCACCTGCAATCTTCACTGTTGGTATGGTGCTTTTGTGGTGATATGCAGTGCCTTTTGGCCTCCAAATGTGGTGTGAATTATGGCATCCAAAGAGTTTAATTTTGGTCTCATCTGACCAGGCTTGTCTAAATAATGCTGAGCAAACTTTAAACATGCTTGATCATGCTTTTTGTTCAGCAATGTAGTATAGCATGATGAGTGTGCATAAAGGTCATGGTGGTTGAGTGCCTTACTTATTATTTCCTTTAAAATAATTATTTCTGTAGCTCTCCAAAGGTGGTCCTCTGTCTGAAATCTTGCAGGGAGCACTTGGTCGTGGCCTGTTTAGGGTGTAATGATGTCCTTCCCACTTCTGGATTATCGCCTCAATAGTGCTCATTGGAATCTTCAATAGTTTAGAAATTTTTCGGAAAGCAATGCAATCAGTATGTTTTTCAACAGTAAGGTTGTGAAGGTCTTCAGACAGTTCACTGGTTTTACCCATCATGAGATGTTTCTTGTGTGGCACCTTGGTAATGAGACACCTTTTTATAGGTCATCAGTTGAACCAGATGATATTATTTTTCAGCTAGTGTCAGGATTGCTTTCTAATTGCTGTTATATTTCAGTTAGTGCCATGATTTTCCATGGCTGTTTGCACTTCTCTTTCTTCATGTGTTCAACACTTTTTCACTGTTTCATTTCTCAATATTATACATAACTTAATTTATGGACATCTATGTTTTGATTTCTTTGCTGTGTGAATTGGATGGCTTGTTACCAACATGTGGTGAGAATTTCTTGTCAATAGCACCTTGGATAATAGATGACATGTTCAACACTTATTTCAAGCTCTGTATGTACGGTATCTTGATCAACAGTTTCCCCCACACACAGTAGGATAAACCCCACAGCTTCCCCACACATTATGATCTCCCACAGCCCCCTTCACACAATATAATATATAATACCTTGACAACTACCACACACAATATAATGACCCCTACTGCACTCAGTATGATGCAACCACAGCTCCAGATACAGTATGAGACCCCCCAAAAATCAAAGTATGATGCTTCCACAGCCCACCAAACTGTATCTACACTATATGCCCCTAGAGTACACCACATAGTTTGATGCCCTTATAATCCCCCATATAGTATTGTGCCCCACATTGTATCAAGGTCCCTTACATTTCTTTGAAATTCCACTTGAACACTATGTAATAGAGAAATGCTAGTAGTATGATACAATCATGCTGCAGCACAGGTGCCGCCGCCTGTCTGCTGAATGTGATTTTTTTTTTCAAAACATATATTCAGTATGGAAAATAGGGGGCAGGTCACTGAGGGATCAGTGACCTCTCATAAGTCATACAGACGAATATGTAGGCAGAGCACCATATAAAGACCCCCCACAGGCCGCCCCGGAGCACGATAATCTCATTAGCTGACAATGAAAATATAGATTAAACAACAACCCCAAATGGATTTCATCAACCAAGGTATCATTGTTGGTATATGCAAGAAAAAAGAAAGGCACTCCCCAGTCTAAAATTCCCAGCTTTATTTCATCTTCATAAAAACTTCATGGCCGGGGGAGTGAGGAAAGGAGCTCTTGTGAGCAGGAGCAAATGACGGCCGTTTCGCACTGTGCTTGCGCTTCTACGGGTCATGAGGTATCATTTTAATCAGTGTAACGGCACCAACCTGACACTGTCTGTAGGTTACACAGCACAATCCTGCTGACAGGTTCTCTCTAGCCTTTGGCTCCCCAAGTTGTTTCCCTCCAAGCACAAGACTGTTTAGCTTAACTGATATCTCACTATTTGATTTCCTTGCCTGCTGCCAGAGGTCAGAAGCTAAAGAGGATAGTGTTCGGCAGGGAAACACCTTTAGAAGGCAGTAGCTCCTTAAAGAGACCGTGCAAGCTTATAATCCATGGGCAGCATGTACCAGATACTGGCTGCATGAACTCAGGTATGTCTGACATCGAAACTCTGCGATGTTAATGAGAAAAACATATTTTAGCAGCCATCAGGGAACAAGCCAAACTGCAGACTAGTCAGACACGTGGATCCCTGGCTGTTTCTTCCCGCCCGCTGCCCTAGATCAACAGGTCTCTGCTCACTTGCGTCTATAGGCAGAGACCTGTCAATCCAGTCCAATGGGCGGGGAGAATCCACCAGCAGCATTTATGTATATTTTCTCCTGAAACGCTATTATCACTAGAGATAAGCAAATGGATTTGATGCTGATCGAATATAAATTGAATTTTTAGGAAATCCTTGAATCCATCAAAATTGAACAACTTGCAATTTGCTTAACGCAGATCGGTTAAAATGAATTTTACAGATTGTAAAAAAAAATTATCAGCTAGAGAAGTATAACATGACCTTGGGAGTGACATGGCAGGCTTTCCCATAAAGCCTTGCAGCTATCACATCACATGGTATAGCACAGCTAATCAGGAGGGACTATCTTAGCCTTTTAATAAGCATGAGCAAGAAGCATAGCAGCAATTTTGTGATAAATCTGGATAGTGAGATGACATCACAGTTCACTGCTTAGCACACCACACATAGGAAGAGAAAGCCAAAAAAACAGTTAATAAACTGTACAGATAGTGTGTATACGCACAGCAGTGAAGAAAATTAGTTTGTTACGAGCAGGCTGTTGGTTGGCGCTAGTTACCATCCATATATTTGCCATATATTTTGAGGTCATTTGACAATAAGTTGTCCAAGCATTATACACATCTTTTTAGGGAAATTGGAGGCTTTGCAGTACTTTTGATTCACTGGAAATTAAGTTTTGAGGAAATCTGTCTAAGGCCGGGGTCACACTTGCGAGTTCAATACGAGAAGCTCGCACGAGTCTCTCACATCAATACCCGGCACTGCCACCGGCACTCGGACCGGATCGTTCAGCTGCATAGAAATACATGCAGTCATGCACTCCGGTCCAGAGTGCTGGCGGCAGTGCTGTTAAGACCCCTATAATCTATGCATGGACGTAATTCTCCATTCTTCTTCTGCACGAAGAAGAACCCAGCCCCTGCAGGTGACACAGACTTCCTAATGATTTCCCTTGCCAGATTCTCTTGGATGTACTGAGACATTTCCTCCATCTCTGGGAGAGACAATGGGTAGACTCAACCCCGGGGAGGCTCAACACCAGGCAAGAGGTCAATAGGACAGTCATAGGGGCGGTGAGGCGGAAGGGTCTCCGCAGCCCTTTAGGAGAACACGTCCGCATAGGGCCAGTATTGCTTGGGGAGAGAGGAGAGATCTGCGGGTACCTCAGTAGTAGCAACCTGAACGCATTTCCTCTAACATCTACCCCCACAAGATTCACTCCATCCCAAAATCCTGCCTGTGGACCACTCAATAAGAGGAGAGTGGTACCGTAGCCTAACAGGACATCATCAATTCCCTCTGGAATGATGAGCAGAGATATTATCTCCTGATGAGATGGTGACATGGATAGAGTAATAGAGTAAATGGGATAGTCTGGTGTGTAATCTGTGAGGGCAGTGTCGACCCATTCACCACTCGTATGGTCACTGGTTGGGTGAGCATCAACAGAGGTATTGAGTTTCGTTGGGCGAAGGCAGAAGACATAAAATTGCCCTCCGCCCCGGAATCCACGCAAAGCTCTACCAATTGAGTGTATGGGCCAATGGTAATTGTCCCCTTAAAAGACAATTTGGAGGCAAATGTCGCCATGTCTAGTGTACCTCCACCTACTACCACTAGACGCTGATGTTTCTGCTGGGGACATCTGGTGGCAAGATGTCCTGACTGCCGACAAACAAGACAGACCCTAAGTGCACGAGCGGTCCGGGACTTAGATCCCGCTCGTGACACTTCCATGGCTTCAAGTGACTCAGAGGCCTGGACTGGAGATTCCAAAGGTTTGGTGAAGGTGGGAGCCAGCCGAAACCTCTGCCTACACTGGGCTCGCTCTAACCTCCGCTCGTTAAAACTAAGGTCAATATGAGTAGACACAGCTATTAGCTCCTTCAGTGTGGCAGGAACCTCCCTAGTGGCCAGAGCATCCTTAACATGGTCAGCTAGCCCCCTCCAAAATATAGGGATGACGGCTTTATCCGACCACTCCAGCTCAGATGCTAAAGTGCGGAAGTGGACGTCAAAATGGCTGACAAAGGACGAGCCCTGAGTCAATGCCAACAGTTGGAGTGCCATATCATGGATGACTCGAGGTCCTAAAAAGACCTGTTTCAGAGTGCTCAGGAACAGCGGCGCACTCTGCACCGCATGATTGCCACGCTCCCACAGCGGCGTAGCCCACTCCAACGCCCTGTCTGACAGAAGAGAGATAATGAATCCCACCTTTGCCCACTCTGTAGGGAAGCGTGCAGCCAGGAGCTCGAGGTGTATAGAGCACTGGCGCATGAAACCCCTACAAGATTTGCCATCACGAGAAAATTTTTCTGGCAGCGGGAGGCGAGATAGGGTCGGAGCAGGGGTGACAGTGGGCAAAGTTGCTGCAGCCACGCTAGCAGCCTGAACAGCTACCGTGGTAACATCCACAGCTGAGGTTGTGCGCTCGAGAGCAGCCAACCTGCCCTCCAGCTGCTGGATGTACCGCAACGATTGCTGTTTGTCCGCCATTGCTAGCCAGACCCTGGTGCTAGGATTATGTTACGGCTGGCGGAACGCATCGAGTGTATTTAGATATAATTATTGGTGCGTTCACAGCCCGGGGTCCACCATGCAGGAGACGAACCTGCTGCTAGCAAATGGCAGCACAATATGGCGGTATAAGCAAACTCTGTTACTTCACAGAGTCGCACAGAAGGGAAAACGCTGTGCCCTGTTAGCGTCACAGCAGAACACAGCTGCCTAACAGAGCAAAAGAAATCAGTGGTCAGGGAGTAGCAAGTACACAAACACCTCCTCTCCGATGGAGCCGGAATTCTAATGGCTTTACGCCAGCCCTGAATTTACCATACAAACTCCTCACCGGAGGTGCCGGTATTCTAGTGGCTTATTTCAGCCGGTCCCTGACCACAAGCAGACAAGACCACTGAATAGCTAAAGCTCATTACATAAGCTGATCCTAGCGCATGGCCATGCGGCCATGCGAACCTTATATAGCTGCAGCAGATAAGGACCTTCCAAGTGGTCCTATAGGAGCTGCTACAGGACCTGAGCATGTGACCCCAGACCTCCAATGGAAGGTCCTCCCTTGGGCATGCTCAGTAGAAGGACAGCAGGACTTAGTCCTAGAAATGACTCCTCGCCGCTGACCAGTACTGGCTATAATGGCAGAACCTGGAAGAACAGCAATAGCCAGATGCAGAGTATCTGCCTGAGCCAGAGCTGGGACCGACATCTCCGCTGAGCAGGCTCCACTGCGGCTGGAGAAGGAATGGAGACCGCAGCGGAGATGGCTCGAGATTCCCCCTGTGCAGAGGCGGGAACTCAACACCTAACATCGTATTTCAGATAAAAATCACACCCGACAAGATACATTAGATGTTCATATGCATTCAATACAAAAATGATAATTAAAGGTAAAAGTCCCCTGCTAACACATAGCAAAAAAATCAAGATTAATAAAAATTTAGCAAAGCAATTAAGTTTAGTAAGTAAAAAACAGATATGCTGTTTAAAAAAAATGTAATTAAACATAATATTAAGTCACATCCAATAAACATTATTATTTATATACTACAAAATGAGGATATGAGTACTTTTTTACATGTATAGACATCTTCAATGTAATACATAGTGAGTCTAAAGCAAAAAAAATGGCTGCACACTAATCGGTTAAAATTGCTACTGGATTGCATCAGCCAGAGAAGGATCACATGACTTTGGGAGTGACCAACCAGGCTTCCCCATAATACCTTGCAGCTATCATCACATACCATGGCATAGCACAGCTAATCAGTAGGGACTATCTTAGCATTTTTATACAAGCATATACAGCTAGCATAGCAGCCATTTTGTGGTGAATCTGAATAGTGAGAGGATGGCATAGCTCACTGCTTAGCAAATACAGATAGGAAAAGAAACCCATAAACACTGAATTAACTTTGCAGATACTGTGCATCAGCACAACAGTGAAGATTAGTGTGTGAGGAGCAAGCTATCTGCTTATCTTCATAGCCATAGAAGTTTAGGTCACTTTGACATTACTAAGGTTGTGTTTGTGTTAAAGAGGTGAGAAAGTTTTGATACCGTTGTAGTAGACCTCCACGTGTACACTTCCTTTCAGGGCAGATGGAGGCCTTGTATTAATTTTTATTTTTGGGGAATTAAATTGCTACAAATCAAATTTTTGAGCATATGTGTCTATGTTGGTAAATTTGAAATTCAAAAGATCCACTCATCTGTAACGATTGTCACTCATATCAGCTCTCATTGAGTTCATTTCTCATCCATTCATTCAGACTGTCCTTTATTTCCCTCTTTTAAATCTCCCTAGCAGCTAATAATAGTAGAAGACTCCCCCTTCCATATAAATACAAATAGCATCATGTGTCTGAAAATTCATGCAGGATTAGTTAAAAAAAAGTACACACACAAGAAAGTAAGAAAATCGAAACCTTAAGAGTAGAAAAACTTCTTACTACATTGTTGCTGCTTTGATCTGCACCCCAAATGCCCTTGGTTATGGTGTGAATGAGGCCGTCTTGGAAGCCATACTTTGTTTATATGTGTATGTGTCAGTATATATATGAAATGACATGTTTACTTAAGAGGAGACCAGAATGTGAATATTCACTTCCCATCTATGTCGCTTTCTCCCTTGAGACCCAATAGCTTGTCAGTTGTGAGTAGTTCACCCATGGTAAGCATGGAGCCTCGCCATCTGATAGTGCTATCTGTCTCTCAGTCAGTCTGTGGCAGACACATGAATGACTACAGCAGGAGATATTGCTATATGACTGCCTGCTGTGAAGAGACGCAGACCTTCAGCATTAATAGCGACTCCAGATCAATAAACAGGCAGGAAAAACATCCCTTTATAGCTCCGGTGTTATCTGAATATGACTTTAATTATATTGCGGAAAATTAAATACAATTGACCTTTGCCACTTATTTCATTAGTAAACAATACAGCCTCGGAATTAAATGTGATTTTCTTTTCTACCATGTAGAATACACTACTTCACACTCAGGTATACAAAGTGAGCTAATAAACATATAGACATACAATATGTTTATGAGAGTATTGAGATTTTTAATTTAGATTTCTTTCTTTGCATTCAATAGGGATGAGCGAAAGTGCTCGTTGATACTCACATCTGGGTGCTCGGATGTGCATTCGAGAAGCATTGGCTGCTGTCCAGATTTAATGCTCAAATCCCCGCCCAGCATATTTGGCGCCTGTTACACCACCAATAAACAAGCAGAGTCACTGTAAAGCTGTAGTCATCTTGGTTGTGCCATTACTGTGATTGGCTGGCCGAATTACATAATTAGAGCTTATAAAAGGACTGCCAATGCCACGCTTGGCACACTGACTCTATTGCACAGCTCAGGGACAGTTTGACTGGAGGGAGAGAGTACTTGTCCAGGCCTGTGTGTGCACAGTTTCAGGTCCGCTAATGGTGATACTGTTGCTGTACTACCAAACTAAAAGTCCTTCCAAGGACTAACTTTGTGATTTGCTGTTTCTATGCTATACATTCTGCATTTAGCCTGGGGACAGCTACTGGAGCAGGCATAGTAGCTGAATACAGCCTCTAGGCAGGGCTTAAGGCTTTGCAGTCCGTTGCTAAATATATACCTACTGCGGGTGACCATATTTTTTTGGGAGATAAAAAATTGACAGTACAGTCATCCATAAAGTTTAACCTGCTTTATATGAAATTATGGTGTTAATAAACTAAAAGAAAACCTTAAAAAAATGTACTGTATTGAATTTGTGATTATACAGTTTACCGTACTTTGTGTTAAATTACGGTGGTATTAAACAAAAATAAACCTTAAAAAAAATTACTGTATTGAATTGAAGTATATGTATGACACTGCTTCTAAATTTTGATTGGCTTTGCACTGTATGCAGAGCCTTTATGAGTGTAGTACTACCACAACTACCCTTTGTTCACAATATTTGAATGAGGTACTACAGTTGGTGCCTTCAAGGGTGTATGAATGACTGCTTTAATTTTTGGTAGTCTTGGCATTGCACTGTGTGTAGAGCTTTTATAAGTCTATAAGTGTAAGTGCTAAAGCATTCAAAATATGTCACCCCATCAGATCTATGACATCACTCACCGACTTACCCCTTGGAAAAGATAAGTTGCGAGCCAAATGAAATTTATTTGGTTTCTTTTTTGGTACAACCCCCAACAGTGACACTTTTAGTTTTTTAAGGAAAACCATTGAAAAAGGCCCATTCATGCGACCTAAAGAAACTTCCTTTTTCAATTTCTCTGACAATACCCCCGGGGAAATGTAATGCTGACTTCAGATTGTTTGTGGAAACGTTTTCATCAACAAATAGAATTTTGAAGCCAACACAAAAACCTGCTGTGAAGAATATTGGAGACATAATTCCATGTCAATCATCTGTATACTATTGGGCATGGAATTATAAAATATCCATCAGCAAATGCTGTGGTAACATGACACCTGGTCAGCTCAGACAAAGGATTCCCGTCCTCACCTAGCTAGCTAGTATACAACCTTCTGTAGGAAGACCCCCTTTAGATCCAAGCCATGCGGCCTGAGTTCTTTGTTCAGCCAGCTGGAGTTCATAAAGGAGTTATGGAAATACTATACATCCTAGCTGTACATCGTATATATTTCCGAGATCCCCAGACCAGGGCAAACATCTGTCTGTGTCTTGAGTCATTCTAACATGCACAGGAAGGGAGATACATAGAACAGCCATGAGCAGCTAAGTAGCCTGCACTGTAAGTTTTTTTTTTGGGCATGTGCAGTTTGTGCTGTCCTTCGACTCCCATCACATGATGGGAACTCACAGCGCAGGCGACCGGGACATTAATGAAGGCACAGGAGGTGGCAGGCATTTGTGTCCGGGGGAAAAAGACATGCCCCCCGGACAGACTACAGGTATGGCGGGCAAATTATAAAAATGAATATTTCAGCATTGGAAGGGACCCAAATAAAAGAGCCACCTTGACAGAATGCAGCATTAGTGCTGCACAAGGTGGCTCTTTTAGTTAAAAACACCGGGGGGGGTGACTGGTTCCCTTTAAATGTGCTCCCTGCAGCCCCTTAAAGCACACATAAGCTTCCCCTTTAGCTGAATCATCCAGCCTGACTGAATCCTTTTTTTCTCCTGTCAATTCAACTGGATCTGAAAACCTGTCCTCAGCATCAATCTCCCCTGCAACCGCTGACCCTGATACCTATGCTCCTTACCCCCTAAGACCTAAAACTGACATACCAGGCATCCCACTCCCCAATCCCAAACCTGATACGCCCGTCCTTGCAACTGTTGGAGCTACACCCCATGCACATCCCCAGATTCCAAAACTGCTGCTAATTACGTAACCCTTGTAACAATATAACCATGACTCTGCCAATTACCCCAGAAACACCCCCTAACTTGCTGTTTACAGAAGCAAATAGAGGATAGCTGTAATGAAAATTTTGTTGGTTCCCACCTAGTTGCCTGGGTGCTGTGTGCCCAGCAACTGCAGATCTGGAAACCTGGTGAGGTCGTCATGTGCGTCTCACCAGGTATATCTCTCAGGCCTCTGGGGACCCACTGCTCCTGGTTCAGACACCTCATGTGACGTCATGGATGAAGAGGAGGCTGACACCTCCCCATGCTGCAGGCCCCGCTGCGGTGCATGTTTCCTCCCAGGCAGGGAATGGAGGGAGGTGGAAGGCTGGCCCTTGAGCAGATCTTATGTGGCGCCAGACCCTATGGGTTACCTCAGGACTTAGGTGCACTGGAGGCCTCGTCCTCCACAGCTGGCAAGCTTCAGGAGATGAATGGAGTTTGTCACCCCCTGGAGCAGGCTTTGAAAGGACGCCTGCACCCAATCCTGACCCAAGACCCAGCGTTCCTCAGTTGTTGTAGAATGGAGTCCATGGATCTCATTTTGTTAAAAGGCAATCTGGTAAGTACTATAACAGATTACTCCTATCCTGCATTACCACCACCATCTTACCCTCTCGCAGTGACTCTACTGGCCTCTTCCACCTAGTGATGAATGAGTCATGGATACCGAGGTCTCTTCTGAGTCCTATTCTCTGGACCTCCCCTATGTGTTTTTTCAGAATTTGTATTAGTCTATGCCTGATGAAGGGACCTGCGTAGTCTCGAAAGCTTGCAATTTGTTACCATCTCAATTCTAAATGTTTTTCTATCCACTGGCTAACACAGTACCAAGATCTATATATCTTTCCTGTATATAATGTAACTTTCCTTGACTCAGTGTCTTCTTCCACCCCCCTTACAATGGCACAAGGGTTTTTCCAACCGTCCAGAAAAGTGTGGAGAACAGTCCATAAAAATAGGACACTATTTTGCAGTGCTGTAAAAATAATTTTAAGGTGTCAGAGATATTTTTAAACCTGAAGACACTTATACAGATAATTTTGACTGTAATTATCATCATTTTACAGTGACTGCAGCTCGTCTTGTTATCAGAATTATGGGCTGTAAATTTGTGTCATAGCGATTTCTTATAGTTTTACATGGAAAAAAGCCAAACCAGAATCTCAATTTGAAGACACTGTGTTTCGGGGTACTGCCCCTTGTCAGGGCAAAGTGGAGATCTGGTTTGGCTCATTGAGAATCGTCTGACCGGGATCCAAGAAGTATTGTTTCTCCTTGCGGAGAGTGACATCTTAAGCATGTCGAGGTGAGGAGACTTAAAGCAGCAATGCTCCTCTGGGAAATATGCAAATTGTCTCTTCTTAGGATAAAAGCCAAAGATCTCCACTTTGCACTGACGAGGGGCAGTACCCCGAAACACAGTGTCTGCAAATTGAGATTTTGGTTTGGCTTTTAGTCATGTGACAAGGTTCGTTTAAGGGTCGACATTGACTGTTAGGATTGCTATTTCCAATAGGTGGCACTAGAGTTCTAGTCCTCTTCCTCTCTGAAGAGACAATTTACATATTTCCCAGAGGAGCATTGCGGCTTTAAGTCTTCTCACCTCGACATGCTTAACATGTCACTTTCCGCAAGGAGAAACGATACTTCTTTGATCCAGGTGCTGATAGGAAATACCCAATGTTCTTCAGATCCTAAATGGCACATATACTGTATATTGTTTTGAAAACTTATATCCCTTCCCTAAAGGGAATTTTACTCTCCAGTTACTATATATAAAGAATAGTCCGGGTTGGACATTGGGATACCAGGTAAGGTTTCAGCATTTGGCTGGTTGACAAGTAATACATATACACAAGGGATTGTAAGGTTGACAAAAAAAAGATTGTACTTCCCAAATTCCATAGAATTACACAGCTAATTAAAGATCTTTTAATTGCAGGTGCTTCATCAAAGAAACTGCGGAAATAATGAGCCATAAATGCTTCTACGTATGGCCCACTCGTGCTCTGATCCTCACGGGCACAGGTTATAAATTGGAGCATGGTGACATGTAATCATTGAGGAGCTTATTGAGCATGAAGTGTTTTCTGGCTCAGCTAAAGTATCCGATCACTTTGCAGATACAGTGATATAGATGAGGCAGTGTCAGCCCTGACCCTTCTGTGCCTTATTGGAAATGCCACCAATCATGAGTGCTTCCTGTGCGGCTGTGGGTGAGAGAGGATGTACAGGAAGTGATAGGATCTGCAGCTTCCTTAATGGAGCATTTCCTGTTTTTATTGGGGTTTCTACTGTGGCCATCTGTCATCATGAAAAGTGTGACATTCCTAGGGAAATAAACACTTACATTTTACTATTGTAACACATTGATTGCTGGAAGGTTTGGTGGTCTTTAAAAGGATTTCTGCAGTATTCGGTAGAGTTCTGCTGAATGCATAAGTAGAGATAAGGGAATTTCTATCTGTGTTTTTCTCTAGTGTTTCTCAGGTAGATTAGCCATTTTGTTCTGGCATGTTGGCCATGATAAATTTGTTCTCTCATTCCATATAGACTGTTAATTTATTTAGCTTTTTTATATTACAGAGTTTGCTCAAGTTAAGGAGGAATTCCTATTTTAGGTACGTTAAGTTATGTTCAGGGCCGCCATCAGAGCATTACAGCGGTTTCTGCTGTATGGGGCCCGGTGAGCAGAAGCATAGAGAGGGGGCCCGGACTGGGTGAGACATGCTGCGCAGACTGCTCTGAGGCAGCACAGCCGAGCCACTGAATAAATGGCCTGGAAGACTGCGTAGCACACTGGAGCCCATGCTAATTACTTTGCCTTATTAGACCCAGGGGCTCCAGTCACTCACAGCCACAGCTACTTAAATTATATGGTTGCAGCAGAGGGGGCCTGCCGTATCTGACATTAGTGACATCAGATGCTACCAGACCTCCCTCTGCTCCTAAGCTGCCACCCTAAGTCCTTGCGGCACATTATATGCAGGAGTTGATTGCCCAAAAGTGATGGGGAGAACGTGCCTGCCTGACCTCCCATTCCACAATGCGATCTCCTATTTACCCACCCACCCACGTACTAATTTCTTATGCCCCCTCCGTTCTTATGCAGTGTGAAGTTGGAAGCCATTTCTGTCTGCTACCTGACTGAAAACTAGTAAGTACTACTAAGTTCAACCCTACTAACTGCTGTCTACCTGCCTGCAATAAGGTATAGTTGCCTATCTTAAAGGGGATATTCTAGTAACTTAATACTTATCCTCTATACACAACATATGAGATAATTATTAGGGGCAGCTCATATGGTAGATCTTCAAACAGAAGTTTAGTGTAGATAGCCACACCGGCATTCTGCTGAACATCCATTCATCTCTATGAGAGACAGCGATGAGGAATGCGGAACGGCAGGGTTTAGCCACATCTGTGCCGAGAAAGGACCTGTCTGCACCAAAATTCTGCTTCAAAATCTCCATGTGAGCTGGCCCTTACAAGCGAGTGGCTTCACGCATGCCCAACAAGCTGCTCTGCTCATATCAGGGCCAATGAGATTTATGGAGACCCTGTTTTAGTGATCCACGATGGGTCCCAGAAGCAGAAATCCCTTTGATCCCGAGAACAGTGGCCCCGTAACTCTAACTGCCCCCTGAAATGAATGGAGTGGATGGTCTGGCAGGCATGCAGCCGCTCAATTCGTTTGGCTAGGAGTTCTGGAAATAGCTAGAACTCCCACAGAAATGTATGAAATGGCTGCAGACATGTCTGTGAAGTTGCTTCGTTCATTTTAGGGGATGTCAGCTATTTCTTTTTGTAATTTTTTGCCATTGATATAGCTGTATGGGTCTTGATTTTTGCGGGAGAAATTTTAGTTTTTAATGCCACTACTTTGGGGTACACATAAATTACAGATTAATTTATTAACTCTTCCTGAGGTGTTTGGGGAAAAGAGCAATACCACCCCTGATTTTTCACGTTGTAAATTTGGTAACAATACTTTACTCTCTGGGTCAGTTTGTTATGGCTAGGCCGGGTTCCCATTAGCGTATGGCATCCGATGATTCTCTCATGCGATATGCTAATGACACTCTGCTCCTGCTCTGCTGTGTGCGTGAGCCGAGTGTCAGTGCTCTGATCCTCTTGCATGAGAGGATAGGGGCACAGCTGCGGAGGAGACGGAGAAAGTAATTTCTCCATCTCCTCTGCTGCCGGTGTCGGTGGGAATTACACTGCACTCTGGTGATATCCGAGTGCAGTGCGATGTTTCACACGCAACCATAGACTTATATGGAAGAGTGTGATCCTATTCCTAGGTGCGATCGCAGCATGCTGCATGCTGAGTCGGCATTCAAACATAATCGCAGATGAGAGCAGCACCATAGAGAAACATTTGGGTGAGTGCAATCCAATTATTTATCGGATTACACTCGTCCGAATGGATCGCAAGTGGGAATGAGCCTTTATAGTGATATAAATTTTTTCTTATGTTACACTGCTTGTGCCTTTTTTAAAAAAAAATACCGTAAGTAATGGTCTTTTTTTACTGCTGTCTCTCAAGATCCATAACTTTATTTGTCTTTCTATGGAGCTGTATAAGGGGTAGTTTTGTGTGAGTCAAAAATCTGTTAATGTGTGATTGGTGAGAATGTGGTGCAGAAGTGAAGTTTTTGCAATAGTGAGCAATGAGACAGTGGAAGGTCCTCAAAATTGGGACAGACAAAATTGTTGGCACCTTTTCAAAATTGTGGGTAAACAACTTTGTTTCAAATATTTGATGCTCGTTCAAACTCACCTGTAGCAAGTAACAGGTGTGGGCAATATGAAAATCACATCTGAAACCAGAAAAAATGGGAAGAAGTTTACTCAGTCTTTACTTTGTTTGTCTGTGTGCTCCACACTAAGCATGGAGAAGAGTAAGAGGAGAAGAAAACGGTCTGGGGACTTGAGAAATCTTGATTTTTCTTTGTCCATGGTGCACAACATAATCATGAAGTTTACAACACACGACATTGTAGCTAATCTCCCTGGATGTGAACGGCAGAGAAAAAATGATGAAAGGTTACAACACAGTCAAATATTAGAGATTCAAAGATGTTTTGGGGTTGTTTTTTTGCAGCTTCTGGCACTGGGTGCCTTGGCTGTGTTCAACTTATTGTGAAATCTGAAGACTACCAAAGGATTTTGGGTCGCAATGTAGTGCCCAGTAGCAAAAAGCTGAGTTTGCGTCCTAGGTCATGGGTCTTCCAGTAGGACAATGAAATCTGAAGATTACCAAAGGATTTTGGGTCGCAATGTAGTGCCCAGTAGCAAAAAGCTGAGTTTGTGTCCTAGGTCATGGGTCTTCCAGTAGGACAATGACCTCACACATACTTCAAGAAGCACCAGAAGTGGATGGAAACAAAGCACTGGAGAGTTCTGAAGTGGCCAACAAGGTGTCTGGGCCTAAATCTCTTTGAACACTTGTGGAGAGATCTTAAAATTGCTGTTGGGAGAAGGCGCCCTTCAAATATGAGAGAACTGGTACAGTTTCCAGAAGAAGAGTGGTCAAAAATTCTAGTTGAGATGTCATCTGTGTGCACGTGTGTGGCATGCACACAGGTTATTTGTGTGTCCATATGTGTGGTCCTTAAAAAACGGACCGCATACAGACATAAAAAACAGATGTGGGAAAGGTGCCTTATTAGCAGAGCTTTGCGTAACCCCACCTCAACCACTGATTGACAGCTTTCTGTGTAGACCGTGCATTGGCAGAAAGCTGCTAATCAGCGATGTGTTATACAGAGCTCAGCATTCAAAACTGGTAGAACAATGATTTTATCAAAATGTCAGCATGCAGTTCGGTAAGTGACATATTGCTGGAATCAGGGTCTCTGTCCCTATATCATGATGCTCTCACATGGAGCAGCAAACACCTGGTGACAGATTTCCTTTAATGGGCACATGTTCTATGCTAGGATAACAGTGATAGAACACGTATCCCTTTTAGACTGCATGTTCCGGTGGGATCTTTTGATAATATGAAGTATTCTGAATTCTCCATATGAACCTGATTACTTAAAGACAGTATCTAATTTCTGTTATACTCCGTTACCTTGAATATTATGCGGAGTTATTATCATGTTGGGTGAGATCAATGCATTTTTTCGATTGAATAATACCATTATGATATTGCTACACTGAAACATCTATGGAAATTCAAATAAGACATATGGGCTATGTTTTAGCATTGTGAAGTTCTGTGTGTTTGGTAGTAACATGCCCCATTTTGATTGTATGTTTTGTTTGTCTTTGTTTTTATGCGTCTCTATATTCTGGTTTCTGATTAGACCTTTTCACCATTCATAGTAAAAGTTAAGTTTTAGGTCCCATTTGCTGATTTTCCTTGTAGAAATTTTTTGGGACTATCCCATCATCCCTTGATTAGGGATATATTTGCTATGCTCTCAGCTGGAGTAGGAAAAACTTAGTGACAGATTCCCTTTAATGGGCACGTGTTCTATCTTAGAAAAACAATGATAGAACATATACACTCACCGGCCACTTTATTAGGTACACCATGCTAGTAACGGGTTGGACCCCCTTTTGCCTTCAGAACTGCCTCAATTCTTCGTGGCATAGATTCAACAAGGTGCTGGAAGCATTCCTCAGAGATTTTGGTCCATATTGACATGATGGCATCACACAGTTGCCGCAGATTTGTCGGCTGCACATCCCAAAGATGCTCCATACAAGGCAGGATGGATCCATGCTTTCATGTTGTTTATGCCAAATTCTGACCCTACCATCCGAATGTCGCAGCAGAAATCGAGACTCATCAGACCAAGCAACGTTTTTCCAATCTTCTACTGTCCAATTTCGATGAGCTTGTACAAATTGTAGCCTCAGTTTCCTGTTCTTAGCTGAAAGGAGTGGTACCCGGTGTGGTCTTCTGCTGCTGTAGCCCATCTGCCTCAAAGTTCGACGCACTGTGCGTTCAGAGATGCTCTTAGGCCTACCTTGGTTGTAACGGGTGGCGATTTGAGTCACTGTTGCCTTTCTATCAGCTCGAACCAGTCTGCCCATTCTCCTCTGACCTCTGGCATCAACAAGGCATTTCCGCCCACAGAACTGCCGCTCTCTGGATTTTTTTTCTTTTTCGGACCATTCTCTGTAAACCCTAGAGATGGTTGTGCGTGAAAATCCCAGTAGATCAGCAGTTTCTGAAATACTCAGACCAGCCCTTCTGGCACCAACAACCATGCCACGTTCAAAGGCACTCAAATCACCTTTCTTCCCCATACTGATGCTCGGTTTGAACTGCAGGAGATTGTCTTGACCATGTCTACATGCCTAAATGCACTGAGTTGCCGCCATGTGATTGGCTGATTAGAAATTAAGTGTTAACAAGAAGTTGGACAGGTGTACCTAATAAAGTGGCCAGTGAGTGTATGTGATTCACGGACGTCTGAAAGCAGCCATATCCTAATTTTACACACACACACATCACTTTTAGACAAAGACCACTGCTTTTATTTTATGCAGTTTTCTTTTACAAAACTAAAAGTGGATCTAGCAGGAGAGAGAAGTAAAAGTCATTCCTTTACATTTTCCATCCTTTTGAATATACTTTTATCTTTGGCTCAAAAAAGTTTGACAAAAATGCTGTGTGAAGAGCCACATTCTTTGAAAGTTCCAGGAGCCAATAGACATAAGTAGAGAATACTGGAACTGGAAATAAAGGTGTCATCCTTCAAGATAACGGAGAAGTAATGTTTCGGCAGGAATCACATATTCCGTTTCTGGAGCAGTTTTTGATTATTTTTTTTTGCAGCCGAAGCCAAAAAGGGTAAGAGAAGCAACAACAAAAACGGTGTGTTTCCTGCAGTTCACACATCATATATTGTGTTTTCCTCTTCTCTCAGGAATACAATACACATTGATTGTGCGGTAACTCTTCGCAGTTTGGAGGAAACGGAGCTGGGAGGGAATCTCCTTGAGCGTCATGACACAGCCCAGCCTCACCTCTTCCTCTCCAACTTCCTCAGCAATTGCAGCTGGAAATAAAGGGAAGGAAAAGAGTGCATGTCCTAGGCCTCTCCTCACATTACTCACTCGTTAACCATCATGGACACCCACTTCCCTGTCCAAAGTACAGCACACATAGAGGCGCGTTCCGCTTCCGTCCTTCTGATATTCGGATATCTCATTTATTACATGCAGTACAGTGATGTATATTCTTCTGATGTCTTCTGAGTACACAGATCATATATACCTCTCATAATTCTCATATTCTGGTGCCTGTGTATTAGAGGCAGTTAATTACGGTAGTTATGATACTTTCTTCTCTTATATATTGTGTATATTCCATGATTTACTTTAAAGTTTCTTTTAAAGTGAATACATGTTTGAAGTGATGGAACTATTCTTTTCATTTTTTTTAGGATCGTAGAAATCTGTAATTAAGTTATGCTATCAGATAATTATTGGCTAAAATGTTTTTGAAATCTCTGACAGCTGCCAAAGCTAATTCTGTGGTGTCAAAGAAAATGACCGCCATTTTTATTATAGAGAAAAATCCATTTGTACTGGACCTTTGAAATCTACAACTTTTTGACGGCACTTAGCCATTGTCATACATTGTCATCACTCGCTGTCCTGCACTTGTAATGCCCAGTGCATATACAAGAATAATAAACACAGAATTGGAAGAGTACTAATCAAGTAATAGCTTGGTTAGAGTACTAAGCAGCAATCTAAACAAGCGCATCATGCAATGATGTAACATGTAACACAGTAACTAGCACTGGACAAAACAAACAGAAGACTTAAATTGGATGCCAGGACCACCGAATGGCCACTGAGCCACCACCAGCGATTGGCCTGTTACCAATATGCCTGATTGGCCAGTCAACGAGACACTTTAACTGGCCAAAAGCAATCCCTCAACTTGACTGGGCATGGTCAAAACCAGTTTCTTTGTCAGTGGCAGTTAGAGTAGAGTACTTATCATACCTGATCCTGGAGGAGATTGGCATTCTTCTTCATGCAGTTTACTTGCTATAAAAAGAACAATGGTGGTCAGACCTCCAAGGAAGAAAAAATAGATGTCCTAGCACACACCCCTTTGGCAGTTATACAATGGGTGAAATAATTATTGAATATATCATTCTTGATTTAAAAAAATCTTCTGCATCTACCAGGATGATGAAGATGAAGTGAGGGTGGACATTTCAGCAAGACAATGTTCCCAAACACACAGCCAAGGAAACTGTCAATTGGTTTCAAAGAATGAAAATAAAACTGCTAGAATGACCCAGCCAATCACCTGACTGAATCTAATAGAATATTTATGGAAGGCACTAAAGCTCAGAGTTCATGGAAGGAGCCCATGGAAGCTTCAGGATATGAGAGTGTATGAATGGAAGAATAGGCCCAAATCACAACTGAGCAATGAATGCAACTAGTATCTCCATACAGGAGGAGTCTTGTGCTGTCATCATCAACAAAGGATTTTGTATGAAATATTAATTAAATTTCAGAAAGCGTGTTCAATACTTTTCCCTGTGTGATTTCTCATTATTACACATAACTGAATTTATGTTACAACCCTGCTGGAATCACTGCATGGCCTACCATCCTCCACCTTCCTTACACACCAACTTACTCACTACTCCGGGCCATGCTGTGAGTTCTGTTTTTTGCCGGCTCCATGCTGTGTGCCTCATGTCTCCTGCCTACTGTGTGCAGGCTTCCTGGCTGTGTGCATAGGGGGCGGCGTTGGCAATTCCTGGTTCTTATGGAGTCAGTGTGCACCTTCCAAAGGTGTCCCCGGCAAATGGCCAAGAGGCCTCAGGTACTTAAGGCATTCCCACCTTTAGGGGAATGCCTGAGCAACTATTTTCCTCAGTCAGTGTCTTGCTGCTGAGGTGCCAGGTCCAGTCTTATCTCTGCCTTCTCTGGGGGCTGCATTCCCAGACCTGTTACCTTGCGCTTTGTGTCCTATGTTCTGCCTCCCTGAGGGCTGCTTACTCAGGCCTGTGTCCTTGTCCAGTATCTCTTTCCGTGTCCATCCTTGTCTGTACTCTGTCCTATTCTTGTAGATCCTGTCCCTGTCCCTGTACCTGATCTTGTCTGAACTCAGTCCTAAACTATATCTGTTTGTTTCCGTGTCAGAGGCTTCCTTTCCCTGCTGTGTGTATTCTTGTGTCTTCTCCGTATGCTTTACGGATACCACTCTGCTCTCGCTCTGCAGCATCGCTCTGTTCTCGCTGTGCAGTTGCCGCTCTGCGGCTCCACTCTGCTCTTGCTCTGTGGTTCCATTCTGCAGCTCTGTTCTGCTCTCGCTCTGCAGCTCCATACTTTGCGGTTCTGTTCTGCTCCGCTCCTTGCAGTTCTACCCCTCTCCGCTTCTTGCGGTTCTGCCCTGCTCCACTTCTTGCGGTTCTGCCCTGCTCTGCTCCTTGTGGTTCTGCCCTGCTCCGCTCCTTGCAGTTCTGCCCTGCTCCGCTCCTTGTGGCTCTGCTCTGCTCCATGCCCTGTGGTTCTGCCCTGCTCCGCTCTTTGCGGTTCTGCACTGCTCTCGTTTCGCACCTCCTGGGTCTTTGTCCTTACATTCTGAACAGGTCCCTACCTGTTCCCATATGTCACTCATACCTGTCCGTCTTCCTGTCCTCCCTGAATCAGTCCCTGTTCCCCAGTCTGAACAGGTCCGTACCTGTTCCCATATTTCACTCGCACCTGTCCGTGTTCCTGTCCTTCCCGAGTCAGTCCCTGCTCCTCCAGTGTGTACCAGTGTCTCAGTCGTGCCCGCCTGCCTGCCAGTGTCTCAGCCGTCCCTGCCTACCTGCCAGTGTCCCTCCCGTGCCCACCTGCCTGTCACTGTTCCATCCCCCAGTGGGATCAGCAGCCACAGCCAGACTCCACCCTGGAGTGGTACCTGGCAGCTACCAGCTGCACAAGCCTGACCTCACCTCAAAGGCTCCAGTAAACACCAAGGAAGCTGCTTAGTCACACCCCTTCCAGAGAAGTCTGGTTTGTGGCACAGTGGGGCCACACCCCCCCATGCTCGCGCCAACCAGTGAGGGCGCGAGTGTTACAATTTATGAAAATCTAAGGTTTGATTTATTTGTTTGTGTGGAATGGATGGGTGGTTTCCGACATCTGGTGGGAATTTCATGTCAATAGCACATTTAGAAATACCATATATGTACTTAAAAAATTGGTGACTTTTTCAATACTTATTTCACTCTCTGTAGGCCCTTATTTAACTACCAATGCAATACTTGAACAAGAGGTGACACAGTTCTCACATTTAGGTGCAAAAATCCTGGTGTATTTACCAGTGGATACAATTTTTCGATTACCTACTTGTCAATAGCCTGTATCTGAAATGTTGCATACGATGTAGTAAAGATACCCAATGTTTTTCATCTTCTTTGAGAGTGCTGTTTCATCTTTTCCTGTTAGTAGACTATCCACTGTCCTCTCCTGACAATAACAGTTGGCTGTAGTAGCCTATTTGCCCTATAACTCTTGTATGTCTGTGCTTAGATGCTTAGTATGTAGGAGATCCGGGGTTATGTAAGTATGATTTTTTTTTTATTGAGGCATTATCCCATTCAAGCAGCCAATATTTAGGTCACTAAGGGCATTGCTAATTTTTAAACGGACTCTCGGGGGCATTAATGCTTTTCTTAGTGGCACTCAAAGGACCTAATTTTTGCTAAAGGGGAAATTGGGACATTATTACTTGCAAGGGGCATTAAGAGGGCACTCAAAGGTCATTATTACTTTAGAACAGGGACTTGGGTCTTTGTTGTAAATAAGCACTTGAGGCATTATTATGGTTAAAAAAAGCACTCAGGGAAATATAACCTTCATAGAGAGATACAGGACATTAATACTTTTTAGTGGGCAAAAAAAGGCGCACTATAAAGTTCTAGGGTGCACACAGTGGGTATTATTATTTTCTAGGTGGCAATTTTCCTGTGTAGAAGACACAAAAGCCATCACTAACTAAGGGATGCAATGCTGGGCATTAATGCCACGTGGGGCACTAAAAGGAGTACTGTTATTATTTTAGGGCACAAAGATTACCGCTACTGTGTGGGGCACACAATATGGCAGACTAGGCATAAATGGGGTAGCATTAGGCTCTGAATTCTGGGTAGCAGCAGAATAGAGCATTTGTGTACTTGAAATGTGAGGCGACAAATGTATCTGTGGTGCAAACTCTACAGACTAGTTGTGACTGGAAGAAGTCATCATGGTGGTCTGGGCCATTCTATCTACAACTATGGTCAATAATAGTAGTAGTATTCAGCTTGGTCGTGGTATGGCGATTTATATCCAGTAGCAGAATTGTAGTCTATTGAGGTGCTCAGTTGTACCTACTATAATTAGGGTTTGCTTACATAGTTAGATACCCACCATGATAATCTTGACACCCAATGCTGAACCCCTAGCTGTCCCTCTGTTTCTCTATCGCTCACTGCATAAATGTATTCTGCCTTTTGAATTTGACACGCATCAACCAATTTTGGGTTTTAAGAGGTTAAGTTAATAAGAATTAATGTACTTTCCTGGCAAGGTTTGCATTCCCCATACACTGGCAGCCTGAAGTTTATACAGATGGAACAGCCAGTGAAACCCACAGCAGGATTCCCAGCTACTATCCTGGTTCACACCTCGAAGGAAAATGGAACAGCACAGAATGGCCAAAGTAAACCATTTGTGGAAATCTAGTCTGCTTCTGTATTCTGCTCTTCTCATTCAGTCTAATAAGAGGTCACTCGTAGGCTGAAGAAAGATGTCTGCAAAGTAAACCTCAAACCAATCAACATAGGTGACATAACAGCCACATAACAAAATTGCACACATCTTGGACTTTCAATTTTACCTAAGTATGTGTAAAGCACCAAGCTACATTAAGGGGACAATTCATTAAGCAGTGTACGCCAATTTTCTATAGCGAGACTTCTTGAAATACTGCAATTTTGGGGGGCAATTTGCAGCTGCAGTGCCACAAATTATGACAGAGATTTAATCCAGTCTTTCACTGTTGTATATTTCTTGCAGTGGTGTATAGAATATAGAAGATGTGCCAAATTTACTTCAGTGAACCCTTCATGAAGACTGCCATACAAAACTCCAGTCTTGATTAGTTGGTCCTGAAGTTCTTGCAATCGATCATCACTGTCATTAAAATTCTCTATTTGATTCATGTTTTCCTTTAGCTCTATAACTGTGTTCTCTTTCAGAGCAGACGACCCCATACACACTCAGCCTAAACAGGCTGAACCCATGATTTTGGTGGAACCAGCTGGCTATCTAATCTGTGTGATGACCCCTAAAATCTTTCCCAACAGATGATGTCAGAGGAAATCAATTAGAATTTATATGGCCACTCATTTTGTTCTCCCTGGATTTACAGGGAACATGTCACCTCCAAAATCGCTGTTTCTAAATCACAGCATGCTCTCGGGAGGAATGAAACGTGCGTCGAGGTGGAGGGACATGATGATGGTCTTTTGTTTTTGACTGCAGCTAAATCTGGATTATTAGATAATACCTAAATTACTACTTTATATGCAGGACTATTCCAATTATGTTTAGTATTAGAGTACTAGGGTGGTTTAATATCTACTTGTGGATGTATATATGCACACTGTTGTAAATATACTCCCTTGGCTCTAAATATAATGTATATTCTCTACTACTATCTATTCATCATAGATGTTCCCTTTGTGAGGCACCTTTTTACACATATTTTTATTCTCACTTTTTTATTTTCTAATAAAGAAATATAATATATGTTCCTGACATCTGTGTTCACTTCTTTCAGTGACTTAATTCATCACGGTGGGTCATCACATGATGGCTCAGTGGTTAGCACTGCAGCCTTACAGTGTTGGGGTCCTGGGTACAAATCCCTCCAAGGATAGCATCTGCAAGGAGTTTGTATGTTCTTCCCGTGTTTGCGCGGGTTACTTCAGTTTCCTCCCACATTGCAAAGATATGCTGATAGGGAATTTAGACTGTGAGTTCCATTTGGGACAGCGACGTATGTAACGTACTGCAGAATATGATAACGCAATATAAGCAAAACATTAATATAATGATATTTATTTTTATATAGCGCTAACATATTCCGCAGCTCTTTACAGTTTTGCACATTATCATCGCTGTCCTCGATGGGGCTCACAATCTAAGTTCCTTATCAATATGTCTTTGGAATGTGGGAGGAAACCGGAGTACCCCAAAGCAAACATGGGGAGAATATACAAACTCCTTGCAGATGTTGTCCTTGATGGGATTTGAATACAGGACTCCAACACTGCATGGCTGCAGTGCTATCCACTGAGCCACCATGCTGCCCCATAATATATAATAATATCACTGAGCTGGTGCGGCACTATTTCTAAATCTGGCTGCCTTAGTGGAAGAGCAGGGTGCAGGGGTGCATTCGTGCACTATTATCCGTGTACATTTATTCAAAGTACTTTTTTCTAAGTACTCGGCAGTTATAACATGGCAGAATATAACAAGCATCTCTTTTCTCTTCATTCAGGTAAACTTATCATTCATTCTCTGAACTGAAATATCCTGTATGTCTATTGCTCCCCTCCCTGACAGCAAGCAGCCTGAATGGTAAACTTATCATTCATTCTCTGAACTGAAATATCCTGCATGTCTGTTGCTCCACTCCCTGACAGCAAGCAGCCTGAATGGTAAACTTATCATTCATTCTCTGAACTGAAATATCCTGCATGTCTATTGCTCCACTCCCTGACAGCAAGCAGCCTGAATGGTATCTGAGTCATTCTATCTTCGGCATTGAATACTGCATATGTCTATATATGTTAGCCATCTTATTATGCAATTGTTTTTGTTTATAGATATTTAACTCACTTCTGCTTGTCCTTAGGCAGAGAGATCACATAACTGTTTCAAAGCAGTTTATGATCCATGTAGACCTGGACATTTGTTTATCTGATCACTACATTTATTGTGTCCTGCTGTCTCAACTGAGTTAGATTGATTGGTAACGAGAGGGGAGAAAAAAAAGAGATCTAAGAGCTAGCCTTCTATAAATGTAGACATACTTTGGGGATGCATTCGTGCAGGGGAGCACTCGTGCACTATTATTCGTGTAAATTTATTCATAGTACTTTTTTCTAAGTACTCGGCAGTTATAACATGGCAGAATATAACAAGCATCTCTTTTCTCTTCATTCAGGTAAACTTATCATTCATTCTCTGAACTGAAATATCCTGCATGTCTATTGCTCCACTCACTGACAACAAGCAGCCTGAATGGTATCTGAGTCATTCTATCTTCGGCATTGAATACTGCATATATCTATATATGTTAGCCATCTTATTATGCAATTGTTTCTGTTTATAGATATTTAACTCACTTCTGCTTGTCCTTAGGCAGAAAGATCACATAACTGTTTCAAAGCGGTTTATGATCCATGTAGACCTGGACATTTGTTTATCTGATCACTACATTTATTGTGTCCTGCTGTCTCAACTGAGTTAGATTGATTGCTAACAAGAGGGGGGAAGTGAGATCTAAGAGCTAGCCTTCTATAAATGTAGACATACTTTGGGGATGCATTCGTGCAGGGGTGCACTCGTGCACTATTATTTGTGTACATTTATTCAAAGTACTTTTTTCTAAGTACTCGGCAGTTATAACATGGCAGTTAGACAGGGCAGGAGACAGGTAAGAAAAACTAAATCTATTCCCTATTCATTTGAAACAGAACAAATACTCACCATATGTATTTGTATAATCTATATCCTGGCTGCTGCATTCACTCACATTCACCGCCCTTGCATAAACTCTTTACACTCCATCCATATCGGCCCCTCTGTGCTCTCCTCTCCTATACAACCGTAATCAGTAAGCACCGATATATCTTGTAGCTGAGGGTAAAAGTCCCTCCCTAAACACCCCAAGGGTGCCCAACCAAGAGAACAACTCCAGTTATACAGAACCAAAGAAGAAAGGAGTACAAATGTCCACAAAATCATATTTAAAACCAATTATAAATTTTATTACACAAACTCAATAATGAACAAATCCATAATAATCTTAAATATACATGCAGTAAGCATTATATATCCACAGAGATATCAAAAGGGAATAACACGGTAGGCCAGGCTGTAAGTGAGTCACCAAAATTCATCCCCCGGGAAGACAGCAAATAAATATAGCTATGGCAGCATATGGAACTCAATAAAGAATTCAATATCAAATGGTTCCTCAAAAAACTGAGAAATGGTACCAAAAACCGCGGCTGTCAAATCAATATATTGCAAGCTTACCCATGCTCAGTATAGGGGGGAGCGACCCACACTTCACCCGGCAGCCCCGGACGCACGTTTCGCGGTGTAGCTTTATCAACAGGGTTTGAAATTACCTCTATCCCGTGTGTTTATATCCATATGGTACCAGAAATGTGGTTGGAAGATAGCGCATGCGCATTGGTGAGTCACGCCAGTCGCCATTAGCAGCCGTCACTGTAGGGCGCACACAGGCGGAATACCGCCGTAAGACATCATAATATGTGCGCCCCACATCTTTAGATAGCAGCCGAGGGGGGCGGGCAGATTAGACACCCAACGCGCATGCGCACCCACTAACGGCCATTGACAAGAAGCCCAGAGGCACACATGCAATGCGGCCATCTTGGTGAGGATAAAAGCGCATTTATACATATATCCCTAACACAGAAAGTGTATCTATAATTTAGTGAACTATACAAATATGAAACCTAAGCATCAACTACATAAAAAAGTGCATAAGTGCACCACAGGGAAAAAAATAAGTGAATATATATATACATATGCTGTAAATATAGTAAAAAAGATACAGGTAATTATGTAAAAAATCTGCAATTGCAAATAGCAAGTATAACCGTGTAGTCCGTGCATGTCGTACAGGGTGCCTTAGTGATATGTGAAATATCTTCTTAAATTCTTCAAACTTCCATACAAAGAGGTGGAGAAACGAAGCCAGCAAGCATGAGTGACATCTGGGCTCATAATCACTTGTGCCAACACTGGTCAACACTGTCTTTTTCGTCCGGCCTGTGTGGCTTTTTCTCGATCTGACTATATGTGGGCTGATTGCCCTATCTCTCAGTACATTATTGACACTTATCCCTGCTCTCAATTTTTACTAATTTTTATCTTTGTTTTGTGTGTTTTTTAGTTTTTGGCTTTTAACCTGGCACAAGTGACTATGAGCCCAGATGTCACTCATGCTTGCTGGCTTCGTTTCTCCACCTCTTTGCATGGAAGTTTGAAGAATTTAAGAAGATATTTCACATATCACTAAGGCACCCTGTACGACATGCACGGACTACACGGTTATACTTGCTATTTGCATGCGCTATCTTCCAACCACATTTCCGGTACCATACGGATATAAACACACGGGATAGAGGTAATTTCAAACCCTGTTGATAAAGCTACACCGCGAAACGCGCGTCCGGGGCTGCCGGGTGAAGTGTGGGTCGCTCCCCCCTATACTGAGCATGGGTAAGCTTGCAATATATTGATTTGACAGCCGCTGTTTTTGGTACCATTTCTCGTTTTTTTGAGGAACCATTTGATATTGAATTCTTTATTGAGTTCCATATGCTGCCATAGCTATATTTATTTGCTGTCTTCCCGGGGGATGAATTTTGGTGACTCACTTACAGCCTGGCCTACCGTGTTATTCCATTTTGATATCTCTGTAGATATATAATGCTTACTGCATGTATATTTAAGATTATTATGGATTTGTTCATTATTGAGTTTGTGTAATAAAATTTATAATTGGTTTTAAATATGATTTTGTGGACATTTGTACTCCTTTCTTCTTTGGTTCTGTATAACTGGAGTTGTTCTCTTGGTTGGGCACCCTTGGGGTGTTTAGGGAGGGACTTTTACCCTCAGCTACAAGATATATCGGTGCTTACTGATTACGGTTGTATATGTGATTTTTCTGTGTTCTTCACAGCTTCCAATCCTAAGCCCATGGATTTTCGGACGCGAGAACAGACATGGTTGTCTCGCCTACAAGAGGTCTTCAAAGGGGATGATATCGGTATTTTAAATACGAGCAATGGGGATTCTAAAGAGAGGATTGTCAGGTTGAGATCCTTGCTACACAGGCGGACAAAATTGTGGTGGAATAGGGCGACCCTGGGACAATACTTGACTCGTGGCTTAATCCCTAGGGGTCTACGCATTCAAATCTTTCCTTCATTTGCTGTTGAGGACGAGACCTTTGGAGGAGAATGGGAGGAAATTGCCACGAAATGTTCCAGGGGCTTCATCGAGCTACTGATAAAATTAGATGAAGCTAAATTATTGGACATAGAAAAGGAGATTGACAATATTCAAGTACTTATTAAGGATGAACTAACACCTGAGGCATTGGAGAGATTGAATGGGGACTTTGATGTGGATTTCTCCAAATAGGAGCAGGAGATTAGCGCTGTTAAAACCAAGAAATTACAGCGTGATAGCTCTGACTATCGCGAGAATAGGGTTTATCGGTGGAAAACAAACAGGGCTAAAAACCGCCCCCTACAACAAACGAGATCAGGTTCCACATCATCTATGACCTCTATGGATGAATCAAGTGTGGCGTCGGACCAGTCCATGATGGCTGGTGGTGATAGGATGAGGAAGACACAGCCAGGTAGAGCAGCCAAGGGGAAGCATGCAGCCAGTAAGAGGAAATTTACATCTCCATCTAACTACGAGCGTAAGCCAAGAATACCAATCTAGAGGTGATTAATCTGTCTACCTATTCCCTCTCTGAAACTCAGGCTGAAATGTTGAAACTCGGTCTTAATTTTGTCCCATCTAATCGTTTTGATTTTTTTACAGTCTTAAAGGATACTCAGTTATTTTGCCGGAAATTACTCCTCAAGAAACTGCATGGTCGGAGGGACGCTGGCTGTAATCCACTTAGCGATGCAGAAACCATAGCGTTGTCCGCACTGGAAGACCTACTTAAGAAACAACAGCCTGACCATGGAGGTAAATTTCCATCATCGATTGTGCCAAGTAGGGTTGAGCGAAACGGGTCGGCCATTTTCAGAAGTCGCCGACTTTTGGCAAAGTCGGGTTTCATGAAACCCGACCCAACCCCTGTGTGGGGTCGGCCATGAGGTCGGCGATCTTCTGAATCTGGTATCGGAATTCCGATACCGAGTTCCGATATGTTTGCAATATCGGAAATCGGTATCGGAATCCACATTTAAGTGTAAAATAAAGAATTAAAATAAAAAATATTGATATACTCACCTCTCCGGAGGCCCCTGGACATCGCCACTGGTAACCGGCAGCCTTCTTTGCTTAAAATGAGCGCGTTTACGGCCTTCCATGACGTCACGGCTTCTGATTGGTCACGTGCCGCTCATGTGACCGCCACGCGACCAATCACAAGCCGTGACATAATTCTCAGGTCCTAAATTCCTCATTCTAGGAATTTAGGACCTGAGAATTACGTCACGGCTTGTGATTGGTCGCGTGAGCGGTCACATGGGCGGCCGCGACCAATCACAAGCCGTGACGTCATCTAAGGCCCTTCACGCGCTCATTCTTAAGAAGGAAGGCTGCCGGAAAGAAGCAGGGCGCCTTCCTTCCTAAGAATGAGCGCGTTCAGGGCCTTAGATGACGTCACGGGTTGTGATTGGTCGCGGCCGCCCATGTGACCGCCACGCGAACAATCACAAGCCGTGACGTAATTCTCAGGTCCTAAATTCCTAGAATTAGGAATTTAGGACCTGAGAATTACGTCACGGCTTGTGATTGGTCGCGTGGCGGTCACATGAGCGGCACGCGACCAATCAGAAGCCGTGACATCATGGAAGGCCCTGAACGCGCTCATTTTAAGCAAAGAAGGCTGCCGGTTACCAGCGGTGATGTCCAGGGGCCTCCGGACGGGTGAGTATATCAATATTTTTTATTTTAATTCTTTATTTTACACACTAATATGGATCCCAGGGCCTGAAGGAGTGTTTCCTCTCCTTCAGACCCTGGGAACCATAGTATCCCATTGCACTGCATTGGGTTTCTGTTTCGGCCGACCCCGACCCCGACTTTTTTATAGGATCGGCCGATTTCGCTCGACCCGACTTTTGAGAAAGTCGGGTTTCGTGAAACCCGACCAGATCCTATAAAAATAAAAGTCGCTCAACCCTAGTGCTAAGATCTTCCACCTTCCCCCCCTTGTCACTGTGCCCTCAGATAGATATTTTTTGTAGGTTAGTGACAGAGGACTTAATGAAGATACCGAAAAGTCTCTACAACGATAATCTAACATCTGAGCAGAGGAGGGCCCTAAAAGAGTTACAATCTTTGGATACGGTGGTGATCAAACCAGCTGACAAGGGGGGGAATGTGGTGATATGGCCAATCGAGAAATATGAAAAGGAGGCATTCAGGCAACTGAGAAATAAGGACACGTATCGTGTTCTATCTCAGAATCTCCCACTCAGGTGTTTCTGAGGGAGCTGGAGCAGATTGTGGTACCAGCTTACGAGTCAAATATTATTCCCAAAAAGGTACTGGATGGTTTGTTACCTGAATATCCCAGGGTTGCTACCTTCTATATCCTGCCCAAGATACATAAAGATGCTGTTAGCCCGCCGGGCCGACCTATTGTCTCTGGCATGGGAGGGCTATGCGAAAATGTCTGTAAGTTCATTGATTTTCATTTGAAGACATTGGTGGAGACGCTGCCCTCATATGTCAGAGACACTACTGATGTATTAAGGAGGGTGGATGGACTGTCTCTGGAGGCGGGCATGCTCCTTGTTACAATCGATATAGAGTCCCTATACACGTCAATTCGACACGAGAATGGACTCAGAGCTGCCCGCTTCTTCCTCGAGACTACCAACTGGGATGGCCATTTTGTGGAGTTTATTTTGGATTTGCTGGACTTTATTTTGACCCACAACTATTTTGTTTTCAAAGATAGGTTTTATTTACAGATACAGGGTACTGCGATGGGCACGGCATGTGCTCCGTCGTATGCAAATTTGTTTTTGGGCTTTTGGGAAAGGCACATTTTTCAGGGTGACGGGGCACATGCCGCGGACCCAGTGGTGGGCTGGTTTCGCTACATTGATGATGTTCTCATGATCTGGAATGGTAGCGAGACCAGCCTAACCAGATTTATGCAGGATCTCAATAATAACACTTTTAATTTAAAATTCACATATACCTTGCACATGAGGCAAATTGATTTTCTGGATATCACCCTGTGTGTGGCCGAGGATGGTTCTATTGAGACTGACTTATATAGGAAAGAAACATCTGTGAATTCTCTGTTGCATGCCTCCTCGGCACACAATTATTCTACCATCAAGGCCATCCCAGTTGGGCAGTTCCTGAGGAATAGGCGGGTGTGCTCCACGGAGGCCCGCTTCGAGAGGCAGTCCGCCATTCTGGCTGAACGGTTTGAAGCCCGGGGCTACAGCCGACGTTGTGTCAGGGCAGGATATAGACGGGCAAGATCCGCACGTAGGGAGGACCTCTTGTCACAAATCAGGAGGACTAAACCCACGTATGACCCTGAAGTTAGGTTTGTCTCCACTGTTGTGAACTCTGTTTTCAGTCTCCCTCTTGTGGTCACAGGTGGTATTGTGTGACTTTTGTTTTGGGCTCCCCCTGGTGGCTTTGTTTGTTATCCTGCGGGTCTGTGGCTGATCAGCTGCCTCGTTATTCACTTGGGAGTTTCCTATTTAGCTCTGTTCCACTTCCACTTGTTGCCGGCTGTCAATGTACTCAGTGCTATTCTGATTACTCCTGATTATCTTCGGTTTCAGTCTCTTCAGGAGAAGCTAAGTTCTGTTTAATTATTTTTTGCTCATCAGTCTGCAATATGATTTCTGTGTATGATGAGTTTAGTCCAGCTTGCTAATATGTGATTTCTTCTGCTGGTTTGCTCTGGGGTACAGAGTTGCTTCCCCCGCACCGTTAGTTGGTGCGGGGGCTCGAGCGATCTCTGCGTGGATATTTTGAATAGGGTTTTTAATTGACCGCACAGTTCCCTTTCTATTTTCTGCTTTCTAGTGTTAGCGGGCCTCATTTGCTAAATCTAATTTCATCTCTGCGTTTGTGCTTTCCCCTTAACTCACCGTTAATATTTGTGGGGGGCTATTCTATATCTTTGGGGTCATTTCACTGAGGCAAGTGAGGACTTTCGTTCCCTCTAGGAATAGACAGTTTCTCAGGCCGTGAATAGACGTCTAGGATTTTCAGGTAACGTTCCACGGCTGCCTATAGTTGTTTGCGGATAGGATCAGGTTGCGGTCAATTCAGTTACCACTTCCCCAGAGTTTGTAGTCGGTTTAGTTACTTAGCTAGTCCTACTTGTGATCCTTGCCGCTAGGATCATAACAGTACAGCCGGCCAGTAAAGTGTTAATTGCATGGCAGAAGCAGGAGAAAAGAAGCCTTGAGAATTTTTTTTTTTTTTTTTTTGCCGTGTGTCTAGCTGCTGTGTGTCTAGCTTCTCTCCTCCTCTTAATCTTGGTGTGGCTCTGAACTCAGCTGCTGATATGGATATTCAGAGTTTGGCCTCCAGTGTAGATCATCTTGCTGCAAGGGTACAAAGTATTCAGGATTTTGTTGTTCACAGTCCTATGTCAGAGCCTAGAATACCTATTCCGGAGTTGTTTTCTGGAGATAGATCTAGGTTCCTGAATTTTAAGAACAATTGTAAATTGTTTCTTTCTTTGAAACCTCGTTCCTCTGGTGATTCCGTTCAGCAAGTTAAAATTATAATTTCTTTCTTGCGTGGTGACCCTCAAGATTGGGCCTTCGTATTGGCGCCAGGGGATCCGGCATTGCTCAGTGTTGATGCGTTTTTTCTGGCCCTTGGATTGCTCTATGAGGAACCTAATCTTGAGAACCAGGCTGAAAAAGCGTTGTTGGCCCTCTCTCAGGGGAAAGATGAAGCAGAGGTGTACTGCCAGAAATTTCGGAAATGGTCGGTGCTTACTCAGTGGAATGAGTGTGCCCTGGCTGCAAATTTCAGAAAAGGTCTTTCTGAGGCCATTAAGAATGTCATGGTGGGGTTCCCTACGCCTGCAGGTCTGAATGAGTCAATGACTCTGGCCATTCAGATTGATCGGCGTTTGCGGGAGCGCAAACCTGCGCACCATTTGGCGGTGTCTTCTGAACAGACACCTGAGTATATGCAATGTGATAGAATTCTGACCAGAAGTGAACGGCAAAATTATAGACGGCAAAATGGGTTGTGCTTTTACTGTGGTGACTCAGCTCATGTTATCTCAGCATGCTCTAAGCGCAAAAAAAAAGGTTGATAAATCTGTCACCATTGGTACTTTACAGCCTAAGTTCATTTTTTCTGTTACCCTGATTTGTTCCTTGTCATCTTACCCGTTTATGGCTTTTGTAGATTCAGGTGCTGCCCTGAGTCTGATGGACTTGTCATTTGCCAGGCGCTGTGGTTTTGTTTTGGAGCCTTTAAAATTCCCTATTCCACTAAGGGGAATTGATGCTACGCCATTGGCTACGAATAAACCTCAGTACTGGACACAAGTGACCATGTGCATGACTCCTGTTCATCAGGAGGTGATTCGCTTTCTTGTGCTGCATAATTTGCATGATGTTGTCGTGTTGGGTCTGCCATGGTTGCAGACTCATAATCCAGTCCTGGATTGGAAAGCAATGTCTGTGTCAAGTTGGGGTTGTCAGGGAATTCATGGCGACGCTCCTGTGGTGTCAATTGCTTCATCCACTCCTTCTGAAGTCCCTGCGTTTTTGTCAGACTACCAGGATGTATTTGATGAGCCCAAACTCAGTTCTCTACCTCCTCATAGGGATTGTGATTGTGCTATAAATTTGATTCCTGGTAGTAAGTTTCCTAAGGGACGACTCTTCTTCAATTTGTCAGTGCCGGAGCATGCTGCCATGCGGAGTTATATAAAGGAGTCTTTGGAGAAAGGACTTATTCGCCCCTCCTCCTCCCCTCTTGGTGCGGGGTTCTTTTTTGTGGCTAAGAAGGATGGTTCTCTGAGACCTTGTATTGATTATCGCCTTCTAAATAAAATCACGGTCAAATTTCAGTATCCTATGCCATTGTTATCTGATCTGTTTGCTCGCATTAAGGGGTCTAGTTGGTTCACCAAGATAGATCTTCGTGGTGCGTATAACCTTGTGCGTATTAAGCAGGGTGATGAATGGAAAACTGCATTTAATACGCCCGAAGGCCATTTTGAGTACTTGGTGATGCCTTTTGGACTTTCTAACGCTCCGTCTGTCTTTCAGTCTTTTATGCACGACATCTTCCGCGAATATCTGGATAAATTTATGATTGTGTATCTGGATGATATTCTGTTTTTTTCTGATGATTGGGAGTCCCATGTTAAGCAGGTCAGGATGGTGTTTCAGGTCCTGCGTGCCAATGCTTTATTTGTGAAGGGCTCAAAATGTCTTTTTGGAGTCCAGAAGGTTTCTTTTTTTGGTTTCATTTTTTCTCCTTCTACTATTGAGATGGACCCAGTCAAGGTTCAGGCTATTCATGACTGGACGCAGCCTACATCTGTTAAGAGTCTTCAGAAGTTCTTGGGTTTTGCTAATTTTTACCGTCGCTTCATCGCTAATTTTTCTGGTGTTGTTAAGCCTTTGACGGATTTGACCAAGAAAGGTTCTGATGTTACTAACTGGTCTCCTGCGGCTGTGGAGGCCTTTCGGGAGCTGAAGCGCCGATTTTCTTCGGCTCCGGTCTTATGTCAGCCAGATGTCTCTCTTCCTTTCCAGGTCGAGGTTGATGCTTCCGAGATTGGAGCGGGGGCTGTTTTGTCGCAGAGAAGCGCCGATGGCTCTGTGATGAAGCCATGTGCTTTCTTTTCAAGAAAGTTTTCGCCTGCCGAGCGGAATTATGATGTCGGTAATCGGGAGTTGTTGGCTATGAAGTGGGCATTTGAGGAGTGGCGACATTGACTCGAGGGAGCTAAGCATCGTGTGGTGGTCTTGACTGATCACAAGAATCTGATTTATCTTGAGTCGGCCAAGCGGCTGAATCCTAGACAGGCTCGTTGGTCGTTGTTTTTCTCTCGTTTTGATTTCGCGGTCTCGTACCTGCCTGGTTCGAAGAATGTAAAGGCTGATGCTCTTTCTAGGAGTTTTGTGCCTGACTCTCCTGGAGATTCAGAGCCGGCTGGTATTCTTAGAGAAGGGGTGATTTTGTCTGCCATCTCCCCAGATTTGCGACGAGTGCTGCAGGAGTTTCAGGCGGATAGACCTGACCGTTGTCCACCGGAGAGACTGTTTGTCCCGGATAGATGGACCAGCAGAGTTATTTCCGAGGTTCATTCTTCGGTGTTGGCGGGCCATCCTGGAATATTTGGTACCAGAGATTTGGTGGCCAGGTCCTTTTGGTGGCCTTCCTTTTCGCGGGATGTGCGTTCCTTTGTGCAGTCTTGTGGAATTTGTGCTCGGGCTAAGCCTTGCTGTTCTCGTGCCAGTGGTTTGCTGTTACCTTTGCCTGTCCCGAAGAGGCCTTGGACGCACATTTCCATGGATTTTATTTCGGATCTCCCTGTCTCTCAGAGAATGTCTGTCATCTGGGTGGTGTGTGATCGTTTTTCTAAGATGGTCCATTTGGTGCCCTTGCCTAAGTTGCCTTCCTCCTCCGAATTGGTTCCGCTGTTTTTTCAAAATGTGGTTCGTTTGCATGGGATCCCTGAAAATATTGTTTCCGACAGAGGATCCCAGTTTGTGTCTAGATTTTGGCGGACCTTTTACGCTAAGATGGGCATTGATTTGTCTTTTTCGTCGGCCTTCCATCCTCAGACGAATGGCCAAACCGAACGAACTAATCAGACCTTGGAAACCTATTTGAGATGTTTTGTTTCTGCTGATCAGGACGACTGGGTGACTTTTTTGCCATTGGCCGAGTTTGCCCTTAATAATCGGGCTAGTTCTGCTACTATGGTTTCTCCTTTTTTTTGTAATTCGGGGTTTCATCCTCGTTTTTCCTTGGGTCAGGTGGAGCCTTCTGACTGTCCTGGAGTGGATGTTGTGGTGGATAGGTTGCATCAGATTTGGAATCATGTTGTGGACAATTTGAAGCTGTCACAAGAGAAGGCTCAGCGCTTTGCCAACCGCCGTCACTGTGTGGGTCCCCGACTTCGCGTTGGGAACTTGGTGTGGTTGTCTTCTCGCTTTGTTCCTATGAAGGTCTCCTCTCCTAAGTTCAAGCCTCGGTTTATCGGTCCTTATAAGATTTTGGAAGTCCTTAACCCTGTGTCATTTCATTTGGACCTCCCAGCATCGTTTGCTATTCATAATGTGTTTCATCGGTCGTTGTTGCGGAGGTATGTGGTGCCTGTGGGTCCTCCGGTTGAGCCTCCTGCCCCTGTGCTGGTTGAGGGAGAATTGGAATACGTGGTGGAGAAGATCTTGGATTCTCGTATTTCTAGACGGAGGCTTCAGTATTTGGTTAAATGGAAGGGCTATGGTCAGGAGGATAATTCCTGGGTTGTCGCCTCTGATGTTCATGCGGCCGATTTGGTTCGTGCCTTCCATGTGGCTCACCCCGATCGCCCTGGGGGTTTTGATGAGGGTTCGGTGACCCCTCCTCAAGGGGGGGGTACTGTTGTGAACTCTGTTTTCAGGCTCCCTCTTGGGGTCACAGGTGGTATTGTGTGACTTTTGTTTTGGGCTCCCCCTGGTGGCTTTGTTTGTTATCCTGCGGGTCTGTGGCGGATCAGCTGCCTCGTTATTCACTTGGGAGTTTCCTATTTAGCTCTGTTCCACTTCCACTTGTTGCCGGCTGTCAATGTACTCAGTGCTATTCTGATTACTCCTGATTATCTTCGGTTTCAGTCTCTTCAGGAGAAGCTAAGTTCTGTTAAATTATTTTTTGCTCATCAGTCTGCAATATGATTTCTGTGTATGATGAGTTTAGTCCAGCTTGCTAATATGTGATTTCTTCTGCTGGTTTGCTCTGGGGTACAGAGTTGCTTCCCCCGCACCGTTAGTTGGTGCGGGGGATCGAGCGATCTCTGCGTGGATATTTTGAATAGGGTTTTTAATTGACCGCACAGTTCTCTTTCTATTTTCTGCTTTCTAGTGTTAGCGGGCCTCATTTGCTAAATCTAATTTCATCTCTGCGTTTGTGCTTTCCCCTTAACTCACCGTTAATATTTGTGGGGGGCTATTCTATATCTTTGGGGTCATTTCACTGAGGCAAGTGAGGACTTTCGTTCCCTCTAGGAATAGTCAGTTTCTCAGGCCGTGAAGAGACGTCTAGGATTTTCAGGTAACGTTCCACGGCTGCCTATAGTTGTTTGCGGATAGGATCAGGTTGCGGTCAATTCAGTTACCACTTCCCCAGAGTTTGTAGTCGGTTTAGTTACTTAGCTAGTCCTACTTGTGATCCTTGCCGCTAGGATCATAACACTCCACATCCAACTGCCGGTGGGATTTGATTTGTGACAGCTTGAATAAACATTGGCCCATTTTACTGACTGACAACATCCTGGCTCCACAACTTACTAAACGCCCCTTGATGACACAACGTAGGGGTGGGAGTCTGAAGGATAACCTGGTGAGAAGCCACTATGTGGCGAAAACCTGGAACCCCTTCGGTACAGGTGGTCCAAAAATAGGTTGCTTCCCCTGTGGCTCGTGTGTCGCGTGTCCTAACATACTTAGATGTGGGACCTTTAAAATATCTAACGGGAGCAGGGAATTCAAGATTCGGGAGTTTATCACATGTAACACCACTTTTGTGATATATTATGCTACCTGTCCCTGCTCCCTTATATATATTGGTCTCACGTCTAGGGAATTGAAGGTTAGGACACGCGAACACGTGCGAGACATCGTGGCTGCGAAGGGTACCATAGACATATCTGGTCTCAAGACTATACCTACGCACTTTCGCATGTATCATGATTCCGATCCCACATGACTGAAGGTGAGAGGCATTGATAGGGTCCATGGAGGTATCAGGGGTGGCAATATGGTCAAGATCCTGGCACAACACGAGTGCAAATGGATTGTCACCCTTGACACCATGGCCCCTAAAGGACTCAACGAGAAATTGAGCTTTGCCCCCTTTCTATGACCATCCTGTTCAACACTGTCTTTTTCGTCTGGCCTGTGTGGCTTTTTCTCAATCTGACTATATGTGGGCTGATTGCCCTATCTCTCAGTACATTATTGACACTTATCCCCGCGCTCAATTTTTTCTAATTTTTATCTTTGTTTTGTGTGTTTTTTAGTTTTTGGCTTTTAACCTGGCACAAGTGATTATGAGCCCAGATGTCACTCATGCTTGCTGGCTTCGTTTCTCCACCTCTTTGAATGGAAGTTTGAAGAATTTAAGAAGATATTTCACATATCACTAAGGCACCCTGTACGACATGCACGGACTACACGGTTATACTTGCTATTTGCAATTGCAGATTTTTTACATAATTACCTGTATCTTTTTTACTATATTTACAGCGTATGTATATATATATTCACTTATTTTTTCCCTGTGGTGCACTTATGCACTTTTTTATGTAGTTGACGCTTATATTTCATATTTGTATAGTTCACTAAATTATAGATACACTTTCTGTGTTAGGGATATATGTATAAATGCGCTTTTATCCTCACCAAGATGGCCGCATTGCATGTGTGCCTCTGGGCTTCTTGTCAATGGCCGTTAGTGGGTGCGCATGCGTGTTGGGTGTCTCATCTGCCCGCCCCCCTCAGCTGCTATCTAAAGATGTGGGGCGCACATATTATGACGTCTTACGGCGGCATTCCGCCTGTGTGCGCCCTACAGTGACGGGTGCTAATGGCGACTGGCGTGACTCACCAATGCGCATGCGCTATCTTCCAACCACATTTCCGGTACCATACGGATATAAACACACGGGATAGAGGTAATTTCAAACCCTGTTGATAAAGCTACACCGCGAAACGCGCATCCGGGGCTGCCGGGTGAAGTGTGGGTCGCTCCCCCCTATACTGAGCATGGGTAAGCTTGCAATATATTGATTTGACAGCCGCGGTTTTTGGTACCATTTCTCGTTTTTTTGAGGAACCATTTGATATTGAATTCTTTATTGAGTTCCATATGCTGCCATAGCTATATTTATTTGCTGTCTTCCCGGGGGATGAATTTTGGTGACTCACTTACAGCCTGGCCTACCGTGTTATTCCCTTTTGATATCTCTGTGGATATATAATGCTTACTGCATGTATATTTAAGATTATTATGGATTTGTTCATTATTGAGTTTGTGTAATAAAATGTATAATTGGTTTTAAATATGATTTTGTGGACATTTGTACTCCTTTCTTCTTTGGTTCCTCTCCTCTCCTATGTATAGCACTCATGCTCTGTTCACATTGCTTAACAGTAGGGTTGAGCGACTTTTATTTTTATAGGATCGGGTCGGGTTTCACGAAACCCGACTTTCTCAAAAGTCGGGTCGAGTGAAATCGGCCGATCCTATAAAAAAGTCGGGGTCGGGGTCGGCCGAAACGCGAAACCCAATGCAGTGCAATGGGATACTATGGTTCCCAGGGTCTGAAGGAGAGGAAACTCTCCTTCAGGCCCTGGGATCCATATTTACGTGTAAAATAAAGAATTAAAATAAAAAAAATTGATATACTCACCCTCTGACGCACCCTGGTAGTACCGGCATCTTCCGTTCCTAAAAATGGCGCTTGAAAGACCTTTCGAATGCTTCACGGCTTGTGATTGGCCGCGGCGGCCCACGTGACCGCTGAGCGACCAATCACAAGCCGGTGACATAATTCTCAGGTCCTGTTCTGGTTCTCAGGTACATGAGAATTACGTCACGGCTTGTGATTGGCCGCTGAGCGGTCACGTGGGCCGCCGCGACCAATCGCAAAGCTATGACGTCATCGGAAGGTCCTTCACGCGTTCATTCTTAAGAAGGAAGGCTGCCGGAAAGAAGCCGAGGGTGAGTATATTCCTATTAGGTATATAGTCACCCTCGTACGCGCCCTGCTTCTTTCCGGCAGCCTTCCTTCTTAAGAATGAACACGTGAAGGACCTTCCGATGACGTCACGGCTCTGTGATTGGTCGCGGCGGTCCACGTGACCGCTCAGTGGCCAATCACAAGCCGTGACGTAATTCTCATGTACCTGAGAACCAGAACAGGACCTGAGAATTACGTCACCGGCTTGTGATTGGTCGCTCAGCGGTCACGTGGGCCGCCTCGACCAATCACAAGCCGTGATGCATTCGAAAGGTCTTTCAAGCGCCATTTTTAGGAACGGAAGATGCCGGTTACCAGCGGCGATGTCCAGGCTGCGTCGGAGAGGTGAGCATATCAATATTTTTTATTTTAATTCTTTATTTTACACTTAAATGTGGATTCTGATACCGATTTCCGATATCGCAAACATATCGGAACTCGGTATCGGAATCCCGATACCAGATTCAGAAGATCGCCGACCTCATGGCCGACCCCACACAGGGGTCGGGTCGGGTTTCATGAAACCCGACTTTGCCAAAAGTCGGCGACTTCTGAAAATGGTCGACCAGTTTCGCTCAACCCTACTTAACAGCGCTGATCCATTCAGTCCCACAATCCAACACAAGAGACGCTCTCATAAATCACTTAAGCATCTGCTCACTCTTTCTATCCTCCTTCTCCTAGTTGCTGGAGACATCTCTCCCAACCCCGGCCCCCCATCAGGGCCGGTTTTAGGCAAAGTGGGGCCCTAGGCAAAATTTTAAAATGGGGCCCCAAATACTAACATACTGCACATCACACAGAAATAGTAAAAAGATCTAATGTTAAAAATAATAAAAAAAACAAAAAACCTGCTATTCTCACCTTCCGTCATCCGCCAGTGCGCGCGGCTGCCACCAGCTTCCGTTCCCAGAGATGCATTGCGAAAGTACCCAGAAGACTTAGCGGTCTCGCAAGACCGCTAAGTCATCTGGGTAATTTCACAATGCATCTCTGGGAACGGAAGCTGGCGGCAGCAGCGCGTGCATCGGGACAGCTTCGCTGGACGCCGGAGGTGAGTATATAACTATTTTTTGTTTTAATTATTTTTTTTAACATGGATATGGTGCCCACACTGCTATATACTACGTGGGCTATGTTATATACTGCATCGCTGCTATATACTACGTGGCCAGTGTTATATACTGCGTGGGCTGTTATATACTACGTGGGCTGTGCTATATATTACGTGGGCTGTTATATACTGCGTGGCTGCTATATACTACAAGGGCAGTGTTATATACTATGTGGGCTGTGTTATACACTGCGTGGCCACTGTTATATACTGCGTGGCCTGTATTATATACTGCGTGGGCTGTGTCATATACTGCGTGGACTGTGTTATATACTGCGTGTCTGCTACAGTATATACTATGTGGCTGCTATATACACACATACATACATATTCTAGAATACCCGATGCGTTCGAATCGGGCCACCATCTAGTAGATTACATAACCACGATATGTCTGGTATCTGCTCTACATATACCATACATACATACAGATACACATATAAATACAGTATATGCAAACACATACATATACCATACATACACACAGATACACATACATATACTGTCATACATACACATAGCGTACATACACATGCATATACCGTACATTCACACACATACCGTACATACATATACCGTACATACATATACATGCATATACCGTACATACCTACACACATACCGTACATACATATACACGTACTGTACATACACACATAGTTATGTACACATATTGTATACATATACCGTACATACATATGCCATACATACACACATATACACATAAATACAGTATACCGTACATACATACACATACCGTACAGAGATACACCGTGCATACACAGATGCACACATATACCGTACATACAGATACACATACATGTACCGTACATACACACAGTATATACACATATAGTATAAACATACCGCACACATATACATACTGTATGTACATGCACATAAACATACATATACCATATATACATACAAATTTATTGCACATACACAGATACACATACATATACTGTGCATACATACACATACTGTACATGCATACACAGCCATACAAATATACCATACATACACACATATACCATACATATATACACAGATACACACAGATAGAAACATACACATAGATACACACACATACAAGCATATACATACACACATACCAATGTGTGATATCAGCTCACAGTTGATCAGAGGAGCCCTGGATGAGGTCACATAGTTCAGCAGGAGAGGGCTGCAGAACCCACTGCTGTGGGGGAAGGGGCACAGAGCAGGCAGGACTGATATCAGCCCCCTGGTGCTGCCGTGTTGTGTGTTGTCCAGTGCAGTGAGCCTCCTCCCCCATCTCTTCTCTGTGAGGTGCAGCCTGCTCTGATTAGAACAGTGGAGGGATCAGAAGACACACACTAAGTCCTGCTCTTCCTCCATGATGGCTCTATGTGCTGTGTTGTGGGGCCCCTGACTGTAGGTGAGCACTCACCATTAGGACACGCCATGCAGGAGGACAGACGGCAGCCAGTGAGCGCTCTCCTCAGTCTGGTCACTGTGAGGTAAGGAAAGCGTTCATTGGCCAGCGTCTCTCCCTGCATGACACGCCCCCTTTTTGATCTCCTGCACTTCGCGACCCGCTCTCTCCCCGGCGTTCCATGATTACAGGAGGGAGTGCGAAGGGCCCGATCCTGCATGATACCGGGCCTGCCTCCAGGGCCCCCCCTCCACCTCTGGGCCCCGGAGCAGTGCCATCAGCAGTATGTCCAACCATGGCTGGGGGCCCCTAGGCAGCTGCCTAGTCTGCCTGCCCCTAACGCCGGCCCTGCCCCCCATGTTATAGCCAGTCAAACCTCCCAACTGCTACACTCAGAAACCCTCTAACCTTATTAATATTCCATGCATGCCTTCTGTCTCTTTCAATTGTGCCCTTTGGAATTCTCACTCTGTGTGTAATAAACTCTCCTTCATTCATGACTTCTTCCTTTCTAACTCTCTTAATCTCCTGGCTCTTACTGAATCCTGGATCCAGCAGTCAGACAACACCGCTGCTGCTGCTCTTTCATATGGTGGACTACACTTTTCTCATACCCCAAGATCAGACAACAGAGCAGGTGGAGGCGTTGGTCTGCTCCTTTCACCCAAATGTACCTTCCAAAGTATCCCCCAAGTACCCTCACTTGTTTTCCCTTCCTTTGAGGTCCATGCTGTCAGACTCTACGTCCCCTTCTCCATGCGAGTGGCGGTGCTGTATTGTCCTCCCGGCCCCTCACATCAGCTCCTGGATCACTTTGCCACCTGGCTTCCACACTTTCTCTCCTGTGACACCCCCACTCTTATCATGGGTGATTTCAACATCCCCATTGCTTCTCTCCTCTCCCCATCTGCTTCTCACCTTTTATCTCTAACCTCCTCTTTCGGCCTCTTGCAGCATACTAACTCTCCAACACATGAAGATGGAAACTCCCTTGACTTGGTCTTCTCCCGGCTTTGCTCAGTGGACGATTTCACAAACTCCCCTCTCCCGCTCTCTGACCACAACCTTCTTTCATTCTCTATCAAGAACTGCCATCCCGCTCAGGTCACCCCCACTTTCCACACTTATAGAAACATACAGGCCATTAACACCCAGAAACTGATGAAGAACTTGCAGTCCTCATTGGCCCCAATCTCCTCCATCTCATGTCCTGATTCCGATCTGAAGCATTACAATGAAACCCTGCAAAGTGCCCTGGATGAAGCTGCACCTCCTATACATAGAACAACTCAGCACAGACGGCGACAACCGTGGCACACGCTGCAAACACGTTTCCTGCAGCGGTGCTCCAGGTGCGCCGAATGTCTGTGGAGAAAATCTAATCTACCCGAAGATTTCATCCATTATAAGTTCATGCTAAAAACATACAACTCTTCTCTTCACCTCTCCAAACAAACCTATTTCAACACCCTGATCACCTCACTGTCAAATAACCCTAAACGTCTCTCTGACACTTTCCAGTCCCTACTCAACCCAAGAGAGCAGGCCCCAACCATGGATCTCCATGCTGACGATCTGGCCAATTACTTCAAAGAAAAAATTGACCACATTCGACAGGAAATCATCTCCCAATCTCTTCATACCATGCACTGTCCTCCCTCCCCCACTGCATCTAGTTCACTCTCTGACTTTGAGACAGTTACAGAAGAAGAAGTAGTCGGGCTCCTTGCATCTTCTCGCCCGACCACTTGCACCAGTGACCCCATTCCGTCACATCTCCTCCTGTCACCTCTCACCTAACAAAAATATTCAACCTTTCTCTCACTTCCGGAATTTTTCCCTCCTCATTTAAGCATGCCATCATACATCCATTACTTAAAAAACCATCCCTCGACCAAAACTGTGCCGCTAATTATAGACCTGTCTCTAATCTTCCCTTCATCTCTAAACTCCTCGAACGCCTGGTCCACTCCCATCTTACCCGCTATCTCTCAGATAACTCTCTTCTCGACCCTCTTCAATCTGGCTTCCGCTCTTTGCACTCTACTGAAACTGCCCTCGCTAAAGTCTCTAATGACCTACAGCTAAATCTAATGGTCACTACTCCATGCTAATTCTCTTGGATCTCTCCGCAGCATTCGATACTGTGGATCATCAGCTCCTCCTCAATATGCTCCGTTCCATCGGCCTCAAGGACATCGTTCTCTCCTGGTTCTCCTCCTATCTCTCTGACCGATCCTTCACTGTATGTTTTGCTGGTTCCTCCTCCTCTCACCTTCCCCTTACTGTTGGGGTTCCTCAAGGATCAGTCCTAGGCCCCCTCCTCTTCCCTTTGTATACTGCCCCTATTGGACAAACAATCAGTAGATTTGGTTTCCAGTACTATCTCTATGCTGACGACACACAATTATACACCTCTTCTCCTGTTATCACGCCGACCTTTTTAGAAAACACCAGTGATTGTCTTACTGCTGTCTCTAACGTCATGTCCTCCCTCTATCTGAAACTGAACCTGTCAAAAACTGAACTCCTCGTGTTCTCTCCCTCTACTAACCTACCTTTGCCTGACATTGCCATCTCTGTGTGCGGTTCCACCATTACTCCAAAACAACATGCCCACTGCCTTGGGGTCATCCTTGATTCCGAGCTTTCATTCACCCCCCACATCCGATCACTGGCTCGCTCTTCTTATCTGCATCTCAAAAACATTTCTAGAATTCGCCCTTTTCTTACTTTCGACTCTGCAAAAATTCTTACTGTTTCACTTATTCATTCTCGTCTGGACTATTGTAACTCTCTACTAATCGGCCTCCCTCTTACCAAACTCTCCCCGCTCCAATCTGTCCTGAATGCTGCAGCCAGGATCATATTCCTCACCACCCGTTACACCGATGCCTCTACCTTGTGCCAGTCATTACACTGGCTACCGATCCACTCCAGAATCCAGTACAAAACTACTACCCTCATCCACACAGCAATCCATGGCTCAGCACCACCCTACATCTCCTCTCTGGTATCAGTCTACCACCCTACCCGTGCCCTCCACTCCGCTAATGACCTCAGGTTAGCATCCTCAATAATCAGAACCTCCCACTCCCGTCTCCAAGACTTTACACGTGCTGCGCCGATTCTTTGGAATGCACTGCCTAGGTTAATACGATTAATCTCCAATCCCCACAGTTTTAAGCGTGCCCTAAAAACTCATTTGTTCAGATTGGCCGACCACCTCAATGCATTAACCTAATGATCCCTGTGTGGCCTATCATAAAAAAAAAAACATAATCAGGTTCCTCGCATCATGTTCTCATACACTTTATGCAGTTAATAGCCCTCTGTGTCTGTACTGCTACATACTCAGCCAGTTAACTGGTTCATGCAGCTTTACATGAACACCCGAGCCTTACACTATGGCTGGTCCAAATAACTAAAGCAATTGTTACCATCCACCTCTCGTGTCTCCCCTTTTCCTCATAGATTGTAAGCTTGCGAGCAGGGCCCTCATTCCTCCTGGTATCTATTTTGAACTGTGATTTCTGTTATGCTGTAATGTCTATTGTCTGTACAAGTCCCCTCTATAATTTGTAAAGCGCTGCGGAATATGTTGGCGCTATATAAATAAAATTATTATTGTTATTAAGAGCAGCTGCAGTGAAAAAATGAAGTTATATTCTGCGATCACTCGCCTCTAGTCATTTAAGCAGTGTGGAGTGCTATTACAGTCAATAAACAGGGAGAATGCTATAATTTTGGATTCATACATCTTTGGCTTTGCAGTGTGAGCTAACTGCTACAGCTTCCTGCACTGCCTCAATGACTGAAAGTGAGTGGCTGCAGGGAGAATATGACTTCATTTTCTCCCTTTAGCCACTGCTCCACAATGCCAGCCAGGTATGATTTAAATGCTCTGAATATTCTTACAGCAGATATCTCCCCTCCTCCAATTAAAGAACATGAAAGCTCAGCTGAGCAACAGGTTTTTTTGTTTGGGAATTTGAAAAAATAGACGTTGGCTGAATCAGCGTTCCAAGGTTTAGTTTAAAACTGTTTTATATTTAACCTGCCCAATCCTTTTAGAGACAAGTAGAGCTGAGTGGATACATTTATGAGAATTCAAACATTTTAAGATTTGATTTGCATTTCACAAAACAAATCTTGCCCTACACCATTTTCCACATTGCTGAAGCATTAGAGAGCAAGAGGAAGCAAACGTAATTTTGCACTGCCGCACAGGTTTCCTTGCAGCTGTGACATTACGGATTACCATACCTTGCACAGTGGGGCTCAGTACCGGGCCATCACAGATCGGTTCCCAGTGCAGAACAGTTTGTACAATAGAGATGTTTTCCATCTTCAGAATCACTGGGCAAGTCTCTATCTCCTGTATGCATCTGGAATGCCCGCCAGGCCCGTGGGATACTCGGTACCGGGTCTGGTACTTATAGGGATGTGTCACGGCGGCAGTGACCCGGTCCATGGCCCTGGGTGCCCATGTTAAGGGGACGGTCTTTAACCCCTTTCTGACCTCGGATGGGATAGTACTTCCGAGGTCAGAACCCTCGCTTTGATGCGGGCTCCGGCGGTGAGCCCGCATCAAAGCCGGGACATGTCAGCTGTTTTGAACAGCTGACATGTGCCCGCAATAGCGGCGGGTGAAATCGCGATTCACCCACTGCTATTAACTAGTTAAATACCGCTGTCAAACACTGACGGTGGCATTTAACTGGCGCATCCGGCCGGAAATGAGCACATCGCTGACCCCCGTCACATGATCGGGGGTCAGCGATGCATCAGAATGGTAAACATAGAGGTCCTTGAAACCTCTATGGTTACTGATCCCGGCTAGCTGTGAGCGCTCATAACAAGCCTGTTATTAAGCTACATAGCAGCGATCTGATGATCGCTGCTATGTAGCAGAGCCGATCGAGTGGTGCCAGCTTCTAGCCTCCCATGGAGGCTATTGAATCATGGCAAAAGTAAAAAAAAAAAGTTAAAATTTTTTTTGAAAAAAATAAAAAATATATAAAGGTTTAAATCACCCCCCTTTCACCCCATTCGAAATAAAACAATAAAAAAATCAAACCTACACATATTTGGTATCGCCACATTCAGAATCGCCCAATCTATCAATAAAAAAAAAGGATTAACCTGATCGCTAAACGGCATAGCAAGAAAAAACACCAGAATTACGTTTTTTAGTCACCGCGACACTGCATTAACATGCAATAACAGGTGATCAAAAGAACGTTTCTGCACCAAAATGGTATCATTAAAAATGCCAGCTCGGCACGCAAAAAATAAGCCCTCAACCGACCCCAGATCATGAAAAATGGAGACGCTACGGTTATCGGAAAATGGCTCAATTTTTTTTTTTTTTAGCAAAGTTTGGAATTTTTTTCACCACTTAGATAAAAGAGAACCTAGACATGTTTGGTGTCTATGAACTCGTAATGACCTGGAGAATCATAATGGCAGGTCAATTTTAGCATTTAGTGAACCTGGTAAAAAAGCCAAACCAAAAACCAGTGTGGGATTGCACTTTTTTTGCAATTTCACAGCACTTGGAATTTTTTTCCCGTTTTCTAGTACATGACATGCTAAAACCAATGATGTCGTTCAAAAGTACAACTTGTTTTGCAAAAAGTAAGCCCTCACATGGCCATATCGACAGAAAATAAAAAAGTTATGGCTCTGGGAAGGAGGGGAGTGAAAAGCAAACCCGGAAAAACGGAAAATCCCATGGTCATGAAGGGGTTAAGGTGGTTAGTGAAATAATAAAAGTTTGTGACGCCACCTGTGGTATTCGGTCAGGGGTAACCGATGCTGCTTAAAGGGGTTCACTGGGGCGATGTTATGGTAGCTGAGATGGTATGGCTTCCCACAGGTGAAGCTGGGTCCCCAGGGCTCCCATGTAGTAGGGACAAATGGTAGATGGTGTAGAAAGAAATAGAGGACACAAGTTGCAGTCTCTTTACCTCTTTACTGTAGAGTTCAGGCAACTGCAGTCCAGGGTACCGGATCACAGATACTGGTATGCTCCGGCCGGCTTGGAAGCGAATCTGAAATCCCCCTAACCAGGTGGGATTAGAAGCATTCATTCTAGCATGGTGTTGTAGCCCCTTGCTGCCTTAGGCCTCACACAAGGTCCTCACCTTCTCTCTGGTACCCTTTAGGTAGGACACTACCTGTACGACAGGTAACTCGAGCCTTTTTACAGGATCTCTATCACGACCCAGGCTCTATCTGCTACTGTGTCCTTGGGTGTTAATGGTGGACATGTGACTTGAAGTCCAGCCATCCGTCGGTTTCTGCTGTGAGACATAAAGTACTGCACAACCTCGGTCTTCCGGCAGACTGCTCTGCTTTCCTCTTTGCTCTTCCCAGGAGCTACAGCACCTCACGTGGCTGCACGGCCCCAGAACTCCTTCCTCTCTCCTCTCACGAACTAACTAACTCCTCCTCCAGGCCAGAATATATATCTATATCTAGGGAAGCTCCCCTGAAACTGGGTTCAGAACTTCCCTTCTGGCCTGGAGTCAGAACAGTGTTGTATGTGCTGAATACCTGATAAATAGTGTTGAGCATTCCGATACCGCAAGTATCGGGTATCGGCCGATATTTGCTGTATCGGAATTCCGATACCGAGATCCGATACTTTTGTGGTATCGGGAATCGGAATCGGAAGTTCCCAGTGTATGGTTCCCAGGGTCTGAAGGAGAGAAAACTCTCCTTCAGGCCCTGGGATCCATATCCATGTAAAAAATAAAGAATTAAAATAAAAAATAGGGATATACTCACCCTCGGACGCGCCCTGGTAGTAACCGGCAGCCTTCTTTGCTTAAAATGAGCTCGTTCAGCACCTTCCATGACGTCACGGCCTCTGATTGGTCGCGTGCCGCTCATGTGACCGCCACGCGACCAATCACAAGCCGCGACGTTATCCCTCAGGTCCTAAATTCCCTTCTAGGAATTTAGGACCTGAGGGATGACGTCACGGCTTGTAATTGGTCGCGTGACGGTCACATGAGCGGCACGTGACCAATCAGAAGCCGTGACGTCATGGAAGGTACTGAACGCGCTCATTTTAAGCAAAGAAGGCTGCCGGTTCACAGCGGTAAGGTCCAGGCTGCGTCGGAGAGGTGAGTATATCAATATTTTTTATTTTAATTCTTTATTTTACACATTAATATAGATCCCAGGGCCTGAAGGAGAGTTTCCTCTCCTTCAGACCCTGGGAACCATCAGGGATACCTTCCGATACTTGAGTCTCATTGACTTGTATTGGTATCGTGTATCGGTATCGGATCAGATCTGATACTTTGCCGGTATCGGCCGATACTTTCCGATACCGATACTTTCAAGTATCAGACGGTATCGCTCAACACTACTGATAAAGGGATCCTTCCTCGCTTCCAAGAATGACATCACTCTCCCCGTGAGGAAAGCAATGCCACTGTAACAACCAGGAACCTGGGGTGTTACATATCTATAAATAAAAAAAACAGTTTGAAAATGGCGCTCGCCGCGCCTGCGCAATAGCAGCTGTAAGCAATTTATGGATACCATCAAAGACGAGAATTAAATATACATTATAGATGCAATCATGCTGCAGCGCATGTGCCTCCGTCGGCACCTGCCTGCAGAAGGGGATTTTTTCCAATATATTTTGGCATCACATGAAGACCCTCTGCAGGCTGCCCTGGAGCACGAGCATATCATTAACTCTAAACTGAAAATAAAGATTAAACAACAATCACAAGATGGCACACAGGGCCCTGCAGACATGCTGTTTCGTCCTACTTTCCCACTATCCAGCCTGAACACCACAGTCCTGATCAGCAAGTCTCTCTACTCACTCTGCGGTTCTGTGTCATATTTCTTCCACTACTGGTGCCCTGAATTTACCACACAGGACCCCCAATAGTCCCATGAACTCAGTCCTGTTTAGGCTTGTTACCTTTAGCACTGCAAGCTTGGGGGCTCGGGACTATGCATCCTATCCAACGATGCCTGCTCAGGAAGGCCACAGTGGCCTTCCAGAGGATCTCACTATCCCTGTCCTTAAATCTCCTCTTACTATGGAGCAGCCCAACAGCAGCACTGCTCACTTTACACTCTGAACTCGTACTCCAACTAACTTTCGTTAGGAAGCAGTCAATTGCCATAACACCAAGCAGCCATACTGTGGGCTAGTCTATCTTACCCTACTGTCATTACCTATGCTACAGTCTACTATCTATCCCTGTGCTACCTATAATATAGACTGTGTCCTACACTATACACACTATACTGTGCATTACTCTACATTATACATTACACACTATGGTATATGCAAAGAAGCATGACATAATATACATTATACATGGTACGATTGGTATCTTCAGGGGTAGAAGCGCTGCAGCACAATCCACCATTCTTACAACCATACCGCACTTATCCAATAAATTATTTTATTATTTTAGTTCAGTTGTGACAGGGGTCAGGGGGCAAAAGCTAAGGTCTCTAGATGGACAATAGAGGAACAGAATCTAGTCAAAACAATAGGTCAAATAATGTGGTAAATGTCCTGGTAAAACTGTACATGGTTTATGTATTAGAAGCGTGTCTAATCTGTGCATTGATATTAGTGTAAACTCTGTAATACAGTATTTCATTGCAATGTTCTACAACTTATCCTTCTTAAGTGAGGGGTATTCTTGGTCTCTGTAGTCTGTGGGATTGTTCCAGATCAGCCCTTGCTCTGTGACCCCCAGCTAATCCAGCACTGCCCTTGGTCACGGTCTCTGCCCAGAAATGAGGTGTGAGAGCTGCTTGTCTGCTTCAGTGGGAGACCATCTGTCTTAGTCAGCTTCACTCTGTCACTGGATGTTCCTTTCCCTGCTCAATATGCCAGGGTGGAGAGGGACCCTATATGTATACATACTGTGTGTATATATATATATATATATATATATATATATATATATATATATATATATATATATATATATATATATACACTGCTGAAAAAATAACGTGAACACTTAAACAACAGAATGTAACTCAAAGTAAATCAAACTTCTGTGAAATCAAACTGTCCACTTAGGAGGCAATTCTGTTTGACAATCAATTTCACATGATGTTGTGCAAATGGAATAGACAACAGATGGAAATTATTGGCAATTTTCAAGACACACTCAATAAAGGAGTGGTTCTGCAGGTGGGGACCACATACCACATCTCAGTACCAATGCTTTCTGGCTGATGTTTTCATCACTTTTGAATGTTGCTGTGCTTTCACACTCGTGGTAGCATGAGACTGACTCTACAACCCACACAAGTGGCTCTGGTAGTGCAGCTCATCCAGGATGGCACATCAATGCGAGCTGTGGCAAGAAGGTTTGCTGTGTCTGTCAGCATAGTGTCCAGAGGCTGGAGGAGGTGCTACCAGGAGACAGGCCAGTACACCAGGGGATGTGGAGGGGGCCATAGGAGGGCAACAACCCAGCAGCAGGACCGCTACCTCAGCCTTTGTGCAAGGAAGAACAGAAGGAGCACTGCCAGAGCTCTGCAAAATGACCTCCAACAAGGCCACAAATGTGCATGTATCTGCACAAACAGTTAGAAACCGACTCCATGAGGATGATCTGAGTGCCCAACGTCCACAGATGGGGGTTGTGCTCACAGTCCAACACCGTGCAGGACAATTGGCATTTGCCACAGAACATCAGGATTGGCAAATTCGCCACTGGCACCATGTGCTCCTCACAGATGAAAGCAGGTTCACACCGAGCACATGTGACAGACGTGACATAGTCTGGAGACACCGTGGAGAGCGATCTGCTGCCTGCAACATCCTTCAGCATGACCGGTTTGGCAGTGGGTCAGTAATAGTGTGGGGTGGCATTCCTTTGGAGGGCCACACAGCCCTCCATGTGCTCGCCAGAGGTAGCCTGACTGCCATTAGGTACCGAGAGGGGATCCTCAGACCCCTTGTGAGACCATATTCTGGTGCGGTTGGTCCTGGGTTCCTCCTAATGTAGGACAATGGCAGACCTCATGTGGCTGGAGTGTGTTCCTGCAAGATAAAGGTATTGAAGCTATGGACTGGCCCACCAGTTCCCCAGACCTGAATCCAATTGAACACATCTGCGACATCATGTCTCTCACCATCCACCAACGTCATGTTGCACCACAGACTGTCCAGGAGTTGACGGATGCTTTAGTCCAGGTCTGGGAGGAGATCCCTTAGGAGACCATGCGCCGCCTCATCAGGAGCATGCCCAGGCATTGTAGGGAGGTCATACAGGCACGTGGAGGCCACACACACTACTGAGCATCATTTCCTTGTCTAGAGGCATTTCCACTGAAGTTGGATCAGCCTGTAACTTCATTTTCCACTTTGATTTTGAGCATCATTCCAACTCCAGACCTCCGTGGGATATTAGTTGTGATTTATGTTGATAATTTTTAGGTTTTATTGTTCTCAACACATTCCACTATGTAATGAATAAAGATTTACAACTGGAATATTTCATTCAGTGATATCTAGGATGTGGGATTTTAGTGTTCCCTTTATTTTTTTGAGCTGTATATGTGTATATATATATATATATATATATATATATATATATATATATATATATATATATATATATATATATATATATACTGTATATATATATATATTTATACAGTACAGACCAAAAGTCTTGACACACCTTCTCATGTAACCCCTTAACCCCTAAGGGTGGTTTGCATGTTAATGACCGGGCCAATTTTACATTTCTGACCACCGTCCCTTTATGAGGTTATAACTCTAGAATGCTTCAACGGATGATTCTGACACTGTTTTCTCATGACATATTATACTTCATGATAGTGGTAAAATTTCTTTGATATTATCTGCGTTTATTTGTGAAAAAAACGGAAATTTGGCGAATATTTTGAAAATTTAGCAATTTTCCATCTTTGAATTTTTATGCCCTTAGATCACAGAGATATGTCGCACAAAATAATTAATAAGTAACATTTCCCACATGTCTACATTACATCAGCACAATTTTGGAACCAATTTTTTTTTTTTGTTAGGGAGTTATAAAGGTTAAAAGTTGACCAGCAATTTCTCATTTTTACAACACCATTTTTGTTAGGGACCACATTACATTTGAGGGGTCTATATGATAGAAAATACCCAAGTGTGACATCATTCTAAAAACTGGACCCCTCAAGGTGCTCAAAACCATATTCACGAAGTTTATTAACCCTTTAGATATTTCACAGGAATTTTTGGAATGTTTTTAAAAAAAATGAACATTTAACTTTTTTTCACAAAAAATGTATTTCAGCTCCAATTTGTTTTATTTTACCAAGGAACCTGAAAAGTTGTTGTACAATTTGTCGTGAGTACGCTGATACCCCATATGTTGAGTAAACCACTGTTTGGGCGCATGGCAGAGCTCGGAAGGTATGGAGCGCTGTTTGACTTTGCAATGCAAAATTGACTGGAATTGAGATGGGACGCCATGTTGCGTTTGGAGAGCCCCTGATGTGCCTAAACATTAAAACTCCCCACAAGTGACACCATTTTGGAAAGTAGACCCCCTAAGGAACTTATCTAGATTTGTGGTGAGCACTTTGACCCACCAAGTGCTTCACAGAAGTTTATAATGTAGAGCCGTAAAAATAAAAAAATCATAGTTTTTCACAAAAATGATCTTTTCAACAACAATTTTTTATTTTTCTAACCGTAACAGAAGAAATTGGACCCCAAAAGTTGTTGTGCAATTTGTCCTGAGTACGCTGATACCCCATATGTGGGGGTAAACCACTGTTTGGGTGCATGGCAGAACTTGGAAGAGAAGGAGCGCCGTTTGGAATGCAGACTTAGGCCTCTTTCACACATCCAGATAATTCCGGTACCGGAGAAATCGGTACCGGAGTTATCCGTGTCCGTGTGTCCGTGTGCTCACGTGGCACATCAGTGTGGCACACGTGCGGCATCCGTGTGCCACCCGTGTGCCGCTTGAGGACCACACGGACCGTGCAGGAGAGACAGCGCTACAGTAAGCGCTGTCTCCCCCGCTGTTGTGCTGAAGGCGGCATTCATCTCTTCTCCCCGCAGGAGAGAAGAGATGAATGATCAAGTTTTTTTTTTCTTTTTTGTTAAAAATAAAGTTGCTGGGACCTCCCGCCTCCCATCCCCAGTGCGCCACCCGGTCCCTTGCAGAAGAAATACTCACCCAGCTCCCGCGATGTCTCCTCTCTCCTCTCAGCGCCGGCAGCCTGTCCTGTGTGAGCGGTCACGTGGGACCGCTCATTACAGTGAGGAATATGCGTATTAGATTTTAAATATGATTCATTAAAAGCTATTTTTTAGGGTATTTTTTCTTCTGGTTGTTATATTGAATATACCCTTATATTATTTGTTTTGGTTTTTTACGTTTTTATTGGTACCATTTTCGGGCATGTGACATTTTTTGATCGCTTTTTATTCTGATTTTTGTGAGGCAGAATGACTAAAAGCCAGCTATTCATGAATTTCTTTTGGGGGGGGGGGGGCGCTTATACCTTTCCGCGTTTGGTAAAATGGATAAAGCAGTTTTATTCTTCAGGTCAGTACGATTACTGCAATATCTCATTTATATCTTTTTTTATGTTTTGGCGTTTTTATGCGATAACTATTTTATATAAAAAATAATTATTTTTGCATCACTTTATTCTGAAGACTGGAGTATAACATTTTTATTTTTTCGCTGGCGATGCTGTATGGTGGCTCGTTTTTTGCGGGACAAGATGACGTTTTCAGCGGTATCATGGTTATTTATATCTGTCTTTTTGATTGCGTGTTATTCCACTTTTTGTTTGGCGGTATGATAATAAAGCGTTGTTTTTTGCCTCGTTTTTTTTTTTTTTTTAACGGAGTTCACTAAAGGGGTTAACTAGGGGGACAGTTTTATAGGTCGGGTCGTTACGGACGCGGAAATACTAAATATGTGTACTTTTATTGTTTATTTTTTTATTAAGATAAAGAAATGTATGGAACAATATTTTTTTTTTCCTTTATTTAGGATTTTTTTTTTTTTACACATGTAAATATTTTTTTTTTACTTTATAACATTGCCCCAGGGGGGGACATCACTATATATTATCAGATCGCTGATCTGACACTTTGCAGTGCACTGTGTCAGATCAGCGATCTGACAGGCACTGCAGGGAGGCTTGCTGGCGCCTGCTCCGAGCAGGCGCTTGCAAGCCACCTCCCTGCAGGACCAAGAAGGAGCCCCGTGGCCATTTTGGATCCGGAGCCTGCAGGGAGGAGGAGGTGGGAGACCCTCTGAATAACGCGATCACATCGCGTTGTTCAGAGGGTCTCACGGAAGCACGCAGGGAGCTTCCCCATGCCGCTGGAACGCTGCGATCATTTTTGATTGCAGTGTTCTGGGGTTAATGTGCCGGGAGCTGAAACCCAGCGGCGATCGGCCACGCATCTCCAGTGAGCGCGGACGATCGACTTTGACGTACTATCCCGTCACTGGGAATTAAGTCCCTGGTCACCTCGACAGGATAGTACATCATATGGGATTAAGGGGTTAATGATTTTTCTGTATTTTCATGACTATGAAAATTGTAAATTCACACTGAAGGCATCAAAACTGTGAATTAATACATGTGGAATTATATACTTAACAAAAAAGTGTGAAACAACTGAAATTATGTCTTACATTCTAGGTTCTTCAAAGTAGCTACCTTTTGCTTTCATGACTGCTTTGCACACTCTTGGCATTCTCTTGATGAGCTTCAAGAGGTAGTCACCGGGGAATGGTCTTCCAACAATCTTGAAGGAGTTCCCAGAGATGCTTAGCACTTGTTGGCCCTTTTGACTTCACTCTGCAGTCCAGCTCACCCCAGACCATCTCGATTGGGTTCAGGTCTGGTGACTGTGGAGGCCAGGTGATCTGGTGTAGCACTTCATCACTCTCCTTCTTGGTCAAATAGCCCTTACACAGCCTGGAGGTGTGCTTGGGGTCATTGTCCTGTTGAAAAATAAATGATGGTCCAACTAAACGCTAACCGGATGGAAAAGCATGCTGCTGCAAGATGCTGTGGTAGCCATGCTGGTTTAGTATGCCTTCTGCACAAAGTCTCCTATTAACAGTTGTTGTAGAGATGTGTCTGCTGCTTGAACTCTGTGTGCCATTGACCTGGTCTCTAATCTGAGCTGCTGTTAACCTGCGATTTCTGAGGCTGGTGACTCAGATAAACTTATCCTCAGAAGCAGAGGTGACTCTTGGTCTTCCTTTCCTGATGCGGTCCTCATGTGAGCCAGTTTCTTTGTAGCGCTTGATGGTTTTTGCCACTGCACTTGGGGACACTTTCAAAGTTTTCCCAATTTTTCAGACTGACTGACCTTCATTTCTTAAAGTTATGATGGCCACTCGTTTTTCTTTACTTAGCTGCTTTTTTCTTGCCATAATACAAATTCTAACAGTCTATTCAGTAGTACTATCAGCTGTGTATCCACCAGACTTCTGCACAACACAACTGATGATCCCAACCCCATTTATAAGGCAAGAAATGCCACTTATTAAACCTGACAGGGCACACCTGTGAAGTGAAAACCATTCCCGGTGACTACCTCTTGAAGCTCATCAAGAGAATGCCAAGATGTGCAAAGCAGTCATCAAAGCAAAAGGGCGGCTACTTTGAAGAACCTAGAATATAAGACATAATTTCAGTTATTTCACTTTTTTGTTAAGTATATAATTCCACATGTGTTAATTCATAGTTTTGATGCCTTCAGTGTGTAATGTACAATTTTCATAGTCATGAAAATACAGAAAAATCTTTAAATGAGAAGGTGTGTCCAAACTTTTGGTCTGTACTGTACTTCCTAGGGCCTTCTTCACATGTCCTGGTGATTTCTGTACAGGAAAAAACAGTATTGGTCCATGATCTGTGTTTACGTATGTGACATCTCCATGATGCTACAGGCTGCGTCCTACGCTGGTCGCCGCATCGTCAAAACGACGCATGCGGCAGCATCCGCATACAGCCGCACGACCTGCGTACCTAGTGTTAAAGATAGGTAAGGAGGTCGCATGCGGGCCGCATGCAGAAGTAGGCGGAGCTAGCGGCGGAGGTGCGGCCGAGGGCGGGGCTTCACGGAGGAAGTCCGCAGCCTGCCGCAGATCAGGTAAATGCAAGTGTGAAAGTAGCCTAAGTAATACATTTTCAATACATAGCAAACAAAAACATTTGATAATTATGATTAGGGGAAATAACAGATCTTTTGTTCTCTGAATAATCAGCAAAAACACCATCACGCCATGGACGATAATCATGTGAAAATATCACATATGCTCAATGGATCTTTCAGCCACAATATAAAGAAGTCGATCGCTCTCCATCTAAAGAAACAAATGACAAATGATCAATTAGAACAAAATTGTCTATTTGGCACAACTTTTGTCTAATATGTATTGGGGTCTTAGAGGCACATTGCATTACTACTAACCCACTGGGGACATTTTAGAAACTAGAAATGATGTGACAGGTTCCCTTTAACTCTCCTGTCCAAGAAAAAGGAAAAGCTCCTTACCTCCTTGAAGATATGGTAAATGTCCCAGTTGCTGCCTACCAGTGTTTTCATAAAGTTTGCTGTGTGTGACACTTCATTACTCCTTCATTTTTAATAGCTCCAATGTCCAACTGTGCATTGGGGGCTGGCGATGGGTTAGGGAAATGTGACAACTGACACATTCTGGCCAATCCACGGGCAGCATGTATCAGACTCTGGTTGTATGATCTCAGCCAGGTGCTTCTCACAAAATTAGAACATCATCAAAAAGTTATTTTATTTCATTTCTTCAATGCAAAAAGTGAAACTCAAATATATCATTACAAACAGAGTGATCTATTTCAAGTGTTTATTTCTGTTAATGTTGAAGATTATGGCTTACAGCCAATGAAAACCCAAAAGTCATTATCTCAGTAAAATGGAATAATTAACAAAATACACCTACAAAGGCTTCCTAAGCATTTAAAAAGGTCCCTTAAAGGTCTGTTTCTGTAGGCTCCACAATCATGGGGAAGACTGCTGACTCGACAGTTGTCCAGAAGGCAGTCATTGAAATACTCCACAAAGAGGGTAAGCCACAAAAGGTCATTGCTAAAGAAGCTGGCTGTTCACAGAGTGCTGTATTCAAGCATATTGATCGAAAGTTGAGTGGAAGGAAAAAGTGTGGTAGAAAAAGGTGCATAAGCAACCGGGATAACAACAGGCTTGAAAGGATTGTGAAGAAAAGGCCATTCAAAAATTTGAGGGAGATTCACAGGAAGTGGACTGGTGCTGGAGTCATTGCTTCAAGAGCCACCCCACACAGAGGTATCCAGGACATGGGCTACAAGTGTCGCATTCCTTGTGTCAAGCCACTCATGACCAATAGACAATTCCAGAAGTGTCTTACCTGGGCCAAGGAGAAAAAGAACTGGACTGTTGCTCAGTGGTCCAAGATGTTGTTTTCAGATGAAAGTAAATTTAGCATTTTATTTGGAAATCAAGGTCCCAGAATTTGGAAGTAGAGTCTAGAGGCACACAATCCAAGCTGCTAGAGGTCTAGTGTGAAGTATCCACAATCAGGGGCGTGGCCTAGCTGCAGATGGAGTAGGTCGCACTCCGGGAGCTCCATGTCCAGGGACCTTAAAGCGGCTCATACCTTCTTCCCGGCGGACTCTCTGTCTCCTATAATACTGGTATCGCTCCCTGGTGCGGCGGTGAGTGTATGGGGAAGTCCAGAGCCGGTGCACGCGACCCGTCCAGGCGGATTATAGATTTCTTTGCAGCCTCCCCTCGGCTGCTACAGAATCCCAAGATGGTGCCGTCCTCACCCAGAGCTTCCCGCTCCTCGCAGCGCAACGCTCAGGCGTCGCTTTCGGGCGATTCCTCACTCTCCAGCGGTGCGGTTTCCGATGCTGCAGCGTCGCATTCTCCTGACGTCCCGGTAACTGCTGCTTTACTTAAGGATTTGCTTGGAGATCTCAGGGCCTCCATTCAGGAAGACATCCGCACCATGCTGACAGAACTGAAAGGAGAGGTAGTGGAGCTGGGGAACCGTACGGATCGTTTGGAGCGCAAGATGGTGGAGCTGATCTCCTCTCATAATGAATTATGGGACGCTCAAGAGTCTCTGCAAGACCTACTCTCTAAAACCCACGCCAAGACTATGGATTTGGAAGATAGATCCAGAAGGAACAATGTTAAACTTAGAGGCATTGGAGAATTTATCCTTCCGGGAGACTTGAAAGCTTTCTTGCAGGATTTTGTTGCGGCTGCTCTCCCTCATTTTGCCCCAAAGGACATTATAATTGATCGCATACACCGGATCCATAAGCCGGCTGGTCTGTGGCCTTCGGTTCCGAGAGATGTGCTCGCCCGCATACACTTCTACGAAATGAAAGAGAACTTTCTCCAAGCTTTGAGGAAGAATCCGGCCCTGCCTGAAAGATTTGCATCCATCACAGTTTTCCCGGACCTATCTCCGGGTACCTTGTCTCTCCGCAAAGCTTTTGGTCCCTACACGGCTGTTCTCAGGGAAAAAGGCATTCCATATCGCTGGGGATTTCCCACTAGGCTTCTCATCCGCAAAGATGGATCCATCACCACCTGCCTGACCCCGTCTCACGCGGTGTCTGCATTGGCGGGATGGGGCCTGCAGGCTCCTGGTTCCCCAGTCTCGAGGGGTCCCTCTGGGTCTGGGAGTGGTCGTAATCCCAAGTCCCATGTTGCATCAGACTGGGAGGTTGCTTGAAGAATTTTACAACTTTTGGTTCCTGGCTATTTCCCGCACTATTTGGGTATTTTTTTTTTCCTTTTTTATCCCTCTCTTGAGGTTTGCATCTTTTCTTTCTTTTTTCTCTGATTTCATATGCTGTATTGGTCTCCTTTGGGAGTGTTTGCAGCATTTCAGTTTTTTGCCCCATAGGTGAACTGTTTTTCTCTGATTTTCACCTTCTGGACTCAGCATTTGCCTGAATGGACCTTGTTGTCCTAATCTTCGTGTTGTATGTTCTGTTTGTCTTTCCCTCCCCCCTCCCACCCTCCTGGTTCCCCCCTACGCATGTTCTGATCCGCAGCTCTATTGTTGTTTACTCTTGTGCATATTTCATTGATGCTCAATATGGGCTAAGTCTATTTATACTGTTTTACCATGGGTGTTTCGTTGTATTCCATTAATGTAAATGGTCTCAACTCCCCGGGCAAGAGGTCAATTGTCTGGAGGCATCTAGGTAAATCTCGTCGGGACATTATATGTCTCCAAGAAACACATTTATTGGAATGTGACAATGTTAGAATGTATACAGGTTTATATCCACATCAATTTTTTGCAAATGGCCCGTCAAAGAAGGCGGGAGTAGCGATTTTCTTTAGCAAAGCCAATGCCTTCCAACTGATCCGTTCCATCGTGGATCCGATGGGCAGGTTCATTGTAGTCATTTGTCTGATTAATAACGCCCCCTATACCATTGCGTCAGTTTATGCTCCCAATGCCGGTCAACTTAAATTCTTAGAGGGTTTTTTTCAAACTTTGCAGGACATCCAACATGGTCACAAACTGATTGCTGGGGATTTTAATGTGCCAATGTCTAAGGTGTTGGATTGCTCTTCCACTCCCCTGTCAAGGAAGGAGGCGGGGCCACTAATCAATTCATATAAACTGCATGACATATGGAGGTAACTGCATTGTGGCGAGAGAGATTACACATTCATGTCTCCCAGACACGGTTCCTATAGTAGGATTGACTATGTGCTGGTGAATGATGTGGCTCTTCCTCACTGCATCTCGGCAGATATTGGTAGTATCACGTGGTCAGATCACGCCCCGGTGTCTCTTAGTTTGAGGGACCCTCTTGCTGTCAGGCCTCCCGCACATTGGCGTCTCAATACTCATCTTCTCACTAATCAACTAAATTCCCAGTTTATGGAGAGAGCCTTACAAGAATTTTTCTCCTCCAATGATACCCCAGATGTGCGGGATGATACCCTTTGGTTTGCTCACAAGGCGGTTGCTAGGGGTTGCTTTATTAAAATGGCTGCAACAGCTAAGAGGAAATATAATTTGACCCTGCAGTCGGCCCTGGATGAACTAGCTCGTCTTGAGTCTGCACATAAGATGTCCCCTAACCCGGCGCTCTTTTCTGACCTTTCTAAAACTCGCATGAAGGTCCGCCAATTACTTCTACATAGAGCTGAGAATGCCATGAGGAAAACCAAGGCCACATTTTATGCAATGGGGGATCGAGCGGGTGCTGTTCTTGCCAGGCGGGTCAGGAGGAGAGAGGCTCAATCCAAGATTCCATTCCTGCTTGGATCTGATGGTTCCCGTGTTTACAATCCCATACATATTGCTGAGGAGTTTGCTTCATACTACTCCTCTCTCTAAGATCTTAGTTCTGACCCGGGAGTCCCTCAACCCTCGCCGGAGTTAATTATGGCGTTCTTGGAGAGAGCTAATCTTCCCTCGGTCAGTGCGGAACAACTTTCCTTTCTGAATTCTCCTATTGTTGAGTCTGAGCTTTCCCAAATTGTCAGGGACTCTAATAAATGTTCCTCTCCAGGCACGGACGGTTTTCCTTTTCTTTACTATGCACAATTCTTCTCTGTCCTCTCCCCTTTTCTCCTTCGCTTATTTAACAACTGGGCGTCTGTTGGTAGCATCAGGGCGGAGGGGTTGGAGGCCTCCATCGCGACCCTCCCTAAACCGGGGAAGCCCACAACGTCTCCGGGAAATTTTCACCCCATAGCCCTCCTGAATTGCGACGTTAAAATCTATGCTAAAATTTGGGCCAATAGATTGATAGCGGTGCTCCCCAGCCTTATACACCCCGACCAAGTTGGGTTTGTCCCTGGTAGGCAGACCAGAGATGGCACAAGACGACTGATTGATCTCTTAGATGTGGTGGAGGGGGAGGGTCTCCCCAGTGTATTCCTGTCTCTTGATGCCGAAAAGGCGTTTGACAGGGTGCACTGGGGATACATCGAGCTTACGCTCAGGAAATTTGGGCTCACAGGACTGATTTCCAGGGCCATTATGGCTTTATACTCGAATCCCTGCGCGTCGGTTTGCTCGGGCGGCTTTAAATCTCAGACATTCCCGATTTTGAACGGGACCCATCAGGGCTGTCCCCTCTCCCCCCTTATTTTTGCTCTGATCATGGAGCCTATGGCTGCCTTAATTAGACAGTGCCCTGATATTAAGGGGGTGCGGGTTGGAGAGACTGAACACAAAATTGGACTTTACGCTGACGACGTAGTGTTGACTTGTACCTCGGCCTTAACTTCACTGAACGCGATCACCTCAATGTTATCCCAATTTTCGGCGGTTTCATATTACAAACTTAATTTGACTAAATCCATTACTTTCCCCCTTTTCCTTCCGGCCGATCTCCAAATTCAAATTCAATCTAAATTTGCGTTTATTTGGGCCCCTATGGGGTTTTCGTACCTGGGCGTCCGGATAACTAGGCTGGATAACATCGTTCGTTCTAACTGCGAAGAAACTATCACCGAAATTAGGAGGGGCATCGATCAGCTATCGAGCTCTTCGCTCTCGTGGATGGCCCGTATACAAACCGTTAAAATGTTATTTCTCCCAAAAATTATCTATTTATTTAGGTGCCTTCCCCTCTTCATACCTTCCAAATTTCTCTCGGCTTTCCAGTCGATCATAGATCGGTTTATTTGGAATAACAAGCCACATAGGATTAAGCGCCAAATAATGTCCCTTCCGTACTCTATGGGTGGGTTGGGTGCTCCCTCGATCCAGTTTTATTATAGGGCGGCGATCTTGGAGCCTCTTAAGCTTTGGTGGGAGGGGAACTCGCGGTTACCCTGGGTGCTCATTGAATCTCATTTCGCTCCCAGAAATTCTCTCCAATTACTTTTGGAGCTTTGGTTGCTCCAGGTCTTTCCTCGTGGCCCTACTCTCCACTCTATCAAGACTGCCTCTAAAATGTGGACATCAGTTTGCTCTTCCCAATTCCTATTTATGTATCACTATGTTTCCCTACGGGCCCTGGAATATGCTATTGGGCACACCTCTCTCTCCTCCTGGGGGGCGCGGGGGGTGCACCGGGTGGCTGACCTATTTGGCTCGGATGGCTTAATGTCGTTTGAGGTCCTTGCAGGTAGATTTTCTCTCTCTGGTAGAGATTTCTTTCAATATCTACAACTCCGCAGTTTTCTCAGGTCACGTCGGCTGTTCGGTGCCCCCCCGCCTCTCTCGGAGGACTCGGCACACCGGTTCTTTAGACCGGCCACTTTAGTGCCCCATGGCATCTCTATTATCTATAAGGCCCTCTTATCCCATGATATTCCTGCTAAGCTTCCTTTTATGATTTCTTGGGAGTCCTCTCTTGGTTTTGATGCATCTCTAGAGTACTGGCGCTTCGCGTTGGTGCACCCCTCTAAATATTCCTCGTGTATAGGCCACTTGGAGCAATCAAAAAAGATCCAGCTGCAATGGTATCTGACCCCTGCTCGCTTAACCAGGTTTGGTCCCTCTTTTTCCCCTCTCTGCTGGAGGGGATGCGGGGCTATTGGTTCCGGATCTCATATTTGGTGGTCCTGTCCGCGGATTCAGGTCTTCTGGCGTCAAGTTGAAACTCTGATTGCGGAGGTCATTCAGGTTCCTTTTGTTTTAACTGGGTGTCTGGCTGTTTTGGGTGTCTCCCTTGCGGGGTTCCCCTCCCCTCTCCGTCCAATAATCTCTAATATTCTGATCGCTGCTAGACAATGTATAGCGGGTCATTGGAAACCCTCAGATATTCCATCTATGGCTATTTTGATTTCCAAGATCAACCTGCATTTTACCTATGAAGCAATTATGGCACAGAGCCTCTCCAAGAAAAATAAAGTGCTCTCCTGGTGGGATCCTTGGGTTTCCTCAGTCCACATACCTCCGTCCGCCCTTGCTTTCATTTAGTAACTTTTGCAAGCTGCGATTGATGTTATGGTTAATTCTGTATTTCTTTGTTGGAATTGCTGTGATTCTGAACATTGTGTATTCTCCCCCCTTCCCCTTGTACCTTTTTCCTCTTTGTTTCTCCTCCGGGGGATGTTATATGTACTTATGTACTTATTTCTTTATTGCTAATAAAAAGTTAATTGGTTAAAAAAAAAAGTATCCACAATCAATGATGGTTTAGGGAGCCATGTAATCTGCTGGTGTTAGTCCACTGTGTTTTATCAAGAGCAAAGTCAGAGCAGCCGTCTACAAGGAAATTTTAGAGCACTTCTGCTGACAAGCTTTTTGGACATGGAAATGTAATTCTCCAGTAGGACTTGGCACCTGTCCACACTGCCAAAAGTACCAATACCTGGTTTAAAAACAACAGTATCACTGCGCTTGATTGGCCAGCAAACTCGTCTGACCTTAATCCTATAGAGAATCTATGGGGTATTCTCAAGTGGAAGATGAGAGACACCAGACCCAACAATGCAGACAAGCTAAAGGCTGCTATAAAAGCAACCTGGGCTTCCATAACACCTCAGCAGTGCCACAGGCTAATTACCTCTATCCCACGCCGCATTGATGCAATAATTGATGCAAAAGGAGCCCCAACTAAGTATTGAGTGCATTTACTGAACATACATTTCAGTAGGCCAACATTTCGGATTTTAAAATCATTTTTTCAAGCTAGTGTTATAAAGTATTCTAATTTACTGAGATGATGACTTTTGGGTTTTCATTGGCTGTAAGCTATAATCATCAACATTGACAGAAGTAAACACTTGAAATAGATCAATCTGTTTGCAATGACTCTACATAATGAGTTTCACTTTTTGTATTGAAGAACTGATATAAATTAACATTTTGATGATATTCTAATGTTGTGAAAAGCACCTGTATGTTTGACTCTGAAACACTGTGTTTTTCAGAGAACACACTTTAAAAGCCACTAGTGACCGAACAGCGCTGGAGACTAGGAGGACAGGCAGGTCCCCATTGGAACTGAAGTCCTGCACTGATAGGTCTTTGACTATACGAGTCTATGGGGCTTTATTCACGCCTGTGTTTTTTGGTGGATTGCATGGCCACAAAAAAACACACGGCGACATGTCCATTATTGATCCGAGTCATGGCTCAGATCTATATATATATAAGAGGCATCATGATTTGCTAATCCCGCCCCCTGCACAGTAGCTTCCCCCCCCACCACATCACCACACAGAATCCCGCCCGCCCACCACATCACCACACATAATCCCGCCCCCAGCACATCATCACACATAATACCGCCCCCCACCACATTACCACAGATAATCCCTCCCCCCACCGCATTACCACACACAATCCGCACCACATCACCAAACACAATCCCGCCCACCCACATTACCACACATAATAACACCCCCCACCACATTACCACAGATAATACCGCCCCCCCACCAGAATACCACACATAATCCCGCCCCCCACCACATTACTACACATAATCACACCCCCCCACCACATTACCACACATAATCTCACCCCCCACCACATCACCACACATAATCCCGCCTCCCACCACATTACCACAGATAAAACCCGCACCCCCACCACATTACCACAGATAATCCCACCCCCACCACATTATCACACATAATCCCGCCCCCCACCACATCACCACACATAATCCTGCCCCCTCACCACATTACCACACATAATCCCGCCCCCCACCACATTACCACACATAATCCCTCCCCCCCACCACATCACCACACATAATCCCAGCCCCCACCACATTACCACAGATAATACCACCCCCCACCACATTACCACACATAATCCCGCCCCCCACATTACCACATGAGGCTCCATCCCTACACATTACCAAACGAGGCTCCGTCCCCTCACATTACCACACGAGGCTCCGTCCCCACACATTACCACACGAGGCTCCGTCCCCCATCACCACACAAGGCTCCGTCCCCACACATTACCACACGAGGCTCCATTCTCACACATTACCACACAAGGCTCTGTCCCCACACATTACCATATGAGGCTCCATCCTCACACATTACCACACGAGGCTCCGTCCCCACACATTACCACACGAGGCTCTACCCCCCCACAGATTACCATACGAGGCTCCGTCCTCACACATTAACACATGAGGCTCCGCCCCTCCACATTACCACATGAGGCTTTGTCCCCACACATTACCACACGAGGCTTCGTCCTCACACATTACCACACGAGGCTCTGTCCCCACACATTACCACACGAGGCTCTGTTCCCCCACATTACCACACGAGGCTCCGTCCCCCCACATTACCACACGAGGCTCCGTTCCCACACATTACCACACGAGGCTCCGTCCCCACACATTACCACACGAGGCTCCAACCCCCCCCCCACATTACCACACGCAGCACTTCCTTTCTATGTAATTCAACCACTTCAGCCAAGGTAAACGTACATTTAATTGCATCCGCATTCTCCAAAACAAAATGAGCCAAGAAGAGTCGCCAGGTCCATCTCACAGGCCGCAGGAAAATCCGGACAACGATGCAGTAGCTGATCGACAACAACAATATCGACTAAATCATAGGATTGTTGTCATTACTTTAGTTTAATCACCAGCAGCCTTAATTAGATAGCAATGAGCGTGCCGAGCGTTAGCTGGCTGGAAACAGCTAGTTTACTCATATAGGCCTTTGTGTCCGTGAAAATGAGAAACAGAACATGGTTGGTATTGTGTCATACATGTATTGTTTTTGATCAAGAGTGTAATGAAGCTTTGCAATTTTTTTTTCATACTTGAAAATCACTGATGAAACTCAGATGGTAAAAATTGACACACTGACCAAACAATGATGACATTCGATTCCAAAACACTAATGAAACTCAGACCATTTTTTTACATATGTGAAAAATCACAAGTATTATTATTATTATTATTGTTTATTTATATAGCACCACTGATGTACATCTGAATAAGGCCTAAAAAAGTAGGTACATTTTTTTTTTTTGACATTGCACTTAGTGTATCACAAAAAATGTCTAAAACACCGTCTGAGAAAGTTTGCTAGTACAGAGTACTACAGTATAGAATGGGCACCGTAATGCAAAAATTAAAATCACCCTGATCATAGTCTACTCTATGCTATACACCCCTGTAGGAACAAGAGTACACAGTTGTCACTTAAAATTGGAAAATCATGCTACATGGACAACATGATCCTCAGATCAGTTTCCTTCTAAGTTTTTTGACAATTTGTAATGTTAACTCTAAGGTAACAACTGTGTAGATTCTTGTAGATGCTTGTGGCAGGTTAATCAATTAAGCAGCAGGTGCGTAACAATCTAAGTAGCAGAGATGCAACTACGACCAGATCCAGAGGGAAAGGTGGCTCAATACCTGGCAAGCACTGATTTTAACAGTAATCTGTCAGTAGGAGCAGAGCTCCTAAGCCATCTATACGCATGTAGGTCATAGGAAGCTGAATAGAATGATTCCTTGATATCTGCTATCTGATGTCTTATTCCAGAGAAATCCACATTTTTCTTATATGCAAACTATCTGTTTAGTGCTATGGGCCGGACACTGATCTGCATGAGGATCTGCCTCCAGAGATTATTATAAATGAAAGGGATGTTACCAGTGTGATATGTAATGGTTTCGAGTAGTGATGAGCGAGTGAACTTGTTGCTCGGGTGACCTCCGAGTATTTATGACTAGGGTTGAGCGGAACAGATCGGACATTTTCAAAAATCGCCGACTTTCGGCAAAGTCGGGTTTCGTGAAACCCGACCCGATCCCAGCATGGGATCGACCATGCTGTCGGCGATCTTCGCGCCAAAGTCGCGTTTCGTATGACGCTTTCAGCGCCATTTCTCAGCCAATGAAGGTGGACGCAGAGTATGGACAGCGTGATGACATAGGTCTCGGTCCCCACCATCTTAGAGAAGGGCATGACAGTGATTGGCTTGCTTTCTGCGGCGTCACAGGGGCTATAAAGGGGTGTGCACGCCGACCGCCATCTTACTTCTGCCGATCTGAGCATAGGGAGAGGTTGCTGCAGCTTCATCAGAAGAAGGGATATAGTTAGGGAGGGAAGATTAACCCCCAAACCGCTTGTACTGTAGCGATTTACACTGTCCAACACCACCTTTTCTTTGCAGGGACAGTGGAGGCTAGATTTCTGTGCATCAGCTCTGTAGCTTATAAGGCTCCCTGATAGCTGCATTGCTGTTTGTACGCCGCTGTGCAAACCAACTGCTTTTTTAAAAGCAAAAGTCCTGTTGCTCCTTTCTGCACAGTTCTATTGTTTATTTGTCCACACTTTTGTGTGCAGCAGTCCTTTTTATTGCTGGCTGCCATACTTTTCCTGAGATAATTGTAGGGAGATTGTTATTGTAGTACAGTCCCTTTTTTTATATATATATCTTCCAGCCATTTTCTGCCACTAAAACTGTGTAGTGTAATACAGTGGGCCTGTTTTTTGCAGCAGTCTCCCACACATAAAAAGGGAGATTTATATTGCCACTAAGTGCATCTGCGGCAGTCCAGTTTGTGGTATATCTGCCAGCCACTTTCTGCCACTGAAACTGTGTAGTGTAATACAGTGGGACTGATTGTTCCAGCAGTCTCCCACACATAAAAAGGGAGATTTATATTGCCACTAAGTGCATCTGCGGCAGTCCTGTTTGTGGTATATCTGCCAGCCACTTTCTGCCACTTATACCGCGCAGTATAATACAGTGGGCCTGAATTTTGCAGCAGTGTCCCACACATAAAAAGGGAGATTAATATTGCCACTAAGTGCATCTGTGTCAGTTCTGTTTGGCGTATATCTGCCAGCCACTTTCTGCCACGTACACTGTGTAGTGTAATACAGTGGGCCTGATTTTTGCAGCAGTCTCCCACACATATAGAAAGGGAGATTTAAATTCACAACAAGTTTACATACACCTTCTACCTTGTTTTACAGTACCATTTAATGGTTGTTAGTTTGGTTACATTTTCCCAAGAATGAGGAAGTCTGGTGGAAGAGGTCGTGGCCGTGGGCCGTCATTGCCAGCTGGTAATGATGGTGGTGGTGGGGGTAGAGCATCTGGTGGTAGTGGGAAAAGCAAAATAGCACCTAAGGCTCGAGTTGTTGAGCCAGCGTCATCGTCTGGCCTCGAACGCTCCCTTTTCTGGGAGTAGGAAAACCGCTATTAAAGCCGGAGCAGCAGGAAAAAGTTTTGGCTTTCCTTGCTGACTCAGCCTCTAGCTCTTTCGCCTCCTCTTCAGAATGTTCAAAATTTAAAAGCAGCAAGTCGTCAGTGGATGTTCCCGGTCAGGAACAAGTTGCTTCCTTGTGTCCTTCACCAAAAGCAAAAGTGAAGGATGCGGCAGGCGACACTACAGTTTACTCCATGGAGCTCTTTACACATACCATGCCAGGGTTAGAAAGGGAAATAGTTAACAGCCCATTACAAGATGAATCGGACATGGAGTGCACAGATGCACAGCCACAGCTAGATTATTATGCTGTTCCATTGACTCAGATCACTACATTGCCCTTGCAGTGTACTGAGCCAGATTCTGACCCTGATGAGACTATGGTGCCCCGTCCCGAACGCTATAGCACCTTACACGGTGACACAGAGGAAGGTGCACAGGACATTGAAGAGGATATGGGGAACAGGGGAGCCATATGGGGAACAGGGTGCCGCTGGCAGTAGCTCTGAAGCGGAGGAGTATGAGCCGCAGCAGGCATCAACATCGCAACAGCTTTCATCTGGCAGGCCCGTATCTGGCCAAAACCGTGTGTCAAAACCAAAAACAGTTTTAGGACAGCGTGGCCATCCGGTGAAAGTAGCACAGCGTGCAATGCCTGAAAAGGTATTCGATAATAGTAAGAGTGCAGTCTGGCAATTTTTTAACCAAGATCCGAATGATCAGTGCAAAGTTATCTGTAAGAAATGCTCAAGGACCTTTAGCAGAGGGCAGAATGTCAAAAATTTAAATACAATGTGCATGCGTAGACATTTAATCAGCATGTACTTGCAAGCCTAGACTAACTACCAAACGTCCCGTAACGTAGGTGCACCTGCTCAGAATGAAGCTAGTCAGCAACGCTACATTGCTTCCCTCACTGTAAGCCCACCGTTTAGGACACCACGTGCAGCAAATGTGGAGGTATCGTCGCAAGGCCAAAGCAGTCAGGGAATCACCAGGTTGTTGGTAGTAAACACTGTATGTAGGCCAACAGCAAGAATACCCTCACCAACCCTCTCTCAATCTGCCATGTCCACCACCACCCCCACTAGTTCCACCATATGCTCTCCAGTCCAGCTCACCCTACAAGAGACTCTCGTTAGGAAAAGGAAGTACTCATCCTCACATCCGTGTACACAGGGTTTGAACGCCTACATTGCTAGACTAATCTCGTTAGAGATGATGCCCTACCGGTTGGTTGAAAGCGAAGCTTTCAAAGCGCTGATGGCCTACGCAGTACCACGCTATGACCTACCCAGTCGACACTTCTTTGCGAGAAAAGCCATCCCAGCCCTCCAACAGCATGTCAAAGACCGCATTGTCCATGCACTCAGGCAGTCAGTCAGTAGAAAGGTGCACCTCACAACAGATGCATGGACCAGTAGGCATGGCCAGGGACGTTACGTGTCCATCACGGCACACTGGGTTTATGTGGTGGATGCAGGGTCCACAGGGGACAGCCATAGTGGGACAGTTCTGCCTAGCCCACGGTCTAGGAAACAGTTGGCTGTAGGCGTTCGCCACCCCTCCTCCTCCTCCTCCTCCTCCAGCAGAAGCGAAAGCTCATCCACAGAGCGCAGTCGCACGACCACTCCATCTGCAGCTGCCAGTGTTGCACACGAGGTGTCCCATTATGGAACAGTTAGTGGTAAGCGTCAGCAGGCTGTGTTGGAAATGAAGTGTTTGGGCGACAACAGACACACCGCGGAAGTTCTGGCCGAGTTCTTGCAGCAAGAAACTCATTCATGGCTGGGCAGTGTACATCTTGAGGCAGGCAAGGTAGTCAGTGATAATGGAAGGAATTTTATGGCTGCCATAGCCCTTTCAGAACTGAAACACATACCTTGCCTGGCTCACACCTTGAACCTGGTGGTGCAGTGCTTCCTGAAAAGTTATCCGGGGTTACCAGCCCTGCTCCTGAAGGTGCGAAGACTTTGCTCGCACATCCGCCGGTCGCCCGTACACTCCAGCCGTATGCAGAACCATCAGCGATCGTTGAAGCTTCCCCAGCAGCACCTAATAATCGACAAGCAACAAGGTGGAACTCCACACTGCACATGCTTCAGAGGCTGTGCGAACAGAGGCGTGCTGTATTGTATTTATGAGAGGATACACATACACGGGCAGGCAGTTGGATGGCAGACATGGAGTTGTCAGGTGTGCAGTGGTCGAAGCTACAAGACCTCTGTCAAGTCCTTCAGTGTTTTGAGGAATGCACACGGCTGGTAAGTGCAGACGACGCCATCCTAAGCATGAGCATCCCACTAATGCGTCTACTGATGCAAAGTTTGATGCACATTAAGGAGCAGGCATCTGCAGCCGAGGAGGAGGGAAGCCTTGATGACAGTCAGCCATTGTCTGCTCAGGGAACTCTCCTGGACGAGGTGGCGGACGAAGAGGAGGAGGAGGAGGATGATGGGGATGAATATTTATGGGAGGAGGAAGCTTCTCAGGGGGCAATAGAAACTGGTGGCGTTGCAAGGTCAGGTACAGGGTTTTTGCGGGAGACAAGTGATGTTGATTTGCCAGAAAGTGCTCCTCAACCCAGCACAAGCAGTGATTTGACACCTGGAACATTGGCCCAATGGCTGACTATGCCTTGCATATCCTAAAAAGAGACCCCCGCATTATCAAAATGATGACCGATGACGATTACTGGTTGGCCTGCCTCCTGGATCCACGCTATAAAGGGAAATTGCAAAATATCATACCACATGAGAACCTTGAGCAAATATTGGCTACCAAACAAGCAACTCTTGTAGACCGTTTGGTTCAGGCATTCCCAGCACACAGCGGCCGTGATGGTTCTCACACGAGCTGCAGGGGGCAACATGGCAGAGGTGTTAGAGGTGCACAAATCAGAAGTGGAGTTGGACAGAGGGGTTTTATGACTAGGTTGTGGAGTAATTTCGCAATGACCGCAGACACGACAGGTACTGCTGCATCAATTCAAAGTGACAGGAGACAACATTTGTCTAGTATGGTTACGAACTATTTTTCCTCCCTTATCAATGTTCTCCCTCACATGTCATTCCCCTTTGATTACTGGGCATCTAAAATAGACACCTGGCCTGAATTGGCAGAATATGCATTACAGGAGCTCACTTGCCCAGCTGCTAGTGTTATATCAGAAAGAGTATTCAGTGCTGCTGGTTCAATACTGACCGAAAAAAGGACTCGTCTGGCTACCCAAAATGTTGATGATCTAACCTTCATTAAAATGAACCAATCATGGATTTCTAATTATTTTGCCCCACCTTCCCCTGCTGACACGTAGCTTTCCTGTAGAAAGGTCTTGCTTTTGGACTCCTCTTACTGACTGCTCCAATTCCTCCATTTGCAGCTGCTGAATACCCACCATAGGCCATTTTTACACCTCCCTAAATGGGCTGACTCCCCTCACGGGGCCGTGGTCACCACTTGGCGCAAGCACCCTTGCGAGTGCCGTTTGCCTGGACAGGTGGGTGTGCCCACTTTTGGCCGACGGCACTGGCACAGGGTCCCTCATAGTACAATGAAGTGTCTCTGGCGGTGGTGGTGCACACCCAACGTCAGACACACCATCGTAATATGAGGGGCCCTGGGCCAGTACCGCCGCCCACGAGAGAGTGTTCCCCCCCAGCTAAAACAGTGCTCTACCACTTGCAAAACTTACCTCTCACTGCTCAACCACTGTTTAGTCTGTGCTGTTAAATCCTTCAATGGCACTGCCAATACAAATTTGTTGAAATGATAGATGATAGTAAAAATATACAGGTGCCCAGCCCTCCATTTAGACCTGTGAATACTGTGCGCAAACTACCACTGTCTGCTACTCATCAGAGGAACCCACCCCTGTACCTAGCTTTGCCACCTGTTTATTTAGGAACATTTTTTTTGCAGACATTTAGCCCACTTTACTATTTTGGCCAACTTACTGTGTCAGCCACTTCTTCCAGTTGTCCTCCACCGAACAAAGCAGTGCCGCCAGTTTACTCTTGTTACCAGTTTAGAACAGCATAGAGCCTACTTTTTTATTTTAGGCCTAGTAAGTCTGCGCCACACCTTGCAATCGTCCTCCGCTGACCAAACCAATGCTGCCTGTGTACCCCTGTAACCCATTTTAAACTGCATTGAGCCTACTTTTTTATTTTAGGCCTAGTAAGTTTGTCTGCGCCACTCCTTGCAATCGTCCTCCGCTGACCAAACCAATGCTGCCTGTGTACCCCTGTAACCCATTTTAAACTGCATAGAGCCTACTTTTTTATTTTAGGTCTAGTAAGTCTGTCTGCGCCACTCCTTGCAATCGTCCTCCGCTGACCAAACCAATGCTGCCTGTGTACCCCTGTAACCCATTTTAAACTGCATTGAGCCTACTTTTTTATTTTAGGCCTAGTAAGTCTGTCTGCGCCACTCCTTGCCATCATCCTCCGCTGACCAAACCAATGCTGCCTGTGTACCCCTGTAACCCATTTTAAACTGCATTGAGCCTACTTTTTTATTTTAGGCCTAGTAAGTCTGCGCCACTCCTTGCAATCGTCCTCCGCTGACCAAACCAATGCTGCCTGTGTACCCCTGTAACCCATTTTAAACTGCATTGAGCCTACTTTTTTATTTTAGGCCTAGTAAGTCTGCGCCACTCCTTGCAATCATCCTCCGCTGACCAAACTAATGCTGCCTGTGTACCCCTGTAACCCATTTTGAACTGCATTGAGACTACTTTTTTATTTTAGGCCTAGTAGTCTGCGCCACCCCTTGCAATCGTCCTCCACTGACCAAACCAATGCTGCCTGTGTACCCCTGTAACCTATTTTAAACTGCATTGAGCGTACTTTTTTATTTTAGGCCTACTACCTGTGTCTGTCTGCGCCACTCAATACAGCTGTCCTCCACTGAACAAAGCTGATCTTCAATCTTCAGGCTTTCGGCCTATATTTGGAATATGAAAATGCATTTGGCCTACTAGTTTGGTTGGGCCCTACTAACGGTGTCTGCCGCTGCTTGCTTTTCTCCTCCACTGAATAAAGATGAGCTTGAGATTTCAGCATATATCAGATATTAGACTGTATTTGGCCTACTTGTTTGGTTGGGCCTACTAACGGTGTCTGCCGCTCCCTGGTGTTCTCCTCCACTGAACAAAGCTGAGCTTCAATTTTCAGGCTTTCGGCCTATATTTAGAATATGAAAATGCATTTGGCCTACTAGTTTGGTTGGGCCCTACTAATGGTGTCTGCCGCTCCTTGCTTTTCTCCTCCACTGAACAAAGCTGAGCTTCAATCTTCAGGCTTTCGGCCTATATTTTGAACATGAAAATGCATTTGGCCTACTAGTTTGGTTGGGCCCTACTAACGGTGTCTGCCGCTCCTTGCTTTTCTCCTCCACTGAATAAAGCTGAGCTTCAATCTTCAGGCTTTCGGCCTATATTTTGAATATGAAAATGCATTTGGCCTACTAGTTTGGTTGGGCCTACTAATGGTGTCTGCCGCTCCTTGCTTTTCTCCTCCACTGAACAAAGCAGTGCCGCCTGTTTACTCCTGTTACCAATTTTGAACTTCATTTGGCCCACTTTATTATTTGGGCCTACTAACTGTGTCTGCCACTCATTACAGTTGTCCTCCACTGAACAAAGCAATGCCGCCTGGTTAGTCCTGTTACCAATTTTGAACTGCATTTAGCCTAGTTACTTATTTGAGCCTACTCACTGTGTCAGCCTCTCATTACAGTTGTCCTCCACTGAACAAAGTAATGCCACCTGGTTAGTCCTGTTACCAATTTTGAACTGCATTTAGCCTAGTTACTTATTTGGGCCTACTCACTGTGTCAGCCTCTCATTACATTTGTCCTCCACTGAACAAAGCAATGCCGCCTGGTTAGTCCTGTTACCAATTTTTGAACTGCATTTAGCCCACTTTATTATTTGGGCCTATATCTGTGTTTCCTCCTCATCCTGCCCATTGCCCAGCCAGTGCTACATGAGTCTGCTGGTACATTGACCCAGACCACTACATTCCCCTTGCACTCTACACAGCCAGAATCTGACCCTGCTGAAAGTCAGGTTCCCCTTCCCGCATACTATACCACCTTACATGGGGACAAAGAGGAAGGTGCAGATGAAAGTGCAGGTTCCTTCATCAGGTGGGGGGGCATACTCATTGGCGACGTCACTGGCACAGGGCGCCTCATAGTACGCAAAAGTGTCTCTGCCGGTGGGAGGCGCCCCCGCCGTCAAACGCACCGCCGTACTTTCAGGGGCCCTGTGCCAGTGCCAATGCAAACGAGTGTGCCCCCCCTGCTTGCTCAGGATCACAGCACTTGCAAAGTTGAAATACTTACCTCTCCCTGCTCCACCACCATGACGTAGTCCGCATTTCCTGGGCCCACGAAAAACTTGAGCCAGCCCTACCCCCCCACAACTTTAGCCAAATGACCCCCAATTTTCAATGCCTAACTATTATTATAAGGTAAATTAAGATTGACAAGCTTAAGTAACAAGAATGGATGTTTTTGGCATTAGAATGGGCACTGTAGGTGTTTTCCTGTCCTCCACTCACTGCCGACTTTGCTTCCCCATTGACTTGCATTGGGTTTCATGTTTCAGTCGGATCCCCGACTTTTCGCAATAATCGGCCGATTTCACCCGACCCAACTTTTGACAAAGTTGGGTTTCGCGAAACCCGACTCGATCCTAAAAAAGTAAAAGTCGCTCAACTCTATTTATGACTGCTCGAAGATTTAGTTTTCATTGCGGCAGCTGAATGATTTACAGCTATTAGCCAGCTTGATTACATGTGAGGATTCCCTAGCAACCAGGCAACCCCCACATGTACTCAGCCTGGCTAATAGCTGTAAATCATTGAGCTGCCGTGATGAAAACTAAATCTCCGAGCAGTCATAAATACTCGGAGGTCACCCGAGCGTGCTCGGGAAAACCCGAGCAATGAGTACACTCGCTCATCACTAGTTACGAGTGTTACCAATGTGATGTGTAATAAATAATACTAATAATAATGGCCGCTCGCTGATCTCACTGCAGAGCTTTGTGTGATTATAACTGACACATCTGCAGGTTACTTTCAGCTTCCAGCTCCCAAGAAACCAATGATGCAATAGTGTTGCAATACAGCAAAGCTGTTAAAGCTGTGAGAGCTGCAGCAAATGTGTGTAATGGGGCTCTATCAGTGATTACCTGGCAGCCCTAAAATGGCTATCACAAAAAGGTTTGGCAGTAGCTACTCTGTTTCCCAGATCTCAGGGGTTGCCCTGGCCTTCACCTTTTAACCACTATACAGAGATCTGGATTTACACAGTGGTCCCTAGGGATGGGCCACTGAGTCAGCTGCTGCTCGATGTCACAAGCTGGGAAGAAGAATAGTCAGGTAGAGGGGTCAAAACGAAGAGTGCAGCAAAGGTACAAAATCATCAGGCAGGAGAAACATTAATAAATAAGCGAAGGTTAAAAGAGGAAAACACAATGCTAAACAGGCGCAAGATACACAACCCTGTAAACTGGAAGCTTTAGGAGGGTGTGGTGCTTTCCAATTTGGTTGTAGCAGGGAACTGATAACTCCCACCGGATACCACACACAACAACACTGTCAGACTGGACTGCAGTGCAGGTCCTAGTTACCCTAACTTTAGTGGTTGGACAGACCCTGATGGAGTGCCCGCTAGGGCAGTGCGGTACTCGGGCCAGGTCCGATGGTTCTTCAAGGGGTGGTCACTGCAGCAGTGACCCGGTCCGTTGCCATTGGCATCCAGTAAAATTCATGAAATGAAGGAGAAATAAAGTCTATAAGGAGTTAGTTCGTGACGCCACCTGTGGTGTTCGGCAATGGATGGCCGATGCTGCTTAAGGGGACCACTGAGGCTGATGGCGACGCAGCTGTGATGGTTCTGCTCCCCACAGGTGGAGCGGGGCCCCAGGGCTACCGGTCAAGTTGGTAAGGGATCAAAGATGATGGGTGCAAGACTGTGGGTGCGGAAAATAACTGGAGGACACAAGGACTGCAGTTTCCTTTACTTGGTATTTGCAGGCACAGTCCGGGACATGGATGACAGATGATGATGGGGTCCAGGCAGCCTGGAAGCAAATTGGGGTCCAACTAGCCAGGTGGGTTTGGAGGCCTTCCTTCTGCGCTATTCTTTTAGGTCCTTGCTGCTTTAAGCTCTGTTCAAGTTCCTCTCCTGCGTGTTGTTTCTAACCTGTATGGTAGGCAGCGTGAGCCTATCACGGGCACTGCCTTTTCACTGGCCGCTCTGGATCTTGGTCTGCTGCGGTGCCTCCAGGTGTTCATTGTGGCCAGGGAGCTTGCAGTTCCCTGCCTTCCAGATTCAGCTGTCGGGGCGTGCAGCACCCACTCAGCTAAGGACTCTGGTGTCCTCTGTGTCAGCGCTCTCTTCTGGGGTGAGCCTGGCTACAGCTCCCCTCCCCAGGTTATCCTAGACTTGCCTGCTTTCCTCTCACTCTCAGACTCCTCACTAGACTACAACTGACTAACTCCGCCTCTAGGCCAGAAGTTATAGGGAAGCTCCCCTGAATCTGGGTATTAGAGCTCCCCCTTCTGGTTTGGAGTAAGGAAAGGTGTTGGATGCTGCTATTATCTGGCAGGGGAACCCCTCCTTGCTTCCAGGCATGACATCACCCCCTGTGAGGGAGGCAATGCCACTGTGGCACCCGGACTCCTGGGGTGCAACACTGACCCATCCAAGAGCTTCTGAATCAGGCAACTCTTCTATCAGCAGCGCCATCTGCAGAGTAAATTTGGCGGCGCCTGGTGACAGAAGCAGACATTGTAGAAGCAGGTTCTGATGGAGATGTGACAATGTGTTTGTAAGAAGACAAAGTTCAGTACTATTCTTTTGTGTTAGTTATAAGTCTTATACTGTAACACTCCCCTTATTAAAAATAAGCTCTGGAGACAGATTCTAAAGCAGATCTGTTTCTGGCCCATAGCCTCAGCCTAGTGAGGTGAGTTGAACTTTTTTATATTAAAAATGTGATCATTGCAAAGCACAAAGGGAGACATCATTAATTTGACATATAACATTCAAATTCCTTTTTTATGGGGAGATGGGTGCATTATTATTGTATATGGACAAAAATGGCATTATTATTATTGTATAGGGACAAAGACAGGATTATTATTAAATGTGAGGGGATTACACCTTTGCAGGCTGCATATAACCGTTGTTGTGGGTTTGCCAGGACCAGATGTTTCACACTTCAATGAGGGAAACCCCTATTCAAAAATAAACTCTTTCCTGAACAGCAACTTGGTTAGGGTTATATACAAAAGATAGCAGGTACACAGTCTTATGAATGTTTACATTACAACGCAAAGCATTTTCCACAGTTTCTTTTTTAGTTTACTCCAGTGCTCTCTATGGCCACTGTTTCTCAAAATTTCACCTTAACCCAGGTTTAACATAAAAGTCCTGATTAACACATGTCATTTACTTGTCCCGTGGTTCCGCATCCTATTTTCCCTTCAGATTGCCAATATTGCTGGTTAAGTTGACATGCTGGAACTTCTACCTGGGACTCTTTACTTGTCTTCAGCACTCAGTCCTGTTTAGGCCCATTGCCTTCCAGCATTATAAGCTTGGTGTCTCATAGCTAGATGTCCTCTCAGAAGGTCACTATGTCTCTTATTCACTTATGCTCTGGATCTTGCTATCTCTTTTCTTTGGATTCCTCTCACTTGAACTCACCCGAGAAAGTGGCACTGCTCACTTTGGACCTTTTGATCCACTCATTATGTACTCCAAGCCCTATCTGACTCTCTGATTGGTTATTGTCACTTTCCCTTTAACGCAGCCCCTCACAATCTGGGCTGGTCCAAAACATTAAGGGTATGTGCACACGTTGCGGAATCTGCTGCGGATTTTTCCGCAGCGGATTTGGAAAATCCGCAGTGCAAAACCACTGCGGTTTTCACTGCGGATTTCATCGCGGTTTCTTCTGCGGATTCCTCTGCGGGTTTTCAACTGCACTTTCCTATTGGTGCATGTTGAAAACCACTGCAGAATCCGCAGAAACAATTGACATGCTGCGGAAAATAATCCGCTGCGTTTCCACGCGGATTTTTCCGCAGCATGTGCACAGCGGATTTTTTTTCCCATAGGTTTACATGGTACTGTAAACTTTGGGAAAACTGCTGCGGATCCGCAGCATCAAATCCGCAGCGGATCCGCAGCAAAATCCGCAGCGTGTGCACATACCCTAACTCTCCCTATGGTCAAACTACACACATCATTAACGCATAAGCCTATTTACATTATACATTATGTAGCGCCCCCACTGCCGCAGGGCCGAGGGGTACCCGGTACCGGGCCTCTGAGTCTCTGCTCTGGGGTTGTCACGGTGGCTAGACCCGGTCCGTGACCCTGCTGAGGGGCGCCCAATGAAAGGTGTGGATGGTGGTGGTAGTGCGGTGCAGTGCTGGTCACAGTAAATAACGAGGACACCAGGTTGCAGTCTCTTTACCTTTTTACTGAAGGCTTGGAGGTGCCCAATCCAGAGTACTGTCAACAGGGCTGGCTGAGACCGGCCGGTCCAATGGCTCATCCGGAGTTCCCTTTGCAGGTGGGAATCAGTGTCTACCTTCTAGCGCCTGTGTGTTGTAGTCCTTCCCTGCTGAGCACCCCGGGATAGTCCTCACAACTGCTTCTGTCTGTCTCTGATGCTCGTCCTCTCCGTCCCCCAGATGATATGGCAGGACGCACCCGTATGACGGGGTAGGCCTGGAGTTCTTCCAGGACTCTAGAGTCGCCCCTCTCCCACAGCTGCCTCCGTTGTCTGCTTAGGTGTTTAAGTGAGGCAGCCAACCTATAATTGGCTGCCCTGCCGTGGTTTGAAGTAATGCTTAAAGTCTCTTACTTTCTCGGCGTTACGGCCACCGACTGTTTGCGCCTCAGAAGGATGTTGCCTCGATCTTTCAGCACGACTCCTTCTGGTCCTATTGCCTCTTTGCTCTATTCCCGTTTTCTCACTCAGCACAATAAACCTCGCTTCTTGTCCTTTCTTAGGAATCTGTCAGGATCCCATCCCTGACAGGTCCTCTCTCTAGCTCTTCCCAATTACTTCTCACTGTCTTCCTGTCCAACCCCCAGTTTTACCAGAGTGTGAGGAGTGGCCTACTAGATAGAACCACCCCCCCTGGTGGCCGGAGTGTGAAGTGTAGTGTGAGTGTTACCTGGTCAGGTGAACTCCTTTAGTGCCATCAGACGTAACATCACTCCCCTTAGTGGCAGAGCGACATTACTGCAACGACCAGGACTCTGGGGCGCTGCAATTACATTTCATATTACACCACATAACACATTTCAATAATGGACTTGTTTCTTCAAGGGGACAGGTGGGCAACATGTCAATCTCCTTACAGCTGTATAGAGGTAGACGGGTAGCGGTGTTTGTTGTTGGAATGCATAAAACGGGCACGTGGCCTAGGGGGATGGAATTATTACAGTGCTGGACACTATTTTCTTTTTATAGAAAAATAAGGCTAAAAGCCACAGCCAGCTCACTGACCGACCGAAGGAGCACGGAGATTTCGTCCCGACCAAGACGTGCAGCAATGGAAGATGAGGAAAAGGTGTGTACTCCAGCTCCTAAAATCTTGAAATTCTTTATTGGTGCATATAAATATAGCGTGATTAAAATCCTTGCTCAGAGGTGGATGCAGTCATGAGGATAGACTATTTTCTTTACTTAGAGTTGGATTAAAAACGATGAGCTAAAAATGGTTTTAGTATAGTAGGTTTTTGTTTAGTAACAGTGTGGTGGTACATTTACTTGTATAGTGGTATTATTTGCTAAATGTACAGCTTTGCTGTAAATATATATATTTTTGTCTTGTGCATTTTGAGGCAGGGAATAAATTTCCCTATAAATCTTAGCAGACACAAGGGCACACGGCTCAAAGCAACAACCTGGGAGTCATGGAGTCCCTGGCCAAAACTTGAATAGGGCCCAAAGGACTCTAGATAACTCCTTGTTAAGTAGAATAATCAATGTGTCACACATTGTAAGAAACTCCTAAAAATTGTTACCGTTGACTGGCAAAAACACCAGGCACAGTGAACTTTTCCAAAACCAGTGACTGTATTGAGAAATGTGTAGCCCCTTGTATAAGACTACATACAGCGTGCCAGGGGGGTCTGTGTTTAGTAGTGCTGAATGATGCTAGAACATTCACACTCAGGTGCATACAGTGTGTGCTTACTCGCTGTCATCTAGGTTGGCTTTCTCATATATAGTGTCAGCATTCCCTTACAGAGCCAGTGTATATAGCAGTGGATACTGAGGCTGGGACCTGTTCCCCACACATCCTGTTCCCATCTCAGCCTCTCCACTCCATTTGGGAAACACATTAGTGCTGACAAGGATCCCATTGTACAGCTGTGCTGTTAGCTGGTGATTAAATCCCATTCCTGAAATTTCTGGGAATCGATGAAAACCTGGGGAATGATCTAGGCTGGTGGTAACCCATTCACTGCCAAGATGCTTCAGCAGTTTTTTTTTAGCAAAGTCTTGTTACAATCTGGTGCAAATTTGAAGTGTATTTGGATGAACTATTTGAAAGTGGTTAAAATTACCATTCTTTCCCATGCCAGCTTGTACATTTCTGTGCCCAGGTCACTATTGTCAGCGCCAAAATCCCTATACTTCTCTCATATCACCAGCTCTTGAGTCTACTGATGTGACGATTATAGATCCTGAGCATTGATGCAAAATCTGCAGCATGGCACCACTGCTATGCTACTTTAAGCAATACTGTACGGCACGGTGGCTCAGTGGTTAGCACTGCAGCCTTGCAGCGCTGGAGTCCTGGGTTCAAATCTTACCAAGGACAACATCTGCAAGGAGTTTGTATGTTCTCCCCGTGGGTTTCCTCCAGGTACTCTGGTTTCCTCCCACATTCCAAAGACATACTGATAGGGAATTTAGATTGTGAGCCCCATCGGGGACAGTGATGATAATGTGTGCAAAACTGTAAAGCGCTGTGGAATATGTTAGCGCTATAAAAAATATAGATTATTACTGTGCCCTTCGTCAGAGGTGGCAACATTTCCCTCCATTACATCTGTGACACTGCTCCCCTAATATGACACTCATTCTTACACCTCAGTGGACTACCTATGTCAATTACCACAAAGCTATTATGAAGAGGTTCTGCGGAAGCAATGGACAATAATGGATGGACATTTTCATTGGAACTAAATAACAATATACCAGAAATCATAATACATGTACCATTTTCTATAGCCAGGCTAAGGGCTCACTCACACTGGCATATAATACAGAGGAGTGCAATGCGAGAAAATCTGACCATTGTTCTTTAATGAGGTGAGTTGCCCACCAGGGCCGTGGGGTACTCGGGTACTTAAAGGGATGTGTCACGGCGGCGACCCAGTCCGTGGCCCTGGGCACCCATGTAAAAGGGATATAGATTAAAGTTTATGTTCGTGATGCCACCTGTGGTATTCAGTCAGTAGGGACCGACACTGCTTAAAGGGGTCCTCTGGGGTGATGTTATGGCAGATAGGATGGTATAACTTCCCATAGGTGAAGTAGGTCCCCAGGGCTTCCAGTGTATAGATGAGGATGGTGAGAGGTGCAGTGAAGAACGAGGACACAGGTTTGCAGTCTCTTTACCTGCTTTACTGTAGGCTTCAGGCAACTGCAGTCCAGGGCCCCAAATCACAGGTACAGGCAGGGTCCGGCCGGCGTGGAAGCGTATTCAGAGTCCCCTTTACCAGGTGGAGATGAAAGCCTTCCTCAAAGCGCGGTGGTGTTGTAGTCCCTTACCTCCTATGGCTTCTGATAAGGTCCTCACAGTTCCTCACTGTTCCCCATATAGGATAGGACACAAACCCGTATCACAGGTGACTCGAGCCTTTTTACAGGGTCTCTATCATGACCCGGGCCCTATGTGTCACTGTGCCTCCTGGGTGTAAAGGTGGACAGGTAACTTAAAGTTCAGCTGTCCTGCCGGTTTCAGCTATGTCTCTTATAGTCCGACACGGCCTCGGTTTTCTGGCTACCGGAATCTGCGCTAGCCAGGGAGGTAGCCAAATCACTGCTCTGCTCCCCTGGTGTCACTCTCCTGTGCCTTCTCACTCCTGCACACTTTAAAGCCACAAGCTGTCCTTTCCTTCTGTGTTTCGATTCTCCAGGAGCTGTAGCGACTATGACTACATGGCTCCTTCACTCTTTCTGACACTCACTGTCCACTGCACTCTCCTCTGTCCTCTGACAGACTGCCCACTAACTTCCCCTCCAGCCAGAATATATTAGGGAAGTTCCTCTGAATCCGGGTTCAGAGCTCCCCCTTCTGGTCTGGAGTATGAACGTGTTGTGCGTATGTGATTACCTGGTGAAAGATATCTTTCATCGCTTCCAAGCATGACATCACTCTCCCCGGGAGGAAAGCAATGCCACTGTGAAGACCAGGACCCTGGGGCATCACAAAGGCAGAGCAGATCTGCAGATTTTTTCTCATGCCGATTCAGCATGAGAAAAAAATCGCAGCATGTTGCGATTGGCAATGTTTCTAGCATGGCGCACACCATTCAAGTCAATGGGTGCATGCAAAACATCGGACTGCACTTGGATGTCATCTGAGGGCAGCCCAATATACTCCAAGACAGACAATGAAGAAGATGGAGAGAATAATCACTCCTTCTTCTCACCTGTGATCCAATTCACGCATGCAAGAGTATCTGATCACAGTAGCCTGACACTCGGCTTATGCTCGAGCCAAGTGTCATTATCATATCGCATCCGCTGTTCTCGCATCGGATACCATACACTAAATTGACCCCGGCCTCATTCCCAGTGTCTACATTTTAAATCATGTCCTAAAAATACATCTTCTTAGTGAGACCGGTCATGTAACATTCCATGACTAATTTACAGGTTCATCTCACAAAATTAGAATATCATCAAAACGTTAATTTATTCCGTTCTTCAATATAAAAAGTGAAACTCATATATTATATAGCGTCATTACAAACAGATTGATCTATTTCAAGTGTTTATCTCTGTTAATGTTGATGATAATGGCTTACAGCCAATGAAAACCCAAAAGTCATTATCTCAGTAAATTAGAATACTTTTTAAAAACAGCTTGAAAAAATGATTTTAAAATCCGAAATGTTGGCCTACTGAAATGTATGTTCAGTAAATGCACTCAATACTTGGTCGGGGTTCCTTTGGCATCAGTTGCTACATCAATGCGGAGTGGCATGGAGGCGATCAGCCTGTGGCACTGCTGAGGTGTTATGGAAGCCCAGGTTACTTTCACAGCAGCCTTCAGCTCGTCTGCATTGTGGGGACAAACACTTGAAATACATCACTCTATTTGTAATGACTCTATATAATGAGTTTCCCTTTTTGTATTGAAGAACTGAAATAAATTAACTTTTTGATGATATTCTAATTTTGTGAGATACACCAGTAGCTTTTCTCCTTATACCCCTTCCTACATGTTCCATAAGACAGGCTGGTGCTTCCATGGCTCCTATAAGTAACCCTTTGGTATATATAAATGTAACTGTGCGTCCACGCTGGGTTGAGTGGGTGTTGAGGGGGCTCAGGAGCTGAGCTCCCTTCACATTCAGCTGATGCTATATTACATAGCGAGCATCTGTTAACCATTTAGGTGCCACAATCAATTTCTGAGAGAGGCATTTCAAAGTTGTTACAGCTAGTGCGCATCAGTCCCATGTAGAGAACCAATGGATTACAAGGACAGCCAGGTGCCTGATAAACGCCTCCATCATTGCTATTTTGTTGCTCCTCTGAAGCGCTGCTATACTGTGAGCTTCAAAGACGACCGTGAATCTCTCTGTATACTGCAATACTGTGCTCCTGCTGTATGCAGCATACGCAGTCAGACAATGGAGGGTTCAAGTCTCCTGAGTGGACTTAAAAGTAAATGGAAAATGTATTGCAAAATGTAAAAAAAAAATTAAAATCATTCACCTTTCCCCATTAGAAATAAATTAATTAAAAGAATTAAAAATAAATTGGTATTGCTGTGTCCGTAAAAGTCCAATCTATCAAAATGTACCGATCAGCAAATGCTGTAATGAGAAAAAAAAGATTAAAATGGTTTTTCGGTCACCAAACTTCAATAATATCAGCAATCAAAGCACGTTATGGACCCCAAAAGTGTGTCAATGAAAATGCACAAACATCACACATCTCCATTGATGGAAAAGTAAAAACGTCACAAGCTCAGAAAATAGAGGCACAAACCCACAATTTAATTTACAAACTTTTTTTTTTACAATCTTCAGAATTTTTTTCACAATTTAAATAGTAATTTTGAGGTAATTTTTGCCATGCAATGAACGCTGTAAAAGCAAAACCCAAAAACCTGTGTCGGAATTGCATAGTTTTCACCATTTCATCCCACTTGCATTTTTTTTTCATGTTTCCAGTACATACAGTGGGTACAGAAAGTATTCAGACCCCTTTAAATTTTTCTCTCTTTTTTGTTCATTGCAGCCATTTGGTAAATTCAAAAAAGTTCATTTTTTTCTCATTAATGTACACTCTGCACCCCATCTTGACTGAAAAAAAAAACTGAAATGTAGACATTTGTGCAAATTTATTAAAAAAGAAAAACTGAAATATCATCTGGTCATAAGTAATCAGAGCCTTTGCTCAGACATCCATATTTAAGTCACATGCTGTCCATTTCCTTGTGATCCTCCTTGAGATGGTTCTAGTCCTTCAATGGAGTCCAGCTGTGTTTAACCCCTTAATCCCATATGACGTACTATACCGTCGAGGTGGGGTGGGCCTTAATTCCCGGTGACGGTATAGTACGTCATACGCGATCGCGGCCGGGTGTCGGCTGCATATCGCAGCTGACATCCGGCACTATGTGCCAGGAGTGGTCACGGACCGCCCCCGGCACATTAACCCCCGGCACACCGTGATCAAACATGATCGCGGTGTACCGGCGGTACAGGGAAGCATCGCGCAGGGAGGGGGCTCCCTGCGGGCTTCCCTGAGACGATCGGTACAAGGTGATGTACTCACCTCGTACCGAACGTCTTCTCCCTGCAGGCCCCGGATCCAAAATGGCCGAGGGGCTGTATCCGGGTCCTGCAGGGAGCACTTCCGGGTCGGAGCAGGCTGCAGATGAAAGCTGCAGCCTGCTCCGATGAAAGTATGATCGCAGATCTGATAGAGTGCTGTGCACACTATCAGATCTGCGATCTGTGATGTCCCCCCCTGGGACAAAGTAAAAAAGTTAAAAAAAAAATTTCCACATGTGTAAAAAAAAAAAAAAAATTCCTAAATAAATAATAATAAAAAAAAAATATTATTCCCATAAATACATTTCTTTATCTAAAAAAAACAAACAAAAACAATAAAAGTACACATGTTTAGTATCGCCGCGTCCGTAACGACCCAACCTATAAAACTGGCCCACTAGTTAACCCCTTCAGTAAACACCGTAAGAAAAAAAAAAAACGAGGCAAAAAACAACGCTTTATTACCATACCGCCGAACAAAAAGTGGAATAACACGCGATCAAAAAGACGGATATAAATAACCATGTTACCGCTGAAAACGTCATCTTGTCCCGCAAAAAACGAGCCGCCATACAGCATCATCAGCAAAAAAATTAAAAAGTTATAGTCCTCAGAATAAAGCGATGCCAAAATAATTATTTTTTCTATAAAATAGTTTTTATCGTATAAAAGCGTCAAAACATAAAAAAATGATATAAATGAGGTATCGCTGTAATCGTACTGACCCGACGAATAAAACTGCTTTATCAATTTTACCAAGCGCAGAACGGTATAAACGCCTCTCCCAAAAGAAATTCATGAATAGCTGGTTTTTGGTTATTCTGCCTCACAAAAATCGGAATAAAAAGTGATAAAAAATGGTCACGTGTCCGAAAATGTTACCAATAAAAACGTCAACTCGTCCCGCAAAAAACAAGACCTCACATGACTCTGTGGACCAAAATGTGGAAAAATTATAGGTCTCAAAATGTGGAGACGCAAAAACTTTTTTGCTATAAAAAGCGTCTTTTAGTCTGGTTTCACACTTGCGTTTTTATCTGCATGCGTTTTTTAAAAAAACCGCATGTGTGAAAAAATGCATGTAAACGCGGTAAAACGCATGCGTTTTTATAGAAAAACACAAGAAAACAAGAAAAAAACAAAAAACCCTAACCCTACCCCTAACCCTACCCCTAACCTGAAATACGTGGCACTGAAATACGTGGCACTGAAATATACGTTTATATACGTATATACGTATATAAGTGCCACGATATTTCAGTGGCCACGTATATAAGTGCCACGTATTTAAGTGCCACGTATTTAAGTGCCACGTATTTAAGTGCCACGTATTTACGTGCCACGTATTTACGTGCCACGTATTTTTCAGTGCCTGAAATACGTGGCACTGAAATACATGGCACTGAAATACGTGGCACTGAAATACGTGGCACTGAAATATTGTGGCACTGAAATATCGTGGCACTTAAATACGTGGCACTTAAATACGTGGCACTTAAATACGTGGCACTTAAATACGTGGCACTTATATACGTGGCACTTATATACGTGGCACTTATATACGTGGCACTTATATACATGGCACTTATATACGTGGCACTTATATACGTGGCACTTATGACTGTCAGAAAATGTTCAGTAAACGGTTAGGGGTAGGGTTTCAGGTAGAATTGGGGAGTTTCCACTGTTCAGGCACATCAGGGGCTCTCCAAACGCGACATGGCGTCCAATCTCAATTCCAGCCAATTCTGCGTTGAAAAAGTAAAACAGTGCTCCTTCCCTTCCGAGCTCTCCCGTGCGTCCAAAAAGGGGTTTACCCCAACATATGGGGTATCAGCGTACTAGGGACAAATTGAACAACAACTTCTGGGGTCCAAGTTCTCTTGTTATCCTTGGGAAAATAAAAATTTGGGGGGCTAAAAATCATTTTTGTGGGAAAAAAAATATGTTTTATTTTCACGGCTCTGCGTTGTAAACTGTAGTGAAACACTTGGGGGTTCAAAGTTCTCACAACACATCTAGATAAGTTCCTTGGGAGGTCTAGTTTCCAATATGGGGTCACTTGTGGGGGGTTTGTACTATTTGGGTACATCAGGGGCTCTGCAAATGCAACGTGACGCCTGCAGACCAATCCATTTAAGTCTGCATTCCAAATGGCGCTCCTTCCCTTCCGAGCTCTGTCATGCGCCCAAACAGTGGTTCCCCCCCACATAGGGGGTATCAGCGTACTCAGGACAAATTGGACAACAACTTTTAGGGTCCAATTTATCCTGATACCCTTGTGAAAATACAAAGCTGGGGGCTAAAAAATCATTTTTGTGAAAAAGAAAAATAATTTTTATTTTCACGGCTCTGCGTTATAAACTGTAGTGAAACACTTGGGGGTTCAAAGTTCTCACAACACATCTAGATAAGTTCCTTGGGGGGTCTAGTTTCCAATATGGGGTCACTTGTGGGGGGTTTGTACTGTTTGGGTACATCAGGGGCTCTGCAAATGCAACGTGACGCCTGCAGACCAATCCATTTAAGTCTGAATTCCAAATGGTGCTCCTTCCCTTCCGAGCTCTGTCATGCGCCCAAACAGTGGTTCCCCCCCACATAGGGGGTATCAGCGTACTCAGGACAAATTGGACAACAACTTTTAGGGTCCAATTTATCCTGATACCCTTGTGAAAATACAAAACTGGGGGCTAAATTTCATTTTTGTGAAAAAAAAATAAAAAAATTATTTTCACGGCTCTGCGTTATAAACTGTAGTGAAACACTTGGGGGTTCAAAGTTCTCACAACACATCTAGATAAGTTCCTTGGGGGGTCTAGTTTCCAATATGGGGTCACTTGTGGGGGGTTTGTACTGTTTGGGTACATCAGGGGCTCTGCAAATGCAACGTGACGCCTGCAGACCAATCCATTTAAGTCTGCATTCCAAATGGCGCTCCTTCCCTTCCGAGCTCTGTCATGCGCCCAAACAGTGGTTCCCCCCCACATAGGGGGTATCAGCGTACTCAGGACAAATTGGACAACAACTTTTGGGGTCCAATTTATCCTGATACCCTTGTGAAAATACAAAGCTGGGGGCTAAAAAATCATTTTTGTGAAAAAGAAAAATAATTTTTATTTTCACGGCTCTGCGTTATAAACTGTAGTGAAACACTTGGGGGTTCAAAGTTCTCACAACACATCTAGATAAGTTCCTTGGGGGGTCTAGTTTCCAATATGGGGTCACTTGTGGGGTGTTTGTACTGTTTGGGTACATCAGGGGCTCTGCAAATGCAACGTGACGCCTGCAGACCAATCCATTTAAGTCTGCATTCCAAATGGCGCTCCTTCCCTTCCGAGCTCTGTCATGCGCCCAAACAGTGGTCCCTCCCCACAAATGGGGTATCAGCGTACTCCAGACAAATTGGACAACAACGTTTGGGGTCCAATTTATCCTGATACCCTTGTGAAAATACAAAACTGGGGGCTAAAAAATCATTTTTGTGAAAAAAAAAATATTTTTTATTTTCACGGCTCTGCGTTATAAACTGTAGTGAAACACTTGGGGGTTCATAGCTCTCAAAACACATCTAGATAAGTTCCTTAGGGGGTCTACTTTCCAAAATGGTGTCACTTGTGGGGGGTTTTAATGTTTAGGCACATCAGGGGCTCTCCAAACGCAACATGGCATCCCATCTTAATTCCAGTCAATTTTGCATTGAAAAGTAAAATAGCGCTTCTTCCCTTCTGAGCTCTGCTATGCGCCCAAACAATGGTTTACACCCACATAGGGGGTATCGTCGTACTCAGGACAAATTGCACAACAACTTTTGTGGTCTAATTTCTTCTCTTACCCTTGGGGAAATAAAAAAATGGGGGTGAAAAGATCATTTTTGTGAAAAAATATGATTTTTTATTTTTACGGCTCTGCATTATAAACTTCTGTGAAGCACTTGTTGGGTCAAAGTGCTCAACACACATCTAGATAAGTTCCTTAAGGGGTCTACTTTCCAAAATGGTGTCACTCGTGGGGGGTTTCAATGTTTAGGCACATTAGGGGCTCTCCAAACGCAACATGGCGTCCCATCTCAATTCCAGTCAATTTTGCATTGAAAAGTCAAATGGCGCTCCTTTGCTTCCAAGCTCTGCCACATGCTATGTGGTTTACCCCCACATATGGGGTATCAGCGTACTCAGGACAAATTGTACAACAACTTTTGGGGTCTATTTTCTCCTGTTACCCTTGGTAAAATAAAACAAATTGGAGCTGAAATAAATTTTGTGTGAAAAAAAGTTAAATGTTCATTTTTATTTAAACATTCCAAAAATTCCTGTGAAACACCTGAAGGGTTAATAAACTTCTTGAAAGTGGTTTTGAGTACCTTGAGGGGTGCAGTTTTTAGAATGGTGTCACACTTGGGTATTTTCTATCATATAGACCCGTCAAAATGACTTCAAATGAGATGTGGTCCCTAAAAAAAAATGGTGTTGTAAAAATGAGAAATTGCTGGTCAACTTTTAACCCTTATAACTCCGTCACAAAAAAAAATTTTGGTTCCAAAATTGTGCTGATGTAAAGTAGACATGTGGGAAATGTTATTTATTAAGTATTTTGTGTGACATATGTCTGTGATTTAAGGGCATAAAAATTCAAAGTTGGAAAATTGCGAAATTTTCAAAATTTTCGCCAAATATTCGTTTTTTTCACAAATAAACGCAAGTTATATCGAAGAAATTTTACCACTAACATGAAGTACAATATGTCACGAGAAAACAATGTCAGAATCGCCAAGATCCGTTGAAGCGTTCCAGAGTTATAACCTCATAAAGGGACAGTGGTCAGAATTGTAAAAATTGGCCCGGTCATTAACGTGCAAACCACCCTCGGGGCTTAAGGGGTTAATTAAACCGATAGGACTTGACTTGCAAAGGCACACACCTGTCTATATAAGACCTCACAGCTCACAGTGCATGTCAGACCAAATGAGAATCATGAGGTCAAAGGAACTGGCCAAGGAGCTCAGAGACAGAATTGTGGCAAGGCACAGATCTGGCAAGGGTTACAACAGAATTTCTGCAGTACTCAAGGTTCCTAAGAGCACAATGGCTTCTATAATCCTTAAATGGAAGAAGTTTGGGACCACCAGAAGTCTTCCTAGACCAGGCCAACCTGTGCTTGTAAATACAAACAAATGTACAATTGACTTCTTAATAAAAAATACTTTCCATTTTCAAGAATGAAGGGATTTTCAAATGTTATTGTTTACTGCATGTTACTTGGTTACCAGCCATCTCTGCAGTCCATCAGCGATGGCCCCTCTCCTTAGCAAAGACCACAGCACTAACAAGCTCTTTCCTTTACTGCTTGTAATCGCTGCTCTGAAGCTGGTCAGATTGCTGGATTTAGTGCACACTGCCCCTTTATAGGCAAGAAGCATAACCATGTGCTCCTAAAATAAAAAGTCTAGATAATCCCTTTAAAAAGGATCAGTCCCCAGGCCAAAGGTGGCCAGTTTTTGTTCCCATTTTATTCTTTTTTATATCCTCTACATGGTTCCAGATAAGTGTTCCTTTTTGCTTGGTACTAATGTTTATGATCTTTGCTAAGTGGGTGTGACTTGCAGGATTCTTTGGGGCGTGTCTTAAGGCTCCTCTAAATTACTACCCTGTAAACACTAAAAAAAATTCACATATCTGTGGAATTAGGTGGAGAATGAAAAAACAAACAAACAAAAGCAAGAAACTAATCAGGGAAGCAACGGCAATAAAATAAGAGAAAACACTGAGGACTTTTCACCTGGTGAAAGGTCCTCTTTAAAAGCATTTCATAACATGCACAGATTCTGGCAGGTGATCGACACAGGCAGCTATGTGGCATACAAAGCAAGTACTTTAGCAGCTAGAGTATGTAATGTAATGTACAGTATCTTTATCTATCCATTTATCTAAAGATTATATACAAGGGTGAGTCAAAAATATTCTGCACTCCAGTTTCATTAAAATTTGTTTTGAATGCCACTGTCTTTCCGTACAAAGTTGCTGTCTGCCCGGTCACTATTGTGCAGGTTTGAACGTCTTATGTTCAGGACAGTTGTTACTGTGATATGGGAAACAATGGCTGCCGCACTTGTGATTTGCACAAAAGAAAAGTGGCATAGATTGAATAGATTTTGTGGTCTGAGGGTGTGTCTGGTGTTGATATTTATCTATAACTTTGTCCACAGTCAGAAGAAAGTGTTTTGTCATGAAGAAGTGTATAAGAATGATAGAGAAGTTCAAAGAAAGTCGCCATGAAGTAGGAACCTAATTTTCAGCCATGAAGTAGGAACCCGATTGTTGGGTATGAAGTAGGAGCCCAATTTTCAGCCATGAAGTAGGAGCCCAATTGTTGCCTATGAAGTAGGAGCCCATTTGTCGGCCATGAAGTAGGAGCCCAATTGTCGGCCATGAAGTAGGAGCCCAATTGCTGGCCATGAAGTAGGAGCCCAATTGTTGGCTATGAAGTAGGAGCCCAATTGTCGGCCATGAAGTAGAAGCCCGATTGTTGGCTATGAAGTAGGAGCCCAATTGTCGGCCATGACGTAGGAGCCCAATTGTCGGCCATGAAGTAGGAGCCCAATTGCTGGCCATGAAGTAGGAGCCCAATTGTTGGCTATGAAGTAGGAGCCCAATTGTCGGCCATGAAGTAGGAGCCCAATTGTTGGCTATGAAGTAGGAGCCCAATTGTCGGCCATGACGTAGGAGCCCAATTGTCGGCCATGAAGTAGGAGCCAAATTATTGGCTATGAAGTAGGAGCCCAATTGTCAGCCATGAAGTATGAACCCAATTGTCGGCCATGAAGTAGGAGCCAGACACCCATCCACGCCTGATGACATCATTGAACATCCCATGAGAACACATTCTGTTGGATAGGTGAGTAACAATGGATTATGTGGCAAAAAGAAGCCCTACAAATGTGAAGATTTACATCAGATGAAAAGGTGAAGAGACAGATGCATTTTTGGCTAAATTTAATATTTGTAATGATGGAATAGCTTGTTGACAGACAGTTGATAAGCTATACATCAACAAATAGAGTGGAGATCCACCTCTATCAGGAGAGCAGTAGGGGGTGAGGGAATGGTAGAGCATTTGTCCCTTGTGCTAGCTGCCAGGTAGTTTCTCCAAAAAGCCACTTTACCTCGTCCAATGCATTAAGATACAGTAAAAGGATAGCAAACTGAATGTTTGTCCATTCAGTATAAAGGAAAGCTGAGTGCTATTTAGTATTTGTGTTTCATTTGTGCCTAATTCTTCTTTTAATTTAAGTGGTAGTCTTTCAACTTTACATCCATCAGTTTAAACATCCCTTCTATTGTCATTTAGGCTGAATGTCCAATTTATATCTTGGACCCCAGTATACACATTACTCCCGTATTTTTGGCCTCCATCATCTCATTAATGCCATTATTTGTAAAATTCTCTTCCTCGTTGCTTCTTCTGTAATACACTGTACATCTACTGTCGGAAATTCCACACCATATTCATAACACATGAATGTAAACTTTGGAAACATTTACATTTCGCCAAATTGTAGTGGAAATTTTTCAGTGCAATTCTGGAAGAATTTGTAGAGAAATGTACACCAGTAAATCTGCTCGAAAATCAAGCCGATTTTGGTGAGAATTTGGCTGCTGATTTCCTTGCAGAAAACAGCAGAGTAGGTGGAAATTGAATCCAATGTCAATGTGTATAAATGTCTATGTTGCAGTTCGATTGCCAACTTGTGGATTTTCTCGTTTTAGTTTTATAAAGTAAATGTTTTCACATTTGATACAGATTTCAGAGCAAAATATCTCCAAAATTGTAATCTGCAAAAATCTGAATTTTATTAAATAAAAAAAAAAACACTGTTGTCACATAACCTGATGTTCCCTGACTCCCTTGCTTGGTCTTCTCCTGGTCTTTGGATACCCAGTCACATTAGATGAAATATCATCACATGAGGCCGGGGTTTACAGATAAAGGCAAGAGAGTTAGTGAAGCACAAAAGGGAGATGAGGAAAGAGGTTTTTTTTATGTTAAACTTAGTGTGGTGCAGTGACCAATGTTACAGCCAGGGGGCGCTGTGTGTGCACTTCAAGATGCACTTGGAGGCATAGTTGTGGTGAAACAGTGACTGGCAGCGTTGTGAATGGCCGATATGTATCGCAGAGGTGGGTAGTGGCCCTGTGATGGAAGCCTGGGTATGTTTTGCTCAAGCAGATCTACTGCTGAGGGACTTGTTTACATTGGGAAGGCTTCCAGGTGATTGGAGAGATGGGTGGGTCCAGTCACCTACAAACCCACCCAAAGAGGTGTATCTGAACACCTAAGATGGTTTTGTGTTTTAAGGACCTGTGGTGATGTCACGCTCACCTGACTGGTTATGTGACAGGTACCTGGGTGTGGTTACACCTATGTAAAGGAGGTGTGTGTAGCACAGGGTGTGAGTGTTTTTGGGAGTCTGTCAGGGTGGACACACTTCCATGTGTCCTGGCTAGTGTTGAGCGATACCGTCCGATACTTGAAAGTATCGGTATCGGAAAGTATCAGCCGATACCGGCAAAGTATCGGATCCAATCCGATACCGATACCCGATACCAATACAAGTCAATGGGACTCATGTATCGGACGGTATTCCTGATGGTTCCCAGGGTCTGAAGGAGAGGAAACTCTCCTTCAGGCCCTGGGAACCATATTAATGTGTAAAAGAAAGAATTAAAATAAAAAATATTGCTATAGTCACCTCTCCGAGGGAACCGGCAGCGTTGTTTGCTTAAAATTCGCGCTTTTCTTTCCTTACGTGAAGTCCCGGCTTTGTGATTGGTTGCATCGTAGTCACATGGGCGACGCAACCAATCACAGCAAGCCGTGACGTAATTTCAGGTCCTTAAGGATTTTAAAATTACGTCCCGGCTTTGTGATTGGTTGCGTCGCAGTCACATGGGCGACGCAACCAATCACAGCAAGCCGTGACGTAATTTCAGGCCCTTAAGGATTTTAAAATTACGTCCCGGCTTTGTGATTGGTTGCGTCGCAGTCACATGGGCGACGCAACCAATCACAAGCCGTGACGTCACGGGAGGCTGGACACGCGCGCATTTTAAAATGCGCGCTTGTCCAGCCTCCCGTGACGTCCCGGCTTGTGATTGGTTGCATCGCGGTCAATCAATCACAAGCCGGGAGGCTGGACACGCGCTCATTTTAAAATGCGCGCTTGTCCAGCCTCCCGTGATGTCCCGGCTTGTGATTGGTTGCATCGCGGTCAACCAATCACAAGCCGGGAGGCTGGACACGCGCGCATTTTAAAATTTTTAAAATGCGCGCGTGTCCAGCCTCCCGGCTTGTGATTGGTTGACCGCGACGCAACCAATCACAAGCCGGGACGTCACGGGAGGCTGGACAAGCGCGCATTTTAAAATGCGCGCGTGTCCAGCCTCCCGTGACGTCACGGCTTGTGATTGGTTGCGTCGCCCATGTGACTGCGACGCAACCAATCACAAAGCCGGGACGTAATTTTAAAATCCTTAAGGGCCTGAAATTACGTCACGGCTTGCTGTGATTGGTTGCGTCGCCCATGTGACTGCGACGCAACCAATCACAAAGCCGGGACGTAATTTTAAAATCCTTAAGGACCTGAAATTACGTCACGGCTTGCTGTGATTGGTTGCGTCGCCCATGTGACTGCGACGCAACCAATCACAAGCCGGGACTTCACGTAAAGGAAAGAAAAGCGCGAATTTTAAACAAAGAACGCTGCCGCTTCCCTCGGTAAGGTGCAGGCTGCGTCGGAGAGGTGAGTATAGCAATATTTTTTATTTTAATTCTCTCTTTTACACATTTTTACATTAATGTTGTTTCGATACCGATACCCGATACCACAAAAGTATCGGATCTCGGTATCGGAATTCCGATACCCGCAAGTATCGGCCGATACCCGATACTTGCGGTATCGGAATGCTCAACACTAGTCCTGGCTGGACACTGCAGAGTGGCCTGTGTGCTGTAGGTCCTGGATGGTCAATGTTGGAGGCTCCTGGGAGTGGAGTCGTTCTGGAAGCACCTAGAGACCATAGACCTGGTCGGACTGTGTTGAGGACCTGGGATTGACGTGAAGTCAGCATGAGGAGTGGAACTCCTGAAAGGTAATCCTGGACAAGGGGATTGTAATATATGGCAGAGAAGTTTATCTGCTGCATGAACAGACTGGTGGTCATGATAAGTTCATGGACATAATGAAATAGACTGTATGTCATGTCAGGTGGTTTATGAAGTTTAATAAACCAGATTTCACCAGATTTGTGTGAGGTACCGTGCCTGAGTGCTTGAATCCTATACCAAGCGAGTGTCCCCCAACACACTCAGGTAGCGTACATTAGTGAAAAATGTGTTTTTTTTATGACTTGTAGATATCCACAGCAAAATATGCAACAACTAGATGGAGAAAATTTGCAAAAAATCTAAAACAACTTGGGATCAAGAATTGACATGAACTGAAGGAACTGCAAGAGATCAAGTTCTATGCAGAAAGTGGTCACTGTTTTTCAAATCTCATCCACTATGCTACTGTTGCATTACTCTGTGGATTATTTGTCTACAAATCTAGAGGAAATACTGACAGTATTTACACTAAATGTGAACAGAGCCCAACAATCCCTGCTAGTGACAAGAAGAAATGCATAAATTACTTGTCCTTTCTCTTAAACTCTTCTACTCTGTGTACATGTATACCAATGTATTGTGTTAAATTAAACCTGTGACTGACTGTACAGTGAGTTTTTGCTCTGTGTTAGTAAATATCCCCATACTAGAAGGTGACCTCTCCTTATCTTTTTAGGGTCATTACATTCTTGAACTCCCACCATTGAAGGCACTGCACGAGGGATTAATATCCCTTCCTCTTCTGTATTACTGTGCTGTGGTTAATGCTGCAGAAAAGGAGAATTATGTGCCATTTGACTTAAACCACTTTAGTCATTGATGTTAGTGGGTGATGGATGCCAGCCGCTGGGCTGAGAATTGTTTGCAGAAGTCAATGTGGCATGACCTTAACTTCAGGACTGCAAGAGGGGCTGTCACTACCATGTCATCTGTGCTTGAGTGGCCCTAATGCTGCTCTGGAGGCCTATCCAGTCAGAGAACTTCTCAGCCAACATCAATCAGATTGAATCACAGTTTCCCTGATGCATTCAGCATAGGTCACTCTAAGAGTACAGACATTGTGTAAGATTGTAGAAGGCTTGGTAGGACAAGAGAAAATATAGGGAATAAGGACTGGATCTGCATAAAGTGGCAACAGATCAATCCGAAGATACTTTACAGAGTGTTAACACATGAATATTGTAGACTTGACCGGTAAAGTCTCTAAGGTTTCTTTTCGTCCCAAATATTCTAAATAGAGTACCATACTTTCCATGAAATTTGTATCAACTAATAAAATTAGATGACTTATTGACAAATGCATCAATTTTATACAAAGTTAAAACATTTTTAGTGGTAAGTCTTATCTTTTAAGACTTCTGTAATTTGCGCTCGCATGCTGGATATCAGCTTCTGGGTCAAATCCAGACCGATGGCAACTCATTCTTCCCTAATCAGAGCTTGGAGTTTATCACAAATCCTGTGTTTTTGTTTGCACACTTTTTGAGGATTGGCCATAGGTTCTAAATAGAAATGAGATTTGGAGAATTTCCTGGTCATGGACTCAAAATGTAAATTTATTTTATAACTACTCAATTAGTTATCAGTCACCTTTGCTTTGTGACATGTTGCTCTGTCATGATGGAAAAAGCATTTTTCTGTCATCAAATTGATCTTGGATGGTTGGGAGAAATACTCTTGGAGAATGTTTAGATACCACTCTTTATTCATTCTTAAAAATTAACAATGAGCACCTATCCTGTCCGTCGAGCTAGGGGAGCTTCAGGCTTTCCCAGTCCCCTGGATTACTCTTATTGGTGGAGACACTGGGGTTTCCTAGCCTGCTATGCTCCTAAAATAACACTTATCTGTTCCCTCCCCCATCCATGGAGGTATTTCCCATAGTGTATAGGATAGCACAAACCAGACAGACAGGGGGAAACAGACAGGGATAAAAGAATTCCACAATCAGAGAGATACACTTACTAAACAACTGAGTGGGACACGGGAGGAGTAGGTAGGAAAAATCAAATAGCAGAGGATAGTGAGGAAAGCGCATAATCAACTCCATGCAGAAATCTCCTGAAAATCACTCCAAACGCCAGCTACTAACACTGAACTGCTTCGTCAACTCCAAACTAGGAAATGGAACACTATCACTGGCAAAGAAGGAAGCAAGGAGGAGGGTTCTTAAACCTACAGAGAGTAAAAAAAAATGAACAGTTGATACAACAAAGACAGAGAACTCTAAAGGTACCGTCACATTAAGCGACGCTGCAGCGATATAGACAACGATGCCGATCGCTGCAGCGTCGCTGTTTCGTCGTGTGGTCGCTGGAGAGCTGTCACAGAGACAGCTCTCCAGCGACCAACGATGCCGAAGTCCCCGGGTAACCAGGGTAAACATCGGGTTACTAAGCGCAGGGCCGCGCTTAGTAACCCGATGTTTACCCTGGTTACCAGTGTAAATGTAAAAAAAACCAAACACTACATACTTACATTCCGGTGTGTGTCGCGTCCCCCGGCATCCGCTTCCCGCACTGTGTAAGCGCCGGCCCTAAAGCAGAGCGGTGACGTCACCGCTGTGCTTTGCTTTACGGCCGGCACTGACACATTCAGTGCAGGAAGCTCTGAGCAGCAGCGCGGACGCCGGGGGACGTGACAGACATCAGAAGGTGAGTATGTACTGTTTTTTTTTTACTTTTACAATGGTAACCAGGGTAAATATCGGGTTACTAAGCGCGGCCCTGCGCTTAGTAACCCGATATTTACCCTGGTTACCATTGTAAAACATTGCAGGCATCGTTGCTTTTGCTGTCAAACACAACGATACACACCGACCTGACGACCAAATAAAGTTCTGGCCTTCTAGCTCCGACCAGCGATATCACAGCAGGATCCAGATCGCTGCTGCATGTCAAACACAACGATATCGCTATCCAGAACGATGCAACGTCACGGATCGCTATCGTTATCGTTGTTAAGTGTGAAGGTACCTTTAGAGTCCAACTAAGCAGTGTAAAAACCTTGCAGCAACAGAGCAATGAGAGCCCGAACTACTGATCGGATGGTGAAGCTGTTCTAACTACTGCAGTTGTATGTGTCAGCGGACACTGCGATCTTCTGACCCCACTCTGTCGTAGTATTCCCTTGACAGTGTGCAGATGCATTGACACTAGTCTTCTGCTATTCATGAGCAAGCTCTGCACTGGTGTTGAATTGATCACATAGCTTAATCATGAGATGATTCAGGAGATGGTTCTGGCACTTGCACTACTCAATGATCTGATGAATGGTTTATAATCTTAAAAGCAGCAATGTCCTTGCTTGTAAAACTCTATTTGATGTAAAGTAATGATGATTAAACTTGTTTATTGTGAGGTAACCACCTTGGTTAAGGCTGCTTTCACACTAGCGTCGTACGACGCATGTCGCAATGCGTCATTTTGGAGAAAAAACGCATCCTGCAAAATTGCCTACAGGATGCGTTTTTTTCTCCATACACTTGCATTACCGACGCATTGCGATGGATTGCAACACGTTGCATCCGTCGTGCGACGGATGCGTCGTGTTGTGGCGTACCGTCGGCACAAAAAAAGGTACATGTAACGTTTTTTTGTGCGTCGTGTCCGCCATTTCCAACCACACATGCGCGGCCGGAACTCCGCCCCCTCCTCCCCGGACATCACAATGGGGCAGTGGATGCATTGTAAAACTGCATCCGCTGCCCCCATTGTGTTTTTTTTGCACAGTATGTGTCGGTACGTCGGCACATCGCATTGCGACGTGCATCGTACGACGCTAGTGTGAAAGTAGCCTAACAGAAGAAAACAATGTTTGTAAGCACCAGACCTTTTTTTTAAGATAACCTGTCTGCTTTTATAATTCAATCAGCATTACAGTGTTATCAGCTGCTTTGTGCTCCTTAAAGGGAGTCTGTTAGCACAGAATGACCAAGTAGAAGCGCTTTGTGCACCCTTGGCATGGCCAAGCAGTTCAATTTTCCACTTACATGTATTTCATCTATCTGTGCCCTGCTCCTGTGCTATAAAGCCAGAGCTGTCAATCAAAATAGTGGCCCTGATAGACGGAAAGCAAATAGGTTTGAAGGTGCACTGAGCTATGTTGCCATGCCAATGGTGCACCGAGTATTTGTATTTATAGCATGGAACATGATTGCCTAATCTAACATATTAAATGACAAGGAACCATAGGGGAATAAGCTGATAGGTTCCCCTTCAAGCTCCAATACTGGTTACAGGCTTAAAGGTAATCTAACAGCCCCTGGGTCGTGTATAACCTATTAATATGGGCATACAGGTAATAGAAATGTTAAACTAGTCCTACCTGCATGCATCAAATTAGCACTCTTGTTATTGAGAAAACTTATTTTATTTCTTTATGCTAATTATTTCTTCCAGGCTCCAGGGCAAGCAGTGCCTGAAAGAAATCCCTGCCTCCTGTCTTCATTATAATACTATCCCCCTTCCATGAACATCACAGTGCCCTGTGACATGCAGTTGTGCAGCTGGAATTCTGCACCTCTACAATACATACCTTTTTCTCCTTCTATGGGCAGTGTATTCAGAGATCTTCTGTACAGGCGCCGGCGAGTCACTGTGACCTCCGCTCCAATGACCTCCGGCATGCTCGACGATGAGGTCCATTTCCTACCTGCATAGTCATGGCTAGACAGATTCCCTTTAAGGTACATTACATGAAAGACAACAACACTATGAGTATCTATTTTCTCTTTGGCTTTTTGAACGTTGCCTGTAAACCTTACATACACTTGTGTTCAAACTCCCCCCATAATCATCAATATTTGGCTGAGCTTTCAATTATTTTCAATGTGAGAGTGAAATAAACTCTGTTGGATTCCTCTGACAGTAGCTCATCTTGACTGAAGACAATAAAATGGTAGACTAGTTCTGCAATGCTTAACATAAAAAACATTGTTTTGCAAGTAGCCCCAACTGAAATAATTGAAATAAAATCATATAATGTAATCCACTGTTTAAACCACAGCTTGAGTATTGTGAGAACCGTTTAATGACATGGCATGAAGGTGGGATACATGTACCATAGTTTGAGATCCTAAATCACAAACAGTCAATAGAATTTTAGTGGTTTTATAGAGAACTAGCTGTACTACCCGGCTTCGCCCGGGTTAATGACTGCTGTTAGCAAAATAGAATGTGTTAACAAAAATTTATTCTGCACACAAAAACCACAAAACAAATAGATAGAAATGTAATTATTAAAAGGCAAAAACTAAGCAAATAGAAGCATTTCACAACATATATTAGCTTTGTTATACTGAGAATGTCTTTGTTGCCTATATTAACCAATCAGAGCTCAGGTTAATTAACTGTAGCAAAATAGAAGCTGAGCTGTGATTGGTTGCTATTGGCAGCCTGATAAATCCCCAGCCAACAGGAAGCCCTCCCCCCTGGCAGTATATATTAGCTCACACATACACATAATAGACAGGTCATGTGACTGACAGCTGCCGTATTTCCTATATGGTACATTTGTTGCTCTTGTAGTTTGCTTATTAATCAGATTTTTATTTTTGAAGGACAATACCAGACTTGTGTGTGTTTTAGGGCGAGTTTTATGTGTCAAGTTGTGTGTGTTGAGTTGCGTGTGGCGACATGCATGTAGCGACTTTTGTGAGATGAGTTTTGTGTGGCGACATGCGTGTAGCAACATTTTGTGTGTTGAGTTGCATGTGACAGGTTAGTGTAGCAAGTTGTGTGCAGCAAGATTTGTGCATGGCGAGTTTTGCGCGTGGCGAGTTTTATGTGTGGTGCATTTTGAGTATGTGCAAGTTTTGTGTGAGGCAACTTTTGCATGTGGTGCAACTTTTGTACATGTGGCAATTTTTCTGTGTGTGCAAGTTTTGCATGAGGTGAGTTTTCCATGAGGTGAGTTTTGCACGTGTGGCGAGTTTTGCGTGAGCCTAGTTTTGCATATGGCGAGTTTTGCATGTAGCGAGTTTTGAGTGGTGACTTTTGTGTTTCGACTTTTATGTGGCGAGGTTGGTGTGTGTGTGTGGTGAAATGTGTGCTGAGGGTGGTATATGTGTTCAAGCACGTGGTAGTGTGTGGCGCATTTTGTGTTTGTGTTCATATCCCCGTGTGTGGTGAGTATCCCATGTCGGGGCCCCACCTTAGCAACTGTACGGTATATACTCTTTGTCGCCATCGCTCTCATTCTTTAAGTCCTCATTGTTCACATCTGGCAGCTGTCAATTTTCCTCCAACACTTTTCCCTTCACTTTTTCCCCATTATGTAGATAGGAGCAAAATTGTTTGGTGAATTGGAACGCGCGGGGTTAAAATTTCACCTCACAACATAGCCTATGACGCTCTCGGGGTCCAGACGTGTGACTGTGCAAAATTTTGTGGCTGTAGCTGCGACGGTACAGATGCCAATCCCGGACATACACACATACATACATACACACATTCAGCTTTATATATTAGATATACCTGTATGTAATCTCCTGTATATAGTATATACCTGTGTGTCATCTCACCTATATATAGTATATATCTGTGTGTCATCTCCTGTATATAGTATATACCTGTATGTCATCTCCTCCTATACATAGCATATACCTGTGTCATCTCCTCCTGTATATACTATATACCTGTAGGTAATCTACTCCTGTATATAGTATATACCTGTGTGTCATCTCCTCCTGTATATAGTATATACCTGTATGTCATCTCCTCCTGTATGTAGTATGTACCTGTATGTCATCTCCTCCTCTATATAGTATATACCTGTGTGTCATCTCTCCTGTATATAGTATATATCTGTGTGTCATCTCCTCCTGTATATAGTATATACCTGTGTGTCATCTCCCCTGTAAATAGTATATACCTGTGTGTCATCTCCTGTATATAGTATATAGCTGTATGCCATCTCCTCCTGTATTAGCCCTCGTTCACACGTTATTTGGTCAGTATTTTTACCTCAGTATTTGTAAGCTAAAATGGCAGCCTGATAAATCCCCAGCCAACAGTAAGCCCACCCCCTGGCAGTATATATTAGCTCACACATACACATAATAGACTGGTCATGTGACTGACAGCTGCCGGATTCCTATATGGTACATTTGTTGCTCTTGTAGTTTGTCTGCTTATTAATCAGATTTTTATTTTTGAAGGATACCAGACTTGTGTGTGTTTTAGGGCGAGTTTCGTGTGTCAAGTTGTGTGTGTTGAGTTGCGTGTGGCGACATGCATGTAGGGACTTTTGTGAGATGAGTTTTGTGTGGCGACATGCGTGTAGCAACTTTTTGTGTGTCGAGTTGCATGTGACAGGTTAGTGTAGCAAGTTGTGTGCAGCAATTTTTGCGCATGGCGAGTTTTGCGCGTGGCGAGTTTTATGTGTGGTGCCTTTTGAGTATGTGCAAGTTTTGTGTGAGGCAACTTTTGCATGTGTTGCAACTTTTGTGCATGTGGCAATTTTTCTGCGTGTGGCAATTTTTCTGCGTGTGCAAGTTTTGCGTGTGGCGAGTTTTGCACGTGTGGCGAGTTTCGCATGTGGAGAGTTTTGCGCGTGGCGAGTTTTGAGCGGCGACTTTTGTGTTTCTACTTTTATGTGGCGAGGTTGGTGTATGTGTGGTGAAATGTGCACTGAGGGTGGTATATGTGTTCGAGCACGTGGTAGTGTGTGGCGCATTTTGTGTGTGTGTTCATATCCCCGTGGTGGTGTGATTATCCCATGTTGGGGCCCCACCTTAGCAACTGTACAGTATATACTCTTTGGTGCCATCGCTGTCATTCTTTAAGTCCCCCTTGTTCACATCTGGCAGCTGTTAATTTGCCTCCAACACTTTTCCTTTCATTTTTTCCCCATTATGTAGATAGGGGCAAAATTGTTTGGTGACTTGGAAAGCGCGGGGTTAAAATTTCACCTCACAATATAGCTTTGACGCTCTCAGGGTCCAGACGTGTGACTGTGCAAAATTTTGTGCCTGTAGCTGCGACGCCTCCAACACTTTTCCTTTCACTTTTTCCCCATTATGTAGATAGGGGCAAAATTGTTTGGTGAATTGGAAAGCGCGGGGTTAAAATTTCACCTCACAACATAGCCTATGACGCTCTCGGGGTCCAGACGTGTGACTGTGCAAAATTTTGTGGCTGTAGCTGCTACGGTTCAGATGCCAATCCCGGACATACATACATACATACATACATACACACACACACACATTCAGCTTTATATATTAGATAGAAGTCCTATAGCATTGCTCAAGATGGGCCCCCATTCTGGTGACCATAAAACTGAAAGGACTTTTTTGTGTTTTTATTAACCTGCCTGGCCCTTTTTATGACCCTTGGGTCAATTCCTCATCTCATTTCTTTCTAATCATGCAGTTCCTTTAGATGAGTCCTGCAATCAGACAAGGGGATTAAACCCACCAAGTCTAGGTCCTCTCTCTTGACCAAAGCATGGCAACCTATGTTCTGTATCTTGCGCCATACCTGCTAGTTTATTGCTAATAAATGTGTGGTTTTCAAATAGCAGGAGATAAGAGACTCTTAAACTATTTATTTTATGCAGCTCAATGTACCCCATACCTACTATTATTATTTGGATAAAAATGTCCCCATAAAGCATACACTGGCAGTTACCTAAAGCCTCACAGGCACTCTGTAAATTGGCCGTCGTTTTACCTTTTCTTCACAGACAGAAATTGCCAGGTCTTTGACAGCCGTTTCATTAATTTTAACCACTGTGTAGATTTCTAAGTGATAATTACAGAATGCAAGAAATGGCCAGAGGATGGAGAGCCACTTCAGTGATTAAACTGTTGTGCGTGGCTTCAAGTCTTCCCGTCTCTTTCCTATAAAAGCTACAGACACATATGCACAAAGAGGCCATTAAGAAGTATTGAGTGTAATGCAATTATTACACAAGCATAATTGAATGGGGGAAGCATTGATCTGTAGTAAGAAGGAAATTGCTCTTTTCATTTTGCAGCTATGAATATGGGAGTATTAATCTACACGAACACAGTTTATTTCATATGTGCCTGTGTGAAGCTAAATGCCCGTATCTGTGCTAACATTATGTTAATTTGGCTGAGCGTCACATCTCCTAGGTCTGCCAGTGGAGATAATTCTCTCACAAGATCAATAGTAATTGTGCTGCTCTGCGACTGGAAGTAGCTGCTGCCTGATCCTCATTTAATCACTTTCTTGCTTCCCTTTCTTTAAGATTACATTGCAGCATTGGTATTGCAGGCAAAAAAAAAAAATCTTGCAAATTTGCCAGGGTAGGCCGGTAGTTGTACTGGATACAGCGTTGTCTTGAGGTTTCAGAAATATCGGAAACATTAGGAATTTTCCAAGGCTAGGTTACTGTTGACCCACCAGTGACAGATGTACCAGGACTACCTTTATAGGACAATTCATTAAAAGGCCATCTGATTGTAGTATAGACCAACCAAGGGCAAGCTAGCTGATTTGTTACTAAGACTCAGGAGCCAAAAATTTATCTTTGAAAAATGGGATCCTTTCCCAAATCTTGTTTAGATTTTCCTCTCTTTGTACTTAAAGCATCAAATCTGATTTGGGTGACTAAAACAGTAACACTCCTGTGAAGCTGTGTTATAAGAATGTATACGTAGCCTTATTCTGCTGAATAGAAAAGCGAAGTAATCTGCTCTTCTTAAAGGATAGTATGAAAACTGTTAGTTTTAATCCTAAATAAATATAATGTAATATTCTAATCTCTTTTCTAATACACTATAATTAAAAATTCCATAACTATGCTATCTGATTTATTTATTTTTTTACATACTACCTGTTTGATAACTCTTCATTTGAGAACCCCCAGTGCATGCTAGGAACATCAAATGAGATGTCATCAAGAGGCAGAGACTACGGTCAGTGCTGCAGACTCTGCCCCACCCCGAAACAAAAGGACAGGAGTGACGCCAGTTTCAGGGGATGGGCTAGTCCCTGTTTACAAGCATACGTTGGTTTGTCAATTCCATATTATACTCAGTAGGATCTTGTCTTTGTGCTACATTCTTTTTAATGCACAGTGACAGTGCGCTTGCTGGTTCTGATGAGACCTGATGAGCTGGTAAAAGAGCGCATTGTGAGTTTTTGTTGTAAGAAGATAACCAGGCAAGCAGAGACCAGCCCTGCCCCATGCAAGTAATGCCACTTACAGAGGTGGGGCTGGTCCCTGCTCTCCCTGCTTGCCACGTTTGTTGGGTTAGACCAATTTAATATTAAAATTAAAATGGATATAGCTTGTTTCTGTTTTGATTTGTACTATAATTTTGTTCATAGGAAACATTGATTAATTTCCATGTAGAGATACCATTCGTGATACCTACTAAAAAGTTGTGTGCTGGGACTTGACTATAAGGAGTGCAAAGGAATGAATCATATCCTGTTAACCCAGTGGTAAAGAAACACCATGCCACATAAGAAGCGATCAGTGTTGTAAATAGGACATAAAAGCCTGGGGGCACTGCTGCAGATTTTGTACTTGTGACCAAAATCTTTTAACTACGTTTCCTATCACATACACCTGGATGTTCCAATAAAAATACTTCCAAACATATAGAGATTGATTGCAAGGATCTTTGGCTCATGGCATAAAACTAACATGCTTCAGGTGAAGGTGTAAGTTACAAAATTCATTTTTAGTTGGACTATTATTTTCTGGTTACCTGTACCAGAACTGTAACTTTAATCTTGTAAAACCATTCACTCACTATGACCTGTACAACACTGTGATACAAATGGAGCATGTCATGTTTTCTCCAAGTCTTCATGGGAATGGTTTTCATCCCTATATGTATAGAGGAAACAATCTTCAAATTACAGACTGTTATCACTCATTGTCTTTTTTTTCCAAGAGGAACATATCACCTAAACTTCTGCAGTATACAACTTTTTGCAGAGGTGATCTTTCAATCTTCTTGCCTGGTATCAGTGCTTTCTCTAGGCGGTTGTCACTTACCTTATACAACACTGTAGAAACCCCGTCAATTCATACTGTATGTCCACATGTATTTCATGATGAAAAATCAATGGAAAAGACAAACTTTTTTTAATTTAAAGCCTGTTATCTCAAAAAGGCCTAGTTAGTCTGTTGATTATCTATTATGCTGTTAGTTGTTTGCATCAAATGTATCAATGTCACAACTTTTATGCATGATTTCAACGTATAAAAGAAATTTGGTCAACTCATAATTCAATAGTGATTTATTGCTGCTAAATTCTTTCTGTTATCAATCCCAGGTGTAAGAGAATAATGCCCTGATAGCTGGCACAGATCCAGAGTATATGACAAACACTGATGCACACTGCAGCTCTTATATTACAGCATGACAGTGCTGTGAAATGAGAGCTGTAGTATGTGAGCATCGCTAGCCACATACACTGCTCTGAATCAATTCCAGGTACCGGCGTATTATTTCCTGACGCCTAGCAGTATGTGATATTATACTCAGCTATGCAATGGCCGGCAGTGAGATCTATGTGGTCTGTTTAGACATGAAGGCTAATGCTGACATTCTCTTTGGACATTTTCTTTATTTCCCCAATATGACTCTTCCTGCTTATGATTGCTCATCTATCCCTTTGCTATAGTGGAAATTAGCATATAAAGTTACAAACAAATTTTTCAGGGATATTTCAATGGAGATGAGAAATAAAAAAACATAAAAAACAGGTTTTATTCAGATATGCAGCCACCTCATTATACTGTGTAAAGTTTATCATATAAAATGTGCTGAAAGGTCTTCTAGCTGATCACCATGGAAGGCATGGAAAATCTGCAGAGTGATATTACATGGTGGACATTGAAATAATATTCATTGTATGTTCAGTAATACATGGATGGGTCAGTGTAAAATGCTTATATTTGTCAGCTCTCTGACCATGGCTCATAGATGATTTCCTTAGACCTTTTTTCACCATAGCTGATAAGGTTGAGCAGTGCAGATGTCAGGGACATCCTTTCTTCCATTAGAGTGCTATGTTGCAGCAGTATAGGACTCATGGTTTCTCTCTCGTTAGTGACATACTTGAATAACGTCAAAATATAATAGCCAGGGTTTGGACATTTGATCAAAATATGTGCAAAAAATCATGTTAATGTTTAGAAAAAAATGCTGATTAGCTTTCTGCATTGTTCCATGGTTTCCTTCTCTCTTTTTTGCCTATTTATAGGACTTCTCTATATACCACTTACAGCTGGCACAACCCTACACCCTTACAAGAAGGTCGGTTTGGGCTAAATTTTTTAGCACAAATATTTATTTGAAGCTATAGATTCCTGTATTAACTAAAATGCTGCACAATATTGCTGCAGATACATACACTCACCGGCCACTTTATTAGGTACACCATGCTAGTAACGGGTTGGACCCCCTTTTGCCTTCAGAACTGCCTCAATTCTTCGTGGCATAGATTCAACAAGGTGCTGGAAGCATTCCTCAGAGATTTTGGTCCATATTGACATGATGGCATCACACAGTTGCCGCAGATTTGTCGGCTGCACATCCCAAAGATGCTCCATACAAGGCAGGATGGATCCATGCTTTCATGTTGTTTACGCCAAATTCTGACCCTACCATCTGAATGTCGCAGCAGAAATCGAGACTCATCAGACCAAGCAACATTTTTCCAATCTTCTACTGTCCAATTTCGATGAGCTTGTACAAATTGTAGCCTCAGTTTCCTGTTCTTAGCTGAAAGGAGTGGTACCCGGTGTGGTCTTCTGCTGCTGTAGCCCATCTGCCTCAAAGTTCGACGCACTGTGCGTTCAGAGATGCTCTTAGGCCTACCTTGGTTGTAACGGGTGGCGATTTGAGTCACTGTTGCCTTTCTATCAGCTCGAACCAGTCTGCCCATTCTCCTCTGACCTCTGGCATCATCAAGGCATTTCCGCCCACAGAACTGCCGCTCACTGGATTTTTTTTCTTTTTCGGACCATTCTCTGTAAACCCTAGCGATGGTTGTGCGTGAAAATCCCAGTAGATCAGCAGTTTCTGAAATACTCAGACCAGCCCTTCTGGCACCAACAACCATGCCACATTCAAAGGCACTCAAATCACCTTTCTTCCCCATACTGATGCTCGGTTTGAACTGCAGGAGATTGTCTTGACCATGTCTACATGCCTAAATGCACTGAGTTGCCGCCATGTGATTGGCTGATTAGAAATTAAGTGTTAACAAGAAGTTGGACAGGTGTACCTAATAAAGTGGCCGGTGAGTGTATATCTTAGCGCAATTATCATGAAATGTTTTTTTTTCAATATGTACATATAGTAGAATTATGGCGGGTGGCTCTAATGGTATATTGAAAGCTGTCCTGACTAGTTTCACTATGAGTTACAATGATTTTGAAAATGGCAAATACTGAGAGAAAACATAGTTTCAGGAAGGGCAGAAAAAAACAGACAAATAGAAAAGTAGAACCCATATCAAAAGGAATTCGGTACAGGATATAAGCTTTGTTGATACATGAAAGCTAGTGAATAGAGCAATACCGTAGATACACACAGATGTCACAACCAGCCTATATTACAGGGAGGGACACTCCAACAAGAGATACATTTAAAACATGGTTTAAACTGCAAACTGAAAATGAATGAAGGATATAATATGATTGCAGACTGAAACGTATGGCAATTTTTACTAACTAAATATACTAACATATATTTTATTTTTCAATTTCAAATGTGTCCACAGCCTACTAAGGACCACAACTTTTTAAAAGTGAGTGCTAAACCATATATATAGACTATTTAGGCATCAGCTAACATTTAAACAATGTATTGTAAATGTAGAAAATATGCATATGCATACTCAACCACATCAAATAAAAAAATAACTTTTGCAGTGATCACAAAAAATAAGCCTTCACCAAAAATTCCAGAAAGTTGTATTAATCAAATATCATTGAATCACAACGCAAGGAAAAAAAATAGAAATGTTATGTTGTTTACTAAAATATTTTTTTTTCAATTCCTTAATTATTTTAGTAGTAATAAATGCGAGAGCAATTAAAAAATATAAAGAACAACATCAAATACAATATTTTTATCATAAGGTTCTGCATTGTTCTTCATCTTGAAAGCATGATGATTCTCTGATATAGTGGAGGGAAGATATTTTACTGAAGGGGGGTTACACGGAAAAGCCATATGGTGCAATAGAGGAAACAGATTTTACGAAAGTGTATGGCAGCCACCTTATGTTCTGGAGAAACCAGCCTTAGTTGGTTGTCCCATCACTTCAGGGTCTGGCTATTAGCTTGGGCTTCCTCCTATTAGATTACAGCTACTTTGGCTGCCTGTGGGCACTTGATCTCTACATTTGCTCAGAGGTGCCCAAGATGAATGCCAGCTTTGCCAGGGAGAACGGCTTCTGTAGAACTTACTCTCAAGGACACAGCTGTTGATCGGATACCTTACAGCAGAACATCTGTAGTCCAGACAGCAGGTTGGAGAGGGATGAGTGATTCCCTCTGGGTACACAACTGGCTTAATGGTTTCTGGGCAGTTCAGTGCAGTTCAGGTCATTTACTTAGGTCAGGATGCCTAGACTTCTTCACTAAATGAAGACTAATGGAAGAAATAAATTGCTCTATGTCATTTACGTGTAAACAGTCCTCTTTCATAGATGTCTTTCATATTACTTGTCAAGCAGTGTAGTTATTATTTTGTTTATTGAGCTCCTTTATCTTCAGCACAACTGTTCATATTCTTCATATAGGAGAATATAAAGAAGTATGTCTCATTATTTGATTCCAGTCTTACATCATGCATGATGTAAAAGGGAATCAATACATGGAGAAATGTTGTTCTCTGTTCTTTGTAGAACTTGCAGAAATTCAGATTCATTGATCAGCATTTTGTGCTCAGGTTTTCATTAACGCCAAGTAAATAATCATTTTCTGCCCAGCCTTGAGCCCAAATACCCTTATGAGGCCAATTGGTCTGTTGATGCAGCCCCAAGCACCCTAGCCCTCTCCTAAAGTATGCCATGGCCACCTTAATGATGATTTATCACCATAGGGCCCTCTGGTCATTTATTTCCCACACTGTAGAACAAATTTCAAGTATGAGCAACCATAATCTTGATCCCAACATGGGGCTGTATAATGACCATCTGCATTTAATCTAAGGATGACAATTGGAAGACAATAATTTGTTATTTCCTTTCATGTTTTAAGGCCTTACACATTTTGTATTGCCATTTTTTCTTCCCTTCCTTATCCTCCCATTTGCCCTTTTTTGGAGGAGAGAAGGTCTTTTAGGGTTGTGGTTTTAGATAAATCTGGGACATGATCTATTTTGTCTTGATCTTCAAACCAGGAATGTTAAAAAATATGATTAAAGAAGGATGACTCATTTAGAAAGCAATTTATCTCCTTCAAAGCTTGCTGCATGGGTGTATTTCAGAAAACTATGAGACCTAACATGCCCTCTTCATGTATCCTTCCTCCAACCTACATGATATCTGAATTTACCATTATAAAGAGAACTTGAAGACGAGCTACGTGTATCATGGAAGCCTGAAGAAGTGACCCATTTGCTTATAAAGCTCTTACTGTTTCATCTAGCTTGTCTAATACATTTTTCAAAGCTCAGTTTCAACTGTTTTCTTTTTATAGAGCATGTAAAGTCAGCAATAGTCCTGAATTGCAGGGAATTTCATAATTTTTCACAACGTTCCAGCTAACAAATTGAGATTTGTAAACTTATGGGTGGTTCATGAGGTGGCCATTGAGTGAGACGTAAATGTCCCTACTTACTCTGATGGTGATAAGCATGGGAATGTTCTCATTGTTTGTATAGTAATTGATTATATCTATACATTCTTAAGGCCCCGTCACACTTAGCGACGCTAAAGCGATCCCGACAACGATACGACCTGTCAGGGATCGTTGCTGCGTCGCTATGTGGTCGCTGGTGAGACGTCAAACAGTGAGATCTTCCCAATGACGCAGCAGCGATGCGGCGACCTGTAGCGACCTGTACAATGATGTCGTTGGTCGTTGTGACCCTGTCACATGGCAGCTATTATGACGATTCAGACCTCGATGAGGGACGTCCTGTGTTACGTTGTAGTCAACGAGGTCATTGGTAAGGTGTCAAACACAGCGATGTGTGCTACCCAGCGGGACCTCAACGATCAAAAAAAGGTCCAGGCCATTCCGACACGACCAGCGATCTCACAGCAGGGGCCTGGTCGCTGCTACGTGTCAAACATAGCGAGATCACTACTGAGGTCGCTGTTGCGTCACAAAACTTGTGACTCAGCAGCGATCTCGCTAGCGACCTCGCTTAGTGTGACGGGGGCTTTACCATGTACTTGCTGCTAGAGGAACACTATGGGCATGTTCACATGAGTAGATTTGTAGTACAAATTCACACATCTTGAGAGGAAACTAAGCATCTTCAGATGTATGTTTCTGAAGCAAGCGAAGATGGATGGGAAAGGTATAGACATTTGTACAGGCAAATCTGCCACATGTGAATATACAGCTAAAAAACATCCTCTTCTGAGATGGCTTTGTACACAATTTTGGAGAGTTTCTGTGGGAATTTTTATCCATTCATTCAGAAGAGCATTTTTGAAGTCAGACAATGCTGATGTATGAGAGGTCCTTTCTCGCAAAGATGTTCGATGGGTTGAGGTTCTCCATGCCGTTCTTCCACAGCAAACTCAAGCAACCATACATTTATGGACTTTGCTTTGGGCACTGGGACACAGACATGCTGAAAAAGAAAAGGGTTTTCCCTAAACTGTTAACATAATGTTGGAAGCAAATAATTGTACAAAACATCTTAGTTTGCTGAAGCGTTAAGATTTTCCTTCACTGGAAATAGGGATCTGAGGCCAACCCTTGAAAAACAACTCTTCATAGTATTATCCCTTCTTTACTCCTTTGACAGTTAGCACAATGCATTCATACAGGTACAAATTCACTGAGCTCATTACAATGACCCATTCTTTCACATATCTTTGTTAAAGCTGACTGCCTAGGACTGCATAAGGACAGGACTTTAAATACCTGTGGGGCAATGGGACTGAAAGAAAAGCCTAAATTTAAGCATTATGAGATATGTCCCAAAATTTTCATCCACATAGTGCATACACCAGTATTTTACTGTAAATTGTATTAAGAACCAGGAACCTAGAAAACTCTCTAATTGTAGCACTGAAGGCTAGCAAAGAATTTTACTCTATAGGCATGTCTGCTGAAGTTTGTTTTTATAGATGCTTTCATTATTAGTCCAATTGCTCTTTTTATTTCAGATTACTCATTTATTGTTTCACCAATGAGCTCTTTGGTAAAAAAAATAATATGACACAAAAATGTGTGGGATAACAATATTGAATTGATGAACTGTATTGTGCCAGGAGTTTCTCAATGGCTCCATAGGACAGCATCAGAGTTTCAAGGTTCCGTAAGAGTTTAACTGAATTTCCAGAAAGATGGGCTGCGTTCCTGCATTTACAGTATAATGTTTATGTACAGTATATAAGTGTTATACAGTGTGTAATTTAGAGATACATTTGGTAAAATTAGCACTTGCAGCTTGAGTGTTAAGTAATAACTCAGTAAATGTATTCTGCATAATTAGTGTTTGGGTGCTTTGCCCAAGCAGACTGAGACGTGAGCAGTGTCTGACCCAGATCTGCACACCTAGCAGGCAAGGAAGTAGGTATGAGCACGTCAGGACAGGCATACCCCTCCCTTCAGTTACCCGCTGCTGGCATTGTGCAAGGACGCCCGCTGTCTGACAGAAAGCAGGACATTAACTCTTGCCTCCCACTCTGCAATTAAACCGGTTGAGATGGCAGCATCAGTCACCCAGGTTCTTGTGCAGAACACCGCATAGAAGTTTTCAAACATTTTCTCACCTGTAATTACTGGGTGCAGGAAGTGCTTTGGATAGGAATAGGTAAAAAGTTCCTACCAGCGCTCTTGTTACTTACATTTTTTCTGGAAAGTTTACATTCTTCTGTTATTCCTCCTGGAATTGTGTGTATAAATTGACGATTGGGCATTACAATCCCCCTTTGTCAATAAGGTACGTGTGGCTTCACAGTGCACACATTGTCAGACCCCTTTGACAAAGAGAATGACCTTTACTGTGCTCAGTTGTCTATTTAGCACTATATTTCCAGTGCAATTGAACACAAATAAGGAAAACCTTAATGCTGTTGGGGTGAGCTTTTTTGAAAAATGCTTTTTTTATGTTCTATGATCCATTTGTAAAGTTCTATGTTTTGGGGGAGTAAGTGAATATAGTGGACATACAGTTTGATACAAGAGGGTCAAATAATGAAACAATAAATGTGATCTTTCAAATGCTAATCCCATGACGTGAAGTACAGCAAGACCAGTGTTAATAACAGTACGACGTCTTTGTATGTGACATGAAAGGTTTCAAAAGGTGAATGCTGTTTGTGGAGTAGGGTGTTGACGACATCACTGATTTATTTGGCTTCTTTTCTAAATCCCCCTATCCTCCTGATTGCTCAACAAGAGGTTTTAGGATTTATCAAGAAAACTGAGTAATTTTACACGTGTATATACACAGTACAAAATGTTCCTATAAAGACCCCCAAAGTTAATTACAACAGCGACTTAGAAGTTGTGACTGTTTACACACCACAAGATATTTTTTGTCTGTGGTTTTTGACTGATTGAAATCAAGTCCAACGCATGAATTTTCTTGCTGCATGTGCTTAATATTGCCAATGGATCTTTTTAATCTGAATATTAGAGTAGATATCCTAAATCACGGTGGCCCTCAAGAATTTCAAACAATAAAATTTACTCGATACTTCCCTCTTGTCTCCTGTGTTTTTCATTAGGATCCTTTTCCAATAATATATCTAGTAACCTTCCTACGTTTTTTGGAAAATATCTTAATGAAGTATTCTACCACCGGAAAATTCAGTGATAGATTTTTTTAAATGTAAAATTATCTGTAAGGTCAAATTGTAAAAAAAACCCAACAAGCTTTAATCCATAGTTTGGCATAAGCAAATTCTCTTGATTAGTCAACTAGGAGAAGCCAGAGTCAAGTGGAGAAAAGGATCCGACATCATCTGATTAGAGCTGGCAATCTCACTCACGCTAGGTTGCTTCCTGTTCTTCAGGCATACACCGTGGGGTGGACGGTGACGTTTTTTCAGTAAACTAGTGGCTTGACCTACAAGGCTGAAAACAGCTCTGTCTCTATTGGTGGGAAGCTCTGGCAGTACCTCTCCCTGTACTTTGTATAGTGTGCAGATGAACCTGAAGGAATTACACCTGGTTTCAATCACATCTTAATGGACTTGATTACTTCATGCACAGAGTAACTATTCTAGAAAAACATGAGAAGTACCACTATTGTCATGTCTATATTTCTGCCCACATAGAGTATTACAGTGTAGTGTTATATCTGGCAAAGACTGCCACTTTAAATATGGAGGCTTACAGCCCAGACAATGCAACGTTGGAAATGATGTAGCTAAAGAGACCGTGCCCCTAAGATTTAGAGCCCCACACCTAACCAACCAGTATATTGGTCTGCAACAGATGGCTACAGATGACTGTCTTCTTCTTTAATGGTTTGGCTAATGCTTTTATTCATGTTGCAAGACTTGCTAAAGGATCACACCTTGACTTATAGGATTGTTACATCCAATAATAATAAAAATAATAAGAATATTTTTTAATTCTGTAGCATCAACATATTGCATATAACTTTACAATTCAGAGTGAACTTGTACAAACAAGATAATACATTATAGAGTAACGCATAGCTTAACACATATGAAGTGGAGCGAGGACCTTGATTGTAAGCTTAACCCCTTTACCCTCAAGGGTGGTTTGCATGTTAATGACCAGGCCAATTATTACAATTCTGACCACTGTCCCTTTATGAGGTTATGATTCTGGAATGCTTCAATGAATCCCGTTGATTCTGGCCTTGTTTTCTCATAAAATATTGTACTTCATGATAGTGGTAAAATTTCTTTGATATGACTTGCGTTTATTTGTGAAAATGCGGAAATTCTGTGAAAATTTTGAAAATGTCGCTATTTTCCAAAAGAGATACAGTATGTCAAGCAAAATACTTAATAAGTAACATTTCCCACATGTCTACTTTACATCAGCACAATTTTGGAACGAAAATTTTTTTTTTTGTTTGGAAGTTATAAGGTCTAAAATTTGACCAGCAATGTCTCATTTTTACAACTCCATATTTTTTAGAGATCACATCACATTTGAGAACACATTGAGGGGTCTATATGATAGAAGATACCCAAAAGTGACACCATTCTAAAAACTGCATGCCTCAAGGTGCTCAAAATCACATTCAAGAAGTTTATTAACCTTCAGGTGATGCACAGAAATGTTTGGATTGTTTAAAAAAAAAATGAGCATTTAACATTTTTTCACAAAAAATGTAATTCAGATCCAATTTGTTTTATTTTACCAAGGGAAACAGGAGAAATTGGACCAAAAAAGTTGTTGGACAATTTGTCCTGAGTATGCTGATACCCCATATGTGGGGGTAAACCACTGTTTGGGCACATGGCACAGCTCGGAAGGGAAGAAGCGCCGTTTGACTTTTCAATGCAAATTTGGCTGGAATTGAGATCGTGCGCCATGTCGCATTTGGAGAGCCACTGATGTGCCTAAACAGTGTAAATCCCCCACAAGTGACACCATTTTGGAAAGTAAACCCCCTAAGGAACTTATCTAGATGTGTGATGAGCACTTTGAACCCCCAAGTGCTTCACAGAAGTTTATAATGTAGAGCTGTAAAAATAAAAAAATCATAATTTTTTCACAAAAATTATCTTTTCTCCCCCAATTATTTATTTTCCCAAGGGTAACAGGAGAAATTGTACTCCAAAAGTTGTTGTTCAATTTGTCCTGAGTACACTGATACCCCCTATGTGGGGATAAACCACTGTTTGGGCGCATGGCAGAGCTTGGAAGGGAAGGAGCACCGTTTTAATTTTTCAACGCAGAATTGGCTGGAATTGAGATCAGACACCATGTCGCGTTTGGAGAGCCCCTGATGTGCCTAAACAGTGGAATCCCCCAATTTTAACTCCAACCCTAACTACAACACACCGCTAAGCCTAATACCAACCCTAACCATAACCCTACCCACACCATTAACTCAAACAGACCCCTAACCCTAATCCCAAACCTAACCACAACCCTAACCCTAATCCCAACCATAAATGTAATCCAAACCCTAACCCCAACTCTAGCCCCAACCCTAAGGCTGGGTTCACATAACGTTACTGGTGTCCGTTAGACGGACTACATAACACCGCAGTCCGTTAACGCTGCCATTGAGTCCAATGTCAGACGCATCGCTAGTGCACGCCCACAAATGGGCATGCGCTAGCGATGTGCTGTCATTGAGTGATGGACCCTGGGACACGGGCTGCAGCGTTTCTGGGTCCATCACTCCTAGTGCAAATAGAGCATCTGCTAGCTCTATCTGCGCTAGCGCAATGACACATCGGCACTTGCATTAACAGCAGCCCGTTAACACATGCGTTGAATGGGCTGCTGTTAACGCAGTGTGAACCTGGCCTAACCCTAACTTTAGCAGTGGAAACCCCCCACAAGTAACCCCATTTTGGAAACTAGACAACCCAAGGAACTTACAGTGCCAGCAAAAAAATTCTTTACACTTGAGCAGCAAAAAAAAACTTTACATATAAAATCCACATCATAATTTCACTTTTTAAAAGTGTACACAATGGGGGAGATAATAAAAAACTGTCTAATATTAAAGCTGGCTTTGTTGCAAATATCAACCAATTAACGCTCAGTTTTCACTTCTCTGGTAAAGCGAAAGCTGCACTCTGATTGGTTGTTATGTGCAGCTCAGCCAGTTTTGCTATTAGGCAGTCTTTTATTATCTCCCTCAGTTTTTTATTATCTCCCACAATGGGTCGAAAGAAGATTAAAATGGAAGAGAAATCCCGTGCCTTGACTCTGCTCGAGAAGGGGGATTTGGTGATTGCTGTAGCTAGAGATCTGGGAGTGTCAAGAGAAGCAATTTATCAACTGAAGCGGTCGGCGGCATCATTGCCTCCTGGGATGGTACCGCAGAGGAAGTCAAGCTCTGGCGCACCTAAGAAGACTTCACCAAGGACTGATAAGCTTCTGAAGCCTGAAGTGATGTCACATCCTTCTATAACTGCCGTTGAACTAAAAACAAGTACCCTATGCTCCTCCTGAACATCACAACTAGGACAATTCATCACTGCCTGCAGAAGGACCTGGGTCTACCAAGTTGACGTGCCGCAAAGAAGCCCCTGCTCACAGCAGCAATAAAGAAGAAAAGGCTTGCCTTTTGTAAGAAATATCAAGATTGGACATCTGAAGAGTGGAAGAAAGTGATGTTTAGTAATGAGAGCACTTTCAGGCCGGTCAGGGGAGGCTCAAAGGTTGTGCAACGACCCAGCAACATCAACAATCTAAAGGAGGTGCTGAAGACACTGTGGGTAAACATGGACTCCACATACTTAGCCAGCCTGGCTGAATCCATGCCTAAACGACTGCAGATAGTGATAAAATGTAAGGGTGACATGACAGAATACCAATTGTAATAAAATACCCACAATAAAACACTTGAATCCACTTGAATATTAAGATTTTGTGGTTTCATTGAACTTGTAAAGATTTTTTTTGCCGGCACTGTATCTAGATGTTTGATGAGCACTTTGAACCCCCAATTATTTCACTAAAATTTATTATGTAGAGCCGTGAAAATTAAAAAATCATTTTTCCCACAAAAATGATCTTTTAGCCCACAATTTTTATTTTCCCAAAGGTACTCAGAGAAATTGGACCCCAAAAGCTGCTGTGTAATTTGTCCTGAGTATGCTAATACCCCATATGTGGGGGGAACCACCATTTGGGTGCATGGCAGAGCTCGGAAGGGAAAGAGCACCGTTTTGGAATGCAGACTTTGATGGAATGGTCTGCGGGCGTCACTTTGCGTTTGCAGAGCCCCTGATGTACCTAAACAGAAAAAAAAAAAGTGACCTCATATTGGAAACTAGGCGCCCAAGGAACTTATTTAGATGTGTTGTGAGAACTTTTAACCCCCAAGTGTTGCACTAAAGTTTATAACGCAGAGCCGTGAAAATAAAAAATCATTTTTTCCCCACAAAAATGATTTTTTATCCCCCAAATTTGTATTGTCACAAAAGGTAACAGTAGAAATTGGACCCCAAAAGTTATTGTACAATTTGTCCTGAGTACACCGATACCCCATATGTGGGGAGTAAACCACTGTTTGGGCGCACTGCAGAGCTCGGGAAGGGAAGGAGCACTGTTTTACTTTTCAAAATGCAGAATTGGTCCGGAATTGAGATCGGACGCCATGTCGCATTTGCAGAGCCCCTGATGTGCCTAAACAGTGGAAACCCCCCAATTCTAACTCCAACCCTAAACCCAACACACCCCTAACCATAATACCAACCCTAACCATAACCCTAACCACACCCCTAACCCGAAGACACCCCTAACCTTAATCCCAACCCTAACCACAACTCTAACTTTAATCCCAACTGTAAACGTAATCCAAACCCTAACCCCAACTCTAGCCCCAACCCTAATACTAACTTTAGCCCCAACCCTAACCCTAACTTTAGCCCCAACCCTAACCCTAATGGGAAAATGGAAATAAATACATTTTTTATTTTATTATTTTTCCCTAATTAAGGGGGTGATAAAAGGGGGTTTGATTATTGACTATTTATAGTGGGTTTTTATAGTGGGTTTTTATGTTTGGCAGCTGTCACACACTAAAAGACGCTTTTTATTGCAAAAAAAAATTTTTGCATCACCACATTTTGAGAGCTATAATTTTTCCATATTTTGGTCCTCAAAGTCATGTGAGGTCTTGTTTTTTGTGGGACGAGTTGTCATTATTATTGGTACTATTTTCGGGCACATTACATTTTTAGATCGCTTTTTATTCCGATTTTTGTGAGGCACAATGAACAAAAACCAGCAATTCATAAATTTCTTTTGGGGGGCGTTTATACTGTTCTGCGTGTGGTAAAATTGATAAAGCAGTTTTATTCTTCGGATCAGTACGATGACAGCGATACCTCATTTATATCTTGTTTTATGCTTTGAGGCTTTTATACAATAAAAATTTTTATATAAAAAATAATTATTTTTGCACTGCTTTATTCTGAGAGCTATAACTTTTTTTTATTTTTCTAGTAATGGAGTTATATACATCTTCCCTCACGTAATCTCCGGTCCTCCCAAGACCTCCTTTTCTCCTCCACGCTTATTCGCTTTTCACCCAATCATCTCCAAGGCTTCTCCCGAATATCCCCCATCATCTGGAATTCTGTGCCCCAACACCTCCGGTTATCCACATTTGGATCCTTCAAACGAAACCTGAAAACCCATCTCTTCAAAGAAGCTTACAGCCTGTAATGACCACACGGCCACCTCAACACCATTAGAGCTACTGCAATCCCTAACCTACTGTTTCCTTTCCCACAATCCTGTAGAATGAATGCCCTCAAGGTCAGGGTCTTCTTCCCTCTGTATCAGTCTGTCATTGTTAGTTTTGTTTACTGTAAGTGATATTTGTATTTTGATGTAACCCCGTCTAATGTACAGCACCATGGAATTAATGGTGCTATATAAATAAATAATAATAATATTAATAATAATAATAAAAATAATGTGATGGCTTGTCTTTTGCAAGACAAAATTACGCTTTCAGAGGTACCACTTATATTATAAATGTCTTTTTGATTGCGTGTTATTCCACTTTTTGTTCGGCGGTATGATGATAAAGCATTGTATTTTTGCCTTTTTATTTTAATGGCGTTCACTAAAGGGGTTAACTAGTGGGACAGTTTTATAGGTCGGGTTGTTACGGACTTGGTGATACTAAATATGTGTACTTTTATTGTTTAGATTTTTTTATTCAAATATTTATTTATTGATAGAATAAATATTGATTTTTTTATTATAAATTTTTATTATTTTTAAAAATATTTTTACAATTAAAAATATGTTAAATTCATTCTAACTTTTACACTGTGTCCCACTATGGGACACTCATTTTGTGCAGGTTGATCGCTTATATGGCATGCAGATCTGCATGCCATATAAGCTGTCAGCGCTGCACTCTGTGCATACAGATCTCAAAGACTTCCTGACATGCACCGCGCATGACAAGAAGTCTCTCAGCTCTGGTAACCTGGATGTCGTCACGACATCGGGTTACCATGGGAGCGATCGGGTTATCAAGGGAGCGATCGGGACCCTGCGTCATGCCGTGGGGTCTCCGATCCAAAGGCAGAGGGGCTGTCAGAGTTTTTGAGTTTTAAGAGGTTTTGAGAAGTCAAAGGTAAGAAATGGTCAAAATATATGGATTTTTTGAGATGCAGGTGACATTATGAGTGAGTGATTGGATATACGTAGTAAATGAAAGATTTGAATCAAATACAACCTCAAATGTGCTGCATGGAAGTTATGGTAGAAACACACATGGAAATGGCATTATCAGGTTTAGGTAGGTTAATAGAGGGAGGAAATACAAGGAGTTCAGTTGTTGACAGATTCAGTTTTAGGTAAAGAGGGGACATGATACTGTAGAGCCTCCGTCCGGTTCCCGGTCTGCTCCTCAGTCCTCACCTGTTGTCTCGGGGCAGCTGCTTCAGCGCGTTGCCCGGTGGGGATGCCGGTCTCCTGGGGCTCCACTCCCATGTCCCACGCTGCCTGCTTCTGCTGCTGCTTCCGGGACACTGTGCACGTTCCCCAGGCCTCCTAGCACGCCACTAAGGGCGCACGCGCACTCCTAGTCTCTTAAAGAGACAGCATGTCATTTTCAACGTTACGTTTCAGCCAATGGCTGAGTGTCCTGTACTATTTCAGGCACCTCTGCCCTTAGGGAGGTGCCTGAGCAACAAGTGTTTCCTGTTGCTAGTTCTTAGGTTCGCTGTGCTTGTGTGTTATTCTCTGCTTGCACCTTGCTAATACTGGTTTGTTTCCTCAGTGTTTCTACCGTGCTTTCCCATGCCTTTTGGGACTATGCCAGCAACACCTACTTCTCTAGTGCCAGCTGTCATCCGATACACGCTTAAGCCGCTTATCTCCTACTTGGTTCTCCACTACTTGCAGTACCTGCCTGCCCACCAGTACGCCGAGTCAGCTGCCACGTACCCAGGGTCTAACTGGAGGTAGCACCTTGTGTCTCCCGAACTTTCCATTCTGGCCCTGTTTGACGGGTCTTATTACGGGAGTCTGAGGTTCGCTTAGTCCCGCCCCCTTCAGAGCCCCCTGGGTAGTGGCCCATGGTTTCACAAAAATTTCAAAAGACGAATGTGCACTTCACCATCTGTGCCTCCATTTCCATTCGTTACAGATATTAGAGACCGCTGACATACAGTTACCGGTATTTTGTAGTAATGAGGGGGAAATATCAGGAGAAGAGGTGTATAATTGAGTGTCATCAGCATATACAGTGGGTACGGAAAGTATTCAGACCTTTTTAAATTTTTCCCTCCTTGTTTCATTGCAGCCATTTGGTAAATTCAAAAAAGTTCATTTTTTTTTCTCCTTAATGTACACTCTGCATTTCCACCCTGGGAAAAACAGAAATGTAGATTTTTTTGCAAATTTCTTAGAAAAAAAAACCTGAAGTATCACATGGTCATAAGTAGGGTTGAGCGACTTTTATTTTTATAGGATCGGGTTGGGTTTCACGAAACCCGACTTTCTCAAAAGTCAGGTCGAGTGAAATCGGCCGATCCTATAAAAAATCGGGGTCGGCCGAAACAGGAAACCCAATGCAGTGCAATGGGATACTATGGTTCCCAGGGTCTGAAGGAGAGGAAACTCTCCTTCAGGCCCTGGGATCCATATTAATGTGTAAAATAAAGAATCAAAATAAAAAATATTGATATACTCACCCTCGGACGCGCCCTGGTACTAATCGGCAGGCTTCCTTCCTAAGAATGAGCGCGTGAATGACCTGCAGTGACGTCGCGGCTTGTGATTGGTCGCGGGCGGTCACATGGACAAGCCGTGACATCATCTAAGGTCCTTCACGCGCTCATTCTTAGGAAGGAAGGCTGCCGGAAAGAAGCAGGGCGCGTCCAAGGGTGAGTATATTCCTATTAGGTATATACTCACCCTCGGACGCGCCCTGCTTCTTTCCGGCAGCCTTCCGTCCTAAGAATGAGCGCATAAAGGACCTTAGATGACGTCGCGGCTTGTCCATGTGACCGCTCGCGACCAATCACAAGCCGCGACGTCACCGCAGGTCATTCACGCGCTCATTCTTAGGAAGGAAGCCTGCCGATTAGTACCAGGGCGCGTCCGAGGATGAGTATATCAATATTTTTTATTTTGATTCTTTATTTTACACTTAAATATGGATTCTGATACCGATTCCCGATATCGCAAACATATCGGAACTCGGTATCGGAATTCCGATACCAGATTCAGAAGATCGCCGACCTCATGGCCGACCCCACACAGGGGTCGGGTTTCATGAAACCCGACTTTGCCAAAAGTCGGCGACTTCTGAAAATGGCCGACCCGTTTCGCTCAACCCTAGTCATAAGTATTCAGACTCTTTGCTCAGGTCTCTCCAGAGATGCTCAATTGGGTTTAGGTCAGGGCTCTGGCTGGGCCAGTTAAGAATGGTCAGAGAGTTGTTCTGAAGCCACTCCTTTGTTAATTTAGCTGTGTGCTTAGGGTCATTGTCTTGTTGGAAGGTGAACCTTTAGCTAAATCTGAGGTCCAGAGTACTCTGTAAGAGGTTTTCATCCAGGATATCTCTGTGCTTGGCCATATTCATGTTTCCTTCAATGGCATCCAGTTGTCCTGTCCCTGCAGCCTAAAAACACTCCCATAGCATGATGCTGCCACCACCATGTTTCACTGTTGGGATTGTATTGCGCGGGTGATGAGCAATGCCTGGTTTTCTCCACACATACCTCTTAGAATTATCACCAAAAAGGTCTATCTTCATCTCATCGGACCAGACAATCTTATTTCTCATAGTCTGGGAGTCCTTCATGGGGTTTTTAGCTAACTCTATGAAGGCTTTCATATGTATTGCACTGAGGAGAAGCTTTTGTCGGGCCACTCTGCCATAAAATCCTGACTGGTGGATGGCTGCAGTGATAGCTGACTTTGTGGAAGTTTCTCCCATCTCCCTACTGCATTTCTGTAGCTCAGCCACCGTTATCTTGGGGTTCTTCTTTACCTCTCTCACCAAGACTCTTCTCCCACGATTGCTCAATTTGGCTGGACAGCCAAGTCTAGGAAGGCTTCTGGTGGTCCCAAACTTCTTCCACTTAAGGATTATGGAGGCCACTGTGCTCTTTGGAGTCTTGAGTACTGCAGAAATTATTTTGTAACCTTGGCCAAATTTGTGCCTTGCAACAATTCTGTCTCTGAGCTCCTTGGCCAGTTCCTTTGACCTCATTATTATTATTATTATTAAACATTTTTATAGCGCCATTTATTCCATGGCGCTTTACAGGCAAATATAGACAAATACATTAAACATGAGCAAAAAACAAGGCACACGGGTACATAAGGAGGGAGGACCCTGCCCGAGAGGGCTCAGTCTGCAGGGGATGGGTGATGAAACACTATGAGAGGGTAAGGCAGGTTGTGCGGCAGTTCAGTAAGTTCAGGATCACTGCAGGCTGTAGGTTTGTCGGAAGTGGTGAGTCTTCAGGTTCTTTTTGAAGGTTTCTATGGTACGCGAGAGTCTGATGTGTTGGGGTAGAGAGTTCCAGAGTATGGGGGAAGCACAGGAGAAGTCTTGGATGCGGTTGTGGGAAGAAGAGATGAGAGGGGAGTAGAGAAGGAGGTCTTGAGAGGATCGGAGATTGCGTGTAGGTAGGTATCGGGAGACCATGTCATAGATGTATGGAGGAGACAGGTTGTGGATGGCTTTGTATGTCATTGTGAGGGTTTTAAACTGGAGTCTCTGGGCGATAGAAAGCCAGTGAAGGGCTTGACATAGGGGAGAGGCTGGGGAATAGCGGGGAGATAGGTAGATTAGTCGGGCAGCAGAGTGTAGGATGGATTGGAGTGGTGCCAGAGTGCTAGATGGGAGTCCAGAAAGTAGGAGGTTGCAGTAGTCGAGGCGGGAGATGATAAAGGCATGCACTAGCATTTTTGCGGTGTTGCGGTCAAGGAATGCTCGGATCCGGGAAATATTTTTAAGTTTTTGATGGCAGGAGTAGGCAAGGGCTTGGATATGTGGCTTGAAAGAGAGGGCAGAGTCGAGGATCACCCCGAGGCACCTGGTGTGTGGGACTGAGGAAAGTGAGCAGCCATTGATATTGATGGATAGGTCTGGTGGAGGGGTAGAGTGAGATTGGGGAAATGATGGGGAATCACCATCACCTCATGATTCTCATTTGGTCTGACATGCACTGTGAGCTGTATGGTCTTATATAGACAGGTGTGTGCCTTTCCAAATTATCGGATTTTTTGCTTTATAAGACAATCTGGATTATAAGAAGCACCCCAAATTTTGAGGCGCAAAATAGGAAAAAAAATGTTTTTAATAAAATGGTGGTGCTTCTTATAATCCATGCATCTTATTGCTTACTGGGGGTGGTGGCTGTGGTGAAGCGGGGTCGCTGCTGGAGGAGGCAGGAGTGGGGTGATGCTGCAGGCCACAGGCTGGGATGAAGGGGTGTCCGGCAGTGCTGCTGGTGTCTTGTGCTGCTGCCCAGTGCTCTGCGAGTGTCTGCGGTACCCGGCGGCACTGCGGGTGTGTCCGGCAGTCCTGCTGCGGTTGTCCAGCGCTGCTGCCCGGTGCTCTGCTGGTGTCTCCGGTGCTGCGGGTGCCCGGACGGCGCTGCCTGGTGCTGCTGCGGCAGTCTCCGGTGCTGTCAAGGTTCTGACGACATTTTGTGAATGGCCAGAGCCCCAGCAGTCCCATGATTTCCTTTGCGGTGGACTCCGGTAAAATGGCCACTGGGGGAGCGGCGCATGCGCAGATGGATATCTCGGCACCAAGATCTTGGGAGATGAGATTTCAGCACTGAAATCATGGGACTGCTGGGGTGGGCCCCGACAGCACCAGAGACCGCCGCAACAGAATCAGGCAGCGCCAGCCGTGCACCGGCAGCAGCGCTGGACACCCGCAGTAGCACGGTACCGGTAAGGTACATTCACATTATAAGGCGGGGAAAAAAGTGCATTTTATAATACGAAAAATACGGTAATTGGTAAATTCAAAAAGTTCATTTTTTTCTCATTAATGTACACTCTGCACTCCATCTTGACTGAAAAAAATATTTATTAGAAAAGAAAAACTGAAATATCACATGGTCATAAGTATTCAGACCCTTTGCTCAGACACTCACATGGACTCACATGCTGTCCATTTCCTTGTGATCCTCCTTGAGATGGTTCTAGTCCTTCATTGGAGTCCAGCTGCATTTGTTTAATTAAACTGACAGGACTTACCGCATTTTTTGGATTATAAGACACACTGAAAGTGTATGGAATTTATATATATATTGCTCAAAAAATAAAGAGAACACTTAAACAACACAAACGTAACTTCAAGTCAATCGCACTTCTCTGAAATCAACCTATCCAGTTATGAACCAACACTGACTGTCAAAATTTCTCCAGCTGTTGTGCAAATGGAACAAACAACAGGTAGAAATTATAGTCAATTAGCAAGACAATCCCTACATTTTGTCATTGCTCTCACCCCAAGCATGAGGTACAATAGCATGAGGCAGTGTCTACAACCCACAGGTAAGTATGAAAAGAGCCAGAGGGAGATGCAGGAGGCATGACAACAGGCAGGTCCGTGATACTGTTGTGGAGAAGTTTAAAGCCAGATTTGGATACAAAATGATTTCCAAAACTTTAAACATCCCAAGGAGCACTGTGCAAACAATCATATTGAAATGGAAGGAGTATCAGACCATTGCAAATCTACCAAGACCCGGTCGTTCCTATAAACTTTCATCTCAAACAATAAGAAAACTGATCAGAGATGCAGCCAAGAGGCCCATGATCACTCTGGATGAACTGCAGAGATTTACAGCTGAGGTGGGACAGTCTGTCCATAGGACAACAATCAGTCGTACACTGCACAAATCTGGTCTTTATGGAAAGTGGCAAGAAGAAAGCCATTTCTCAAAGATATTTATAAAAAGTGTTGTTTAAAGTTTGCAGCAAGCCACCTGGGAGACACACCAAACATGTGGATGAAGGTGCTCTGTTCAGATGAAACCAAAATAGAACTTTTTGACAACAATGCCAAACCATATGTTTGGCATAAAGGCAACACAGCTCATCACCCTGAACACACTATCCCCACTGTCAAACATGATGGTGGCAGCATCATTGCTTGAGCCAGCTTTTCTTCAGCAGGGGCAGGGAAGATGGTTAAATTTGATGGGAAGATGGATGGAGCCAAATACAGGACCATTCTTGAAGAAAACCTGTTGGAGTCTGCAAAAGACCTGAGACTGGGACGGAGACTTTTCTTCTAACAAGACAATGATCAGGTTTTAGAATGGCCAAGTAAAAGTCCAGACCTCAATCCAAACGAGAATCTGTGGAAAGAGCTGAAAACTGCTGTTCACAAACGATCTCTATCAAACCTCACTGAGTTCAAGCTGTTAGCCAAGGAAGAATGGGCAAGAATTTCAGTCTCTCGATGTACAAAACTGATAGAAACATACCCCAAGCGACTTGCAGCTGTAATTGCAGCAAAAGGTGGCGCAACAAAGTATTAAGTTAAAGGGGCAGAATAATATTGCACGCCCCACTTTTCAGTTTTGCAATTTCCACAAAAATTTAAAATAACCAATAAATTTTGTTCAACTTCACAATTGTGTTCCACTTGTTGTTGATTCTTCACCAAAAATTTACATTTGGTATCTTTATGTTTGAAGGATGATAGGTGGGAAAAGGTTGAAAATTTCGAGGGGGCCAAATACTTTCGCAAGGCACTGTATATATCCCAGTACTGTCACTGCCAACTCCACAATAACAAAAGGAACTAAAAGCTGCCACCACCTTTCATTTATACAGGCCGTTGAAACACATTACAGGATGTGTATGGCTTCAGGTGTGCGGTTAACAGAGCCGTAGGGACGGAGTTATTATATTTTGTATATTTAGTTAAAAAAAGTAGGCAGTGTTTATATACAATCACATAAAATAAAAGGGATAACAACAGAAAAGTACTAAACCTGAGTCATGGAAATGGCTCAGAGCTTAGAGCCAATGAGCCCACCAGAATACAAGAGGTTTGTCCTGGGGTTCAAATGGTGGACCATCAAAAGTCACCTATATTTGTTGGTGACTTGGGAACCAAATACTTACCACAACAGTTTTCTTTAATAAGTTATGTCAGGTGTCACATATTTGATGCTATTGATCATATGTGTGCAATGACAATCATAAAGATTACTAGTAGATTATTAGTAGTTCATCTGGTGATCTTCAGTAATCTCAGTCCAAGACTATCTAAGGAACTTGGTCATGGCCATTGTCATTGACTTTCCCAAATTTATACAATGAACATTTATGCAAAATTGTGATTATATAACATTTTATTAGTCTTCTTCACATTTAATTGGAACACTGTTATTGCTACAATTAGGCTTGATATGATATATTGTGGCTGAAGTAGTTCTTTAAGTTGGACTTTTATAACATTTTTTAGAGGCATCTAGTGAACAGAACTAGCATCCTATAAATTTCCTTGAAGCCTGTGACAGCAGTGCAGAAGCACTGACTGACTTATATTCATGAGATATTGCTTTTCGGGAAACTGGTAAGCTTCTGTCCAATGAATAATTAACTCAGTTCACAAGATGGCTGACTCTGCTCTTTGTAACTAACCAGTCTCATTTAACGTTTAGGTGTTTGGTGTAATTTAGTATATAGATTATTAGGTCTTGTCCCTTTCTCGTTATATTTGCCCCTAGCTAGCACTGTTGAATTGAACTACCTAACCACATCATCTCCTAGAAAAGTCATATAAACCATGATAAAAAAGCGAGGCAGGAACACAAATAACAGCATTGTTATCACAACTTCAATAGCTAAAGGTTTAGTTTTTCTACAATATGAATAAAAACTTGCATTCAAAGCTTCTTTATGTGGCTTTTATCAAGTTTTCAGGTATTTTTAACTGCAAGATTAGTGTAACATGCTATTTTTGATTATTATATCAAAATACTGAAATCCTAACAAACTAGTTTAGTTAGTTAGTAGGATCTATTGACGATTGTTTGGGTCCCTTAGACAATAAATCTATCAACACTTCATAGCTTCAGGTCAGTAGCATAGCTGTTGACGGGACAGTCTCAACTATATTGGCACTTACAGTGGGAAAAATAAGTATTTGATACACTTTAGATTTTGCAAGATTTCCCACCTACAAATAATGGAGTTGTCTGTAATTTTTATCGTAGGTACACTTCAACTGTGAGAGACAGAATCTAAAAATAAAAAATGGAAAATCACATTTTATGATTTTTAAATAATTACATTGCATTTTATAGCATAAAATAAGTATTTGATCACCTACCAATCAGCAAGAATTCTGGCTTTCACAGACCTGTTAGTTTTTATTTAAGAAGCCCTCCTACTCTGCATTCATTACCTGTATTAATTGACCCTGTTTGAACTTGTTACTTGTATAAAAGACACCTGTCCACACACTCAATCAATCACACTCTAACCTCTCCACCATGGCCAAGACCACAGAGCTGTCTAAGGACACCAGGGATAGAATTGAAGACCTGCACAAGACTGGGATGGGCTACAAGACAATAGGCAAGCAGCTTGGTAAGAAGGCAACAACTGTTGGCACAAGTATTAGAAAATGGAAGAAACACAAGATGACTGTCAATTTTCCTCGGTCTGGGGCTTCATGCCAGATCTCGCCTTGTGGGATAAGGATGATTTTGAGAAAGGTCAGGAATCAGCCCAGAACTACACAGGAGGACCTGGTCAATAACCTGCTCACATTTGAAGTGTACCTACGATACAAATTACAGACCTCTCCATTTTTTTATGTCGGAAAACTTGTAAAGTCTTCAGGAGATCAAGTACTTATTTTTCCCACTGTATATGATGCTGATACAGTTAACCCCTTAATCCCATCTGACGCACTATCCCGTCGAGGTGGGGTGGGCCTTAATTCCCACCGACGGGATAGTACGTCATAGCGATCGGCCGCGCTCACGGGGGGAGCGCGGCCGATCGCGGCCGGGTGTCAGCTGCCTATCGCAGCTGACATCCGGCACTATGTGCCAGGAGCGGTCACGGACTGCCCCCGGCACATTAACCCCCGGCACACCGCGATCAAACATGATCGCAGTGTACCGGCGGTATAGGGAAGCATCGCGCAGGGAGGGGGCTCCCTGCGGGCTTCCCTGAGACCCTTGGAGCAACGTGATGTGATCGCGTTGCTCCGAGGGTCTCCTACCTCCTTCCTCCCTGCAGGTCCCGGATCCAAGATGGCCGCGACATCCGGGTCCTGCAGGTAGAAAGGTGGCTTACCGAGTGCCTGCTCAGAGCAGACGCTGGTAAGCCTGCACCGATGTAAGTGAGATCGGTGATCTGACAGAGTGCTGTGCACACTATCAGATCATCGATCTGTAATGTCCCCCCTGGGACAAAGTTAAAAAGTAAAAAAAAAATTTTTCCACATGTATAAAAAAAAAAAAAAAAAAATTCCTAAATAAATAATAAAAAATATATATATATTATTCCCATAAATACATTTCTTTATCTAAATAAAAAAAACAAAACAATAAAAGTACACATATTTAGTATCGCCGCGTCCGTAACGACCCAACCTATAAAACTGCCCCACTATTTAACCCCTTCAGTAAACACCGTAAGAGAAAAAAAAAAAAACGATTCAAAAAACAACGCTTTATTACCATACCGCCGAACAAAAAGTGGAATAACACGCGATCAAAAAGACTGATATAAATAATCATGGTACCGCTGAAAACGTCATCTTGTCCCGCAAAAAACAAGCTGCCATACAGCATCATCAGCAAAAAAATAAAAAAGTTATAGTCCTGAGAATAAAGCGATACCAAAATAATTATTTTTTCTATAAAATAGTTTTTATCGTATAAAAGCGCCAAAACATAAAAAAATGATATAAATGAGGTATCACTGTAATCGTACTGACCCGTCGAATAAAACTGCTTTATCAATTTTACCAAACGCGGAACGGTATAAACGCCCCTCCCAAAAGAAATTCATGAATAGCAGGTTTTTGGTCATTCTGCCTCACAAAAATCGGAATAAAAAGTGATAAAAAATGGTCACGTGTCCAAAAATGTTACCAATAAAAACGTCAACTCGTCCCGCAAAAAACAAGACCTCACATGACTCTGTGGAGCAAAATGTGGAAAAATTATAGGTCTCAAAATGTGGAGACGCAAAAACTTTTTTGCTATAAAAAGCGTCGCTGGTTTCACCCTTGCGTTTTTGTCTGCAGCGTTTTTTGCACAAAAAAAGCATGCGTTTTTTCCCTATATTTAACATTGAAAACGCATGCGTTTTTTGTACGCGTTTGGTCGCGTTTTCAAATGCATGCGTTTTTTTTCTGCATGCGTTCATTTTCAGAAATACAACCTGCAGTATTTTCTTGCGTTTTTAAGCACATGCGTTTGCGTTAAAAACGCATGCGTTTTTATCGAAAAAAAACAGAAAACACACTGAAAAGCCACCCACCACCATCAAGGTGATAAAGGGATCCAAACCCTAACCCTAACTCTACCCCTAACCGTTTAATGAACATTTTCTGACAGTCATAGTGCCACGAATTTCAGTGCCACGTATTTCAGTGCCACGTATTTCAGTGCCACGTATCACGTATTTCAGTGCCACGTATTTAAGTGCCACGTATCACGTATTTCAGTGCCACGTATCACGTATTTCAGTGCCACATATTTTAGTGCCACGTATTTAAGTACCACGTATTTCAGTGCCACGTATTTCAGTGCCACGTATTTCAGTGCCACGTATCACGTATTTCAGTGCCACGTGTTTCAGTGCCACGTATTTAAGTGCCACGTATCACGTATTTAAGTGCCACGTATCACGTATTTAAGTGCCACGTATGACGTATTTCAGTGCCACGTATGACGTATTTCAGTGCCACGTATTTCAGTGCCACGTATTTAAGTGCCACGTATTTCAGTGCCACGTATTTCAGTGCCACGTATTTCAGTGCCACGTATCACGTATTTCAGTGCCACGTGTTTCAGTGCCACATATTTAAGTGCCACGTATCACGTATTTCAGTGCCACGTATGACGTATTTCAGTGCCACGTATTTCAGTGCCACGTATTTCAGTGCCACGTATTTCAGTGCCACGTATTTCAGTGCCACGTATTTCAGTCACGTTTAGGGTTAGGGGTAGGGTTAGGGTTAGGGCTAGGGTTGGAGGTAAAGTTAGGGTTAGGGTTGGGGCTAAAGTTAGGGTTGGGGCTAAAGTTAGGGTTAGGGTTTGGATTACATTTACGGTTTGGATTAGGGTTGGGAGTAGAATTATGGGTGTGTCAGGGCTAGGGGTGTGGTTAGGGTTACCGTTGGGATTAGGGTTAGGGGTGTGTTTGGGTTAGGGTTTCAGGTAGAATTGGGGAGTTTCCACTGTCCAGGCACATCAGGGGCTCTCCAAACGCGACATGGCGTCCAATCTCAATTCCAGCCAATTCTGCGTTGAAAAAGTAAAACAGTGCTCCTTCCCTTCCGAGCTCTCCCGTGCGCCCAAAAAGGGGTTTACCCCAACATATGGGTTATCAGCGTACTCGGGACAAATTGAACAACAACTTCTGGGGTCCAAGTTCTCTTGTTATCCTTAGGAAAATAAAAATTTGGGGGGCTAAAAATCATTTTTGTGGGAAAAAAAGATGTTTTATTTTCACGGCTCTGCGTTATAAACTGTAGTGAAACACTTGGGGATTCAAAGTTCTCACAACACATCTAGATAAGTTCCTTGGAAGGTCTAGTTTCCAATATGGGGTCACTTGTGGGGGGTTTGTACTGTTTGGGTACATCAGGGGCTCTGCAAATGCAACATGACGCCTGCAGACCAATCCATTTAAGGCTGCATTCCAAATGGCGCTCCTTCCCTTCCGAGCTCTGTCATGCACCCAAACAGTGGTTCCCCCCCACATATGGGGTATCAGCGTACTCAGGACAAATTCGACAACAACTTTTGGGGTCTAATTTATCCTGTTACACTTGTGAAAATACAAAACTGGGGGCTAAAAAATCATTTTTGTGAAAAAAAAAAGAATTTTTATTTTCACGGCTTTGCGCTATAAACTTTAGTGAAACACTTGGGGGTTCAAAGTTCTCAAAACACATCTAGATAAGTTCCTTGGGAGGTCTAGTTTCCAATATGGGGTCACTTGTGGGGGGTTTGTACTGTTTGGGTACATCAGGGGCTCTGCAAATGCAACGTGACGGCTGCTGACCAATCCATTTAAGTCTGCATTCCAAATGGCGCTCCTTCCCTTCCGAGCTCTGTCATGCGCCCAAACAGTGGTTCCCCCCCACATATGGGGTATCAGCGTACTCAGGACAAATTGGAAAACAAATTTTGGGGTCCAATTTATTCTGTTACCCTTGTAAAAATACAAAGCTGGGGGCTAAAAAATCATTTTTGAGAAAAAAAAAAAATTATTTTCACGGCTCTGCGTTATAATCTGTAGTGAAACACTTGGGGGTTCAAAGCTCTCAAAACACATCTAGATAAGTTTCTTAGGGGGTCTACTTTCCAAAATGGTGTCACTTGTGGGGGGTTTCAATGTTTAGGCACATCAGGGGCTCTCCAAACGCAACATGGCGTCCCATCTCAATTCCAGTCAATTTTGCATTGAAAAGTCAAATGGCGCTCCTTCCCTTCCAAGCTCTGCCATGCGCCCAAACAATGGTTTACACCCACATATGGGGTATCAGCGTACTCAGGACAAATTGCACAACATTTTTTGGGGTCCAATTTCTTCTTTTACCCTTGGGAAAATAAAAAATTGGGGGCAAAAAGATAATTTTTGTGAAAAAATATGATTTTTTATTTTTACGGCTCTGCATTATAAACTTCTGTGAAGCACTTGGTGGGTCAAAGTGCTCACCACACATCTAGATAAGATCCTTAGGGGGTCTACTTTCCAAAATGGTGTCACTTGTAGGGAGTTTCAATGTTTAGGCACATCAGGGGCTCTCCAAACGCAACATGACGTCCCATCTCAATTCCAGTCAATTTTGCATTGAAAAGTCAAATGGCGCTCCTTTCCTTCCGAGCTCTGCCATGCGCCCAAACAGTGGTTTACCCCCACATATGGGGTATCAGCGTACTCAGGACAAATTGTACAACAACTTTGGGGGTCAATTTTCTCCTGTTACCCTTGGTAAAATAAAACAAATTGGAGCTGAAATAAATTTTGTGTGAAAAAAAGTTAAATGTTCATTTTTATTTAAACATTCCAAAAATTCCTGTGAAACACCTGAAGGGTTAATAAACTTCTTGAATGTGGTTTTGAGCACCTTGAGGGGTGCAGTTTTTAGAATGGTGTCACACTTGGGTATTTTCTGTCATATAGACCCCTCAAAATGACTTCAAATGAGATGTGGTCCCTAAAAAAAAATGGTGTTTTAAAAATGAGAAATTACTGGTCAACTTTTAACCCTTATAACTCCGTCACAAAAAAATTTTGGTTCCAAAATTGTACTGATGTAAAGTAGACATGTGGGAAATGTTACTTATTAAGTATTTTGTGTGACATATCTCTGTGATTTAAGGGCATAAAAATTCAAAGTTGGAAAATTGCGAAATTTTCAAAATTTTCACCAAATTTCCATTTTTTTCACAAATAAACGCAAGTTATATCGAATAAATTTTACCACTAACATGAAGTACAATATGTCTCGAGAAAACACTGTCAGAATCGCCAAGATCCGTCAAAGCGTTCCAGAGTTATAGCCTCATAAAGGGACAGTGGTCAGAATTGTAAAAATTGGCCCGGTCATTAACGTGCAAACCACCCTCGGGGCTTAAGGGGTTAAACCCTGTGTTAGAACTGGAAGCCATGGGCAGGAGCGCATATAAGAAGTCAGCATCCCAGTGTATATGAGGGCAATGCGTTGTTCTTCCTGCCAGGATTCTGAATGTGCTGGTGGGCAGACCAGGTGTCGGGGCTAGGTTAGTATATTCTTTTTTGAGGCCCTAATATTTTTTTGCAGATGTACTCGAGGAACATTATTACTTTTATTGGGTTAATGGGGGCATTATTAATTGTAAAGAGGAGCTCAGGAAATATATTTATTTTTTGAGGTGCATTGAGAGGGAATTATTATTCTTTGAGGACACTTGATGCATTGTTAACATCCAGGGGGCATTATAACTTTCTAGTGCGCTCAAGGAAGGTATTAAAGAGGTGGTCCTCTGCATTGTATAATGTGCCCATTGATTTACATGTTTTAAATAATATTTTTGCAAATACATACTGCTGCTACATGTGCCTGTGAACGGCAATATCTAAAATCTAGAGGGCAATTTTACAGTCTTGATGACACTAGTAGAGCATTATTATTATTTCATTTTTTCTTTGAAATGCTATATGGTCACTGTGGTAGTATTAACAGCTTTGGTCTTTGTACAGTTAATTTTAATTAGTAAAAAAAATTGTCATTGCCTAAGGTTGCCCCTTATCCTCTATATTTACAATGTCCTCCAAGGTGGTAAACATGATTGTCCAAGTTTGGGGCCCCTCTCAGATTTGATTCCTCCCCCTCTTGATGAATGAATAGCTACACCACCTGACTCAACACTAGTGTGTACTGAGCCATAGTATAAAAGGACACAGTAATTGCTTTATTTACCTTATTTTTAGCATTAATATTATAAGACGACTACATGGACCTATCACGACATTATGGCTTCAGATCAGTAGGATAGCTACTAGGAGGCCCCACTTACATGGTTGCGGAATGACTGCCACTCTAAACTGTATCAGTGTGCATATTACACTTATATACAATATACACTGCTCAAAAAAATAAAGGGAACACTAAAATCCCACATCCTAAATATAACTGAATGAAATATTCCAGTTGTAAATCTTTATTCATTATATAGTGGAATGTGTTGAACACAATAAAACCTAAACATTATCAATATAAATCACAACTAATATCCCACGGAGGTCTGGAGTTGGAATGATGCTCAAAATCAAAGTGGAAAATGAAGTTACAGGCTGATCCAAATTCAGTGGAAATGTCTCAAGACAAGGAAATGATGCTCAGTAGTGTGTGTGGCCTCCACGTGCCTCTATGACCTCCCTACAATGCCTGGGCATGCTACTGATAAGGCGTTAGATGGTCTCCTGAGGAATCTCCTTCCAGACCAGGACTAAAGCATCCGCCAACTCCTGGACAGTCTGTGGTGCAACGTGACATTGGTGGATGGTGCGAGACACGATATCCCAGATGTGATCAATCAGATTCAGGTCTGGGAAATGGGTGGGCCAGTCCTTAGCTTCAATGCCTTCATCTTGCAGGAACTGCTGACACACTCCAGCCACATGAGATCTGGCATTGTCCTGCATTAGGAGGAACCCAGGGCCAACCGCACCAGCATATGGTGTCACAAGGGGTCTGAGGATCTCATCTCGGTACCTAATGGCAGTCAGGCTACCTCTGGCGAGCACATGGAGGGCTGTGCGGCCCTCCAAAGAAATGCCACCCCACACCATTACTGACCCACTGCCAAAACGGTCATGCTGACAGATGTTGCAGGCAGTAGATCGCTCTCCATGGCATCTACAGACTTTGTCACGTCTGTCTGTCACATGTGCTCAGTGTGAACCTGATTTCATCTGTGAAGAGCTCAGGGTGCCAGTGGTGAATTTGCCAATCTTGGTGTTCTGTGGCAAGTGCCAAGCATCCTCCATGGTGTTGGGCTGTGAGCACAACCCCCATCTGTGGACATCAGGCACTCAGACCATCCTCATGGAATCAGTTTCTAACCATTTGTGCAGACACATGCACATTTGTGACCTGCTGGAGGTCATTTTGCAGGGCTTTGGCAGTGCTCCTCCTGTTTCTCCTAGCATAAAGCCTGAGGTAGTAGTAGTCCTGCTGCTGGGTTGTTGCCCTCCTACAGCCCCCTCCATGTCTCCTGGTGTACTGCCCTGTCTCCTAGTAGCTCCTCCAGCCTCTGGACACTACGCTGACAGACACAGCAAACCTTCTTGCCACAACTCGCATTGATGTGCCATCCTGGTCGAGATGCACTACCTGAGCCACTTGTGTGAATTGTAGAGTCGGCCTCATGCTACCACGAGTGTGAAAGCACAACCAACATTCAAAAGTGTCCAAAACATCAGCCAGAAAGCACTGATACTGAGATGTGGTCTGTGGTCTCCACCTGCAGAATCACTACTTTATTGAATGTGTCTTGATAATTGCCAATAATTTTCATCTGTTGTCTATTCCATTTGCACAACAGTATGTGAAATTGATTGTCAAACAGTGTTGCTTCCTAAGTGGACAGTTTGATTTCACAGAAGTTTGATTTACTTGGAGATATTCTGTTATTTAAGTGTTCTCTTTATTTTCTTGAGCAGTGTATATTCTTTTTAAATGATTTCTAGTACTTAGTTATATGTAAAGTACATTGAGCTTCATATAAACATACAAGGGGAAGTGTAATTCTTTCACCTCATATACTTTTTTTTTACGTTTCAGTTAACTTCAGTAGATCCTGGCATTTAGATGGATGAGGCCTCCAGATTCCTTTCATACCTTCTTATTTTGGGGTAACCACAAGACAGAGAGACGCGGGGGAGTGTATGTTATCAGGAGGTTTAGTGCATTTTGTATACACCAGCTTCTACACCTTGGCGCTCCCTCTGACCTACACCCACCCTCTGTAAGCCATTTTCCTGAGGAGACGTATTTATTAATTAAGAGTTGGTAGCCATGACAACGTCTGGTAATTCCAACTTAATAAGGGTCCTGCAACATGCAGTGGCACCAGCAAGGCTTGTAACGGCGGTGATTACTTTATCTGCTGGTTTGGAAAGATGCCGTTGACATGAAAGCAGAGAGTTATAGACTTTCTAAAAGGAACTGTGCTCATGAGATTTAACCATTTACCTGTTTGATAGAGGAGAGCATTGGTAGTGTAATGGTAATTAAAAGTTTTATTAAAAGGTTGTCATAAGGGTCCTGAGCATTTATAGAAATGTTTATAGGTAAAATTTAAAAGTAAACTATAAAAATCAATGAGTGATCCTGTTTTGCCCTTTTGTAGATGAAAATGAAGGAATTATTAAGAAGAACCTAATGGTACGGAGTAGTGCTGATTCAGCACTAAAATTCTCTAGCTCTTGCTGCTCGAATCGGGCAGGTTGGATGCTCAGATGGGCTCGACTCGAGTATTGAGTATAATGGAAGTTAATAGGAAACTCAAGCTTTTTTCCAGAAGACTCCAACAGGAGGGCTGAAAAGACAGGAAAATTGCTGAGTTGGATAGAAATAGTGCTCAAATGGAATAGGAACAGCATGGGGAAGACACCTGGATACATCTATGAATGTAAGGTCACTGCTGGCAACAATGTTGTCAGAGTATTACTCTACTTTTATGGACTGACAATAAAACATAAATAAAATGGATTTTACAGGAAAAAATGTAAGGAAACATTATTTCCTATATAATGACTTGAATATAAGGCAAAATGAAACGGAAAAAAACCCCACCTCCATCCTTTAGGCTGGGTGCCCTTAAACAGTACTTCTAGCGTTCTGGACGCAGCGTATTTTCACTGCGTCCAAAATGCTGCATTGTACAGTATAAGCACAGTGCATGGGATTAATAGAAATCTCATGCCAATTATGCTTCTTTTTTACACAGAGTAAACTCACCTGTGGTGCGAGTTTCCAAGCAGAAGCATGTCAATGTTTCCTGCGGGAATGCTTAGTCTGCTTTGCGGAATTTCCCCATAGACTTGCATTAGATGCAATAAATCTGCAAGTAAAAAAAGCACATGCATGTAGTAAGTGCATTTGTGCCAGTATTTTTAGCCCTGTTTTAATAAATAAATAAATAAATAATTGGGCTTCCCCTATTTCGGATAACCAGCCAAGGTAAAGCAGACAGCTGTGGGCTTATATTATCATTCTGGGAAGGTCCATAGTTATTGAGCTCATCCCGGCCTAAAAATACAAGCCCACAGCCACCCCAGAATCGGCGCATTACAAGAGATTCGACAATCCGGGCGCTTTGTTCGTATCTTACCAATTGAATTGGTAGAGATACAATCAGTGTAATGGTAGTTGGGGTTCATGACAGCTATGCTTTGTCAAAAATCACATCTGCCATCAACCCCTGGGGTTACTAATGGAGAGGTATTTATCAGACACCCCCATTACTAAATGGCTATCTAACAGCCGCAAAACATGCAGGGTGGGGAGTCGAGCATGGTGCTCGATACACGATGGAGTAACGAGTGTACCCGAGCATGCACGCTCATCACTAGTAAGGAGTTTAAACATTTGCTGTATGTTTGATGCCAATGGGATCCTTCCTTATCACCTCTTGTTTCATCACAGCATGATTATTTGTCATCTGGCTCCATCTGATCACAGCTAAGACCGTCTATAGTCCAATAGACTATATGGATGGTAACTATTAGAATTTCTTTTTACATTTTTCAGTCAGTGGAGCATGATTTTTATATTGTAAAAAACCCTTTCCAATTAATTACACAAAAAAGCATTGCTTCCTGTAACTGAGTAGAACAGTCACTAAAAATGATATTCCCAATCCATGAAGGTAGTGATGAGGAGATTATGTGCACCCAAAGACATGTTGTTGTGTCCTACACACACTTCTTGGTCCCAACTGTGGCTGCTCTTAATCCATTATTACAGACAGTTTAACACACTTGTGGGTCTAGGGAAAACTCCCCACAACTACAGAGATATAGTGATTCATGTCACAACAAAATTATGCCCTGAGTCTCAGAAGACCCTCAAAGTTGAAACTTTGAGGAGTTGCATCTTTTAAGATAGTGGGAGTGTAACTGCCTATATTGCCCTTTGAATAAAGTGCTCCTGTTTTCACTGGGGATTTAAAGATGTTTGTACTTGACTTCATTTAGCTGAATTTGGCAGAAACTGCAAACCATACAAATTAAAAGGGTAAGGTGCATACACTATATGAACAAAAGTATTGGACACCTACACATGACATCTACTGGAACTTTTACGACATCCTATCCTAATTGCTTAGACCTTAATATATATATGGACACCACGTTGCAACTATTAAAACTTTTACTCTTCTGAGAAAGTTTTCTACAAGATCTTGGTGTTGTCTCAGGAAATATTTGCCCTTGCATCCATAAAAGCATTTGTGGCATTGGACACTGATGTTGGTCGATAGGGCCTGGCACACCAGTTTTGTTATAGTTCCTCTTAAAGGTGTTTGATAAGGTTCACGTCAGGTCTCTGTGCAGTCAAGTTCTTCCATGCCCAGTTTGCCCAACCATATCTTTATCAACCTTGCTTTGTGCACTGGGTCACAGTTCCCCACAAAGCTAGAAGCATAACTGTCAAAAATGTCTTGGTATGGTGAAACAGTAAGATTCCTCTTCACAGAGCTGGAGGACCTATGCCTTCCCTTGAAAAATAACCCCAATAGTATTATTCCTCATCCATCATACTTTACAGTTGGCAAATAATGTTCTTTTGAGATTTGTTCAATCCAACTCATCCTTCAGACTGGCATATAGATAAGCTTGATTTATCACTCCACAGAACATGATTTCACTTCTCCATAATCCAGCAGCGGTATTGTGCTGGGTGATGTAAGGCTTGTATACACTAGGCCGAGATACTTTGGTTGTTAAACACTTCCACTTTTCAATATTAGTGCAGCGCCCCAGAGTCCTGGTCGTTGCAGTACTGTGGCTCCGCCACTATGGGGAGCTATGGTGCATCCGATGGCACTGAAGGAGTTCATCTGATCAGGTATCACAGACACCAATACATTTCACAGCCGGGCCTCCGGGGGGAGCTAAGGGTGCTATTCATTAGGCCACTCCCCACCATAGTGGGTAAACTGGGGGTCAGGCAGGAAGTTAGATCAGAAAGCTGACTGGGTTGGAACCAGGCAACACCTTGTGGCAGAGGGTGTTGTAGGGGAAGATACAGTAGGGTCTCTGTCAGGGGTGGGATCCTGACAGCGGCTTGGCAACGAGAACGAACGTAACGGGACCGTGCCTGCTCCGGGTAGCGGCGGTGCCCAAGAAAGGATTAGAAGAGAGATAGATTGTGCTGAGTGAGAAACGGGATCACGCAAAGGAGAAATACCAGTAGGAGTCGTGCTGTAAGACCGAAGCAACATCCTACTGAGGCGCACTACCGGTGGCCGGAACGCCGAGGGAGTAGAATAACATTCAGCTTCAAGCAATACTCCAAACAGCGGCAGGACAGTCAGTCTCAGGCGGGCTGTCTAACTCAAATCACCTATGAAGTCTTGGGAGGCAATTGTGGGAGAGGGGCGTCTCTAGGGTCCCGGAAGAACTCCAGGCCTACCCGTCAAACGGGTGCCGTTCCTACCCGAACCTCAGGGAGGGACGGAGGATTAGCAGAACATCATCTAGTCGAGTTGTGAGGGAACTTAAGAAACAGACACAACAGTTGTGGGGTACTTTCCGTAAGCACAGCAGGGAAGGAATACAACACATAGCGCTAGGGGGAAGGCACAGATTTCCTCCTGTGAAGAGAACTCTGGAAGTGTCATTGGACCGGCCGGATTGCGCAGCCTGGTGAGCCGTATTCTGGATTGAGGACTCAGAGATCTTCAGTAAAGAGGTAAAGAGACTGCAACCTGGTGTCCTTGTTATTTGCCGCGACCTGCACCCCACAACTGCACCGTTACAACACCACTTATTGCACCGGACGTCCCCCACTGACAGACAGGGCCACGGACCGGGTCTAGCCACCGTGACAACCCCAGGACTGAGACCCAGAGGCCCGGCTCCGGGTACCCCTCGGCCCTGCGGCGGTGTGGGGGCGCTCCATTAACATATTCAGATGGAATTTTTAGGACAGAAGAAATTTTGTGACCGGACTTGCTACAATGGTGGCATCCTTTTACAGCACCATGCTCGTAGACAGTTAGGTTTTTAGAGGGAACCATTCTTTCTTAAATGTTAATAACAGCAGACTGCACGGTGAGGGCTGGTTTTCATATACCTGTGGGATTTTTGACGGAATAAAAAACTGGATTCAATGGCTAAGAGTTGTGTCCCAATACTTTGGTCCATATAGTGTAGAGTACAGTGCAAAATGTTTACTAGTGACCATGTTCCTTTTGGAGGCCAGGCACCATTTGTAGCTCTTTCCACATGCTCGTGAAATTATAGATGCAACACAACATCTCTGTTTAATAGCGGAGGGTGCTTGTTTCAGGCACAGTAACTCTTCCGGGAAAAGCATGTTTCCGGTATGTTTCAGAAATGGATTAGGTGGCTCACGAGAGATTTGCCAAATTCTCCCATAGCCTGGGAGGTCTGCTTTTTACTGGGATGTTCCAGAAGAGTTGGTAATTTTAATTATAAATTGCACTTGATAAGTCGGGTTGTTGGGGAATCTGCTGTCAAAAAATATCTTATTTTAATGATCTCATTTTCAATAGAATTGACAAATTGATTATGTATTTTCAATAATACATTGAATAATGCAAAACTCACAATATTATGCCGCATATGGAAATATAAATTGCAGTAAGTAATCATAGCTTTTATTTATATAGTACTAATGTATTAAGCAGTGATGAGGAAATAATGTATTCCTGTATATTATTTTCTGGCCTGTGATCACCAGGCTCTTATAAACACCTGGCGTAATATTTTGTCTTCCACACATATATTTTAAAATGATGACAATAAAATTACTTCCTGATTAATCGCAGCTAGGAAGCTACTACATCCGTTAGTTTGAGCATCTGATTTATGTAGCTTCATATTGTTCATGTGTAAGGCACAGTCTATCTGCTAATGGCTTGTTACTGCATTCAACCACAAAGCAGTTAACATAATAAATGGAGAAAAATATAAGGCTTCATGCTTTGTGTAACACTGGCACCCATACCATCCCCCGCCTTCTGTTCAATATGACGCATTGCATTCTTGCGCAATATCCTGAGGTTTTAGTACTGGAGAACAGAAAGTGGGAAGAAGGATACAAGTGAGGGTGTAAAAGGGTACCAGAGGTTTGGTATCTATGTGACAGAAAAACACAAGCATGAGAATCAGCGCCAGTCATTTGCACCGGTTACATAATAGATACTGCTGTGGACAGAGTCATTTAAGGTTGACCTGGTCTGTCACTGGCTTGTTCTGGAGTAGTGTACAGTCACAAGTAAATCCAAGTACTAGGTTCCGTCTCCTTTATTATGGTATTGCTACTTATAATCAATTTGTCTAATTGTCATCATTTTTCAGTCCAATTGGTGAAACCAGTTGATCTGGTGGTGATATGGACTTTTACCTATAGATAGGTAAAACCGATACGTTTTCTTCAGTAGGCCTAAATATGCATTTAGGGGAGAGAAAGTTGCATTATCCGAGTGTAGCATAGAATTAAAACTTATGTGACCAAAAAATTCAAAGAAAACTTCTCTCCTGATAAAGTTGTGCAACATAGGTCACTACTCCATATAACATATGTGAGTAGCGTTACAGATGGGTGCAACCGACCTGGTATGCTGTAGGAGTCTCCTCCAAGAAGAGTACCGTCAGATCAAGATCAAGAGAAATAGTGCCATGTGGTGGGTGCTCCCATGGATATTAAAGTGGAAAGTAGTTGAACTTATCTTAAGAAATATAATATACATATATATATAGTATATAGCACAGCCCATGGAGTGTATAACAGCCCACAGAGTGTATAACAGCCCACATAGCATATAACACAGCCACGCAGTTTATTAACAGCCCACGCACACAGTATATAACACAGCCCACGTAGTGTATAACAGCCCACGTAGTGTATAACACAGCCCACGTAGTATACAGCACAGCCACGTAGTATATAGCACAGCCACGTAGTATATTGCACAGCCCACATAGTATATAACACACCCCACGTAGTATATTGCACAGCCCACGTAGTATATTGCACAGCCTACGTAGTATATTGCACAGCCCACGTAGTATATTGCACAGCCCACGTAGTATATAGCACAGCCCACGTAGTATGTTGCACAGCCCACATAGTATATTGCACAGCCCACGTAGTATATAGCAATGTGGGCATCATATCCCTGTTATATACTCACCTTCCGTTGGCCCCCGGTTCCAGGCGAAGTGTTTACCGATGACCCTCACGCGCTCTGGTCCCAAGAGTGCATTGCAGTCTCGCGAGATGATGGCGTAGCGGTCTTTTGAGACTGCTACCTCATCATCTCGCGAGATCGCAATGCATAGAGCAGTCACCGGGGTGTCGCGAGGAGCGGGAAAGGCCGGTTCTGGATCCAAGAGGCCGACGGATGGTGATTATAGAACTATTTTTTATTTTTTCTATTATTTTTAACATTAGATCTTTTTACTATTGATGCTGCATAGGCAGCATCAATAGTAAAAAGTTGGTCACACAGGGTTAATAGCATAATGCGGTCCGTTAACGCTTCCATTAACCCTGTGTGAGCGCTGACTGGAGAGGAGTATGGAGCGGGCACTGACTGCGGGGAGTAAGGAGTGGCCATTTGGCCGCCGGACTGTGCCCGTCGCTGATTGGTCGTGGCTGTTTTGCTGCGACCAATCAGCGACTTGGGATTTCCGTGACAGACAGAAAGACAGACAGAAGGACAGAAAGACGGAAGTGACCCTTAGACAATTATATAGTAGATAATGCTTTCAATAAACAGTAGTGAGTTCCACTACTTTCCACTTTTATATCCATGAGAGTCCTCACCACCTGGTTCTAGTTCTCCTGTTCAGTAGAACCAAAGAAGTCTAACTATTGGCACTGTAATATACATCATATATTTCATTTTTTTCTTGATGTAATAACATATAGAGTTATCTTGTAAAAATCATATACAGTCATGAGAAAAACTAATTACACCCTGTATGGTTTTATGTATAATTAAAAAAAGCATCTGGTTCTGAGAAGGTCTTAAAATTAGGTAAATACAATTCCAGATGAACAACAACATATGACAAATTACACACTGTCATTATTTATTTAACAAAAATCAGGTCAAAATGCTTAAACATTATGGGAAAAAATAAGTACATACTCACTACTTCCATGTGAGTAAAGTAGGGGACAGTGAAGCCAGCACTGATTGGCCACAGGGATCACGTGACATAATGTCAGGGGAGTCCTGGAAAAGTGATAATTTGGAGTCCATCAATATGCAGTGAGAAAAATTATTCACAAGTGGAAAACATTCCAAACAGTTGACAATCTGCCTAATATGGCCATCCAATCAAATTCCTCCCAAAGTTAAATTTTGCAATTCTCAGAGAAATAGAAAAAAGTGCATATCGACACAAGCACTGCATAGCAAGTGTCAGGCACGGTGGTGAAGGGGCAATGATTTGGGCTTCTTTTTCAGCCACAGAACTGAGGCACCTGGCAGTCATTTGAGTTGACCATGAACTTCTCTGTATACTAAAGTATTCTAGAGTTAAATTTGAGTTCATCTATCCAACGGCTAAAGCTCGGCCAGACTGGGTCATGTGACAGGACAATGACCTCAAGCACATTAGCAAATCTATGTTAATGTTACGTAAGTTATATTTTTAACCTGACTTTCAAGTTTTGGATTAACAAAATTGTTCTATGAAACTCAGTCTTGTCAAAATTTGGGAAATTGTTGTTGCGTTTAGTGAGATATTGGTTAAAATTTTTGCTTTTCAAATGGGGTGTACTCATTTATTCCGAGCACTGTAATATCAGAGATTCATATATTCCATAATATTGAATATTTTAGATTATTGGATATTTAGAAATAACTGTGAACATGAACAATTCTTTTTCTAAAAATGTTGTACATAGCTCATATTACCATGTACTACTATAACATCATTAATGAGAACAGCTTATCCTACTGTTCATTAAAAGTAGTACAGAGAAGTTCACTTGCTGGGAGTATAACAATGGGCCCCCCATCCCCAAACTTTGTACCTATAAGGTTATCATGATTTAGATTCAATGGACTATTGTTGAGTCGATTCCTATACAGTAATTTAACCTGTAACACAGACATTTGGCTTTACTGAGCATACATGTTACATCTGTGCATGTGATGTCCATATATGTATATAAATAACTAGATGGTGGCCTGATTCTAACGTATCAGGTATTCTAGAATATGCATGTCCACGTAGTATAATGCCCAGCCACGTAGTATATTGCCCACCACGTAGTATATTGCCCAGTGACATAGTATATTGCCTGCCACGTAGTATATTGCACAGCGACGTAGTATACAGCACAGAGCCACGTAGTATATTGCCCCGCCACGTAGTATATTGGCCAGTCACATGGTATATTGCCCAGTTACATAGTATATTGCCCAGTGACGTAGTATACAGCACAGAGCCACGCAGTATATTGCACAGCGACGTAGTATACAGCACAGAGCCACGTAGTATATTGCCCAGCCATGTAGTATATTGGCCAGTCACGTAGTATATTGCCCAGCCATGTAGTATATTGCACAGCGACGTAGTATACAGCAAAGAGCCACATAGTATATTGCCCAGTGACGTAGTATATTGCCCAGTTACGTAGTATATTGCCCAGTGACGTAGTATACAGCACAGAGCCACGCAGTATATTGCACAGCGACGTAGTATACAGCACAGAGCCACGTAGTATATTGCCCAGCCACGTAGTATATTGGCCAGTCACGTAGTATATTGCCCAGCTACGTAGTATATTGCCCAGCCACGTATGTGACAGGTTAAAAAATAAAAAATAAACATATACTCACCTTCCGAGGGTACCCTTGTAGTTCTGTCGCCTCCTTCTCGCGCAGGAGCACAGGACCTGTGATGACGTCGCGGTCACATGATCGTGTCGCGGTCACATGACCGTGACGTTACGGCAGGTCCTTCTCGCGCAGGCGCGCAAGACCTGTGATGACGTCGTGGTCACATGACCGTGACGTCATGGCAGGTCCTTCTCGCGCAGGCGCACAAGACCTGTGATGACGTCGCGGTCACATGACCGTGACGTCATGGCAGGTCCTTTTCGCAGACCATCTTTCCACTGAAACCTGCCTGGAGCATCGCGAGGAGCAGGAAAGGTGAGTATATAATGATTTTTTATTTTTTTTAATTATTTTTACCATTAGATGTTTTTACAATTGACGCTGCATAGGCAGCATCAATAGTAAAAACTTGGTCACACAGGGTTAATAGCGGCGGTAACGGAGTGAGTTACCCGTGGCATAACGCGGTCCGTTACTGCCGGCATTAACCCTGTGTGAGCGGTGACTGCGGGGAGTATAGAGCGGGCACTGACTGCAGGGGAGTAGGGAGGGACTAATCGGACTGTGGCCGTCGCTGATTGGTCGCGGCAGCCATGACAGGCAGCTGCCGAGAGCAATCAGCGACTTGGATTCCATGACAGACAGAGGCCGCGACCAATGAATATCTGTGACAGAAAGACAAAAGGACAGGCAGACGGAAGTGACCCTTAGACAATTATATAGTAGATAATAATAATGTATGACTAGTTGTCTAAGTGGCTGATAACGTTTACCATTGGCTGTAAGTGGAAATTTAAAGAGCAATCGTTCTTTCAATTTTTGTTTCACAAATCAATAATATTCTTAAAATATTCTTATTATTCTTAGAAATAACGAACTTTGTAATATATCTTATCAGAGAAATCTGCTTCTTTCTCCTCCTGGGCTGATCATTCATTTTCAAAATTCTAAATTTATAGGTAAAATCTGTATTGCGTGAAGGCAGACTTTCCCATTACTGAGATAGATGACAGTTGGTAGTAATCCAATTCTATGCAGAGGGAAGGAGAAGGAACATGCATGAGGCAGAGATCTACGTACATAGAATGTTATCAGCACCAACTGTCATCTCTAATCTCAGTAATGAGAAAGTTTGTCTTCACTGAAAACACATTTTACCTGTAAATTGAAACTTTTCAAAGTGAAAGATCAATACAAGAGGAGAAAGAAGCCAATTCCTCTGATAAGATATATTACAAAACTTTTCCTTTCCTGATTTTGTCTCTTTACCAGCAAATCCAAGATTGGACTACAGAGAACAAGGCGGACCGCAAAAACAGCCCCACAATTTTCTTACAATAAGGCCATGTGCACACGTTCAGGATTTTTAGCGTTTTTTTCGCGTTTTTTCGCTATAAAAACGTGATAAAAACGCGAAAAAAACGCTAACCTATGCCTCCTATTATTTACAAGGTATTCCGCATTTTTTGTGCAAATGTTGCGATTTTTTCCGCGAAAAAATCGCATAGCGGAAAAAAAAGCAACATGTTCATTAAAAATGCGGAATTGCAGGGATTCCGCACACCTAGGGGTCCATTGATCTGCTTACTTCCCGCACGGGGCTGTGCACACCATGCGGGAAGTAAGCAGATTATGTGCGGTTGGTACCCAGGGTGGAGGAGAGGAGACTCTCCTCCACGCACTGGGCACCATATAAGTGGTCAAAAAATAAGAAATAAAATAAAAAATAGCGATATACTCACCCTCGATGTCCCGCGCAGTGTTCCCGCCTCCACTGCACGCTGCCGTTCGGTTCCTGTAGCTGATGTGCGGCGAAGGACCTCGCCGATGACGTCACTGTCCTGTGATTGGTCGTGAGCGGTCATGTGACCGCTCACGTGACCGTGACGTCACGGAAGGTCCTGCGCGCACACACCAGCTATAGGAAGACGAACGGATGCCGCTGATGAGATGTCTGGGTGAGTATAAGCATTTTTTTATTTTTTTAATTATTTTTAAACATTCTATCTTTTACTATAGATGCTGCATAAGCTGCATCTATAGTAAAAAGTTGGTCACACTTGTCAAACAGTATGTTTGACAAGTGTGACCAACTTGTCAGTCAGTTTTCCAAGCGATGCTACAGATCGCTTGGAAAACTTTAGCATTCTGCAAGCTAATTACGCTTGCAGAATGCTAAAAAAACGCGAAAAAAACGGAAAAAAAACGCAAAAAAAAAAATGCGGATTTCTTGCAGAAAATTTCCGGTTTTCTTCAGGAAATTTCTGCAAGAAATCCTGAACGTGTGCACATACCCTAAAACTGTCCTTTTTGCCCTAGCAAACAGAGCTTAGCTTTTACTAAAGCAGTTTAACCCAAGTACCATGAATTTAAAGCTCCTGGGCCTTAACCTCGTAAACTGATGATACAGGTTTAATGCTTTCGCTCCTTCAATCTACCTTATAACCTAGAACCCTGGGGAGAAAATAGAAGAGGTTCATCATTGCTTCTGTCTTTTGCCAACTACATAGCTCTCAGTAAGCACTATGCAGCAAATATATACATGATATATATGATGATAATGCTTGTGTAGGACCTGGCAATCACATGATCAGCGGGTCTCTTACTAGCATAGCAGCGCTGTTGGGTGCTACCGGACTCAGATCAGCTCAGACAGTGACTTCTGTTTGCTCCTTGCAATTGGGGATCCTACGGAATGGCCCAGTTGGGCCAAATTCACATGACCATATTTTCGGTCTTAATACCGTAATTTGACAGCACTCTGACCAATGGTATTCAACTGCTTGTTCAGATGTGCATTTTTTTACACAGACCAAGCCTACCCATGAAAAAATATTTTAGGTATCCACACAACTGTAATAATCTTTATAAATAATTCAACTAAAACTAAACCAAAAATATTTTTTTATATATTTGCATTAATAAACAATCTATCTATCTATCTATCTATCTATCTATCTATCTATCTATCTATCTATCTATCTATCTATCTATCTATATGTATATATATATTAACTTCACTGTAATGTACACTCACCGGCCACTTTATTAGGTACACCATGCTAGTAACGGGTTGGACCCCCTTTTGCCTTCAGAACTGCCTCAATTCTTCGTGGCATAGATTCAACAAGGTGCTGGAAGCATTCCTCAGAGATTTTGGTCCATATTGACATGATGGCATCACACAGTTGCCGCAGATTTGTCGGCTGCACATCCCAAAGATGCTCCATACAAGGCAGGATGGATCCATGCTTTCATGTTGTTTACGCCAAATTCTGACCCTACCATCCGAATGTCGCAGCAGAAATCGAGACTCATCAGACCAAGCAACGTTTTTCCAATCTTCTACTGTCCAATTTCGATGAGCTTGTACAAATTGTAGCCTCAGTTTCCTGTTCTTAGCTGAAAGGAGTGGTACCCGGTGTGGTCTTCTGCTGCTGTAGCCCATCTGTCTCAAAGTTCGACGCACTGTGCGTTCAGAGATGCTCTTAGGCCTACCATGGTTGTAACGGGTGGCGATTTGAGTCACTGTTGCCTTTCTATCAGCTCGAACCAGTCTGCCCATTCTCCTCTGACCTCTGGCATCAACAAGGCATTTCCGCCCACAGAACTGCCGCTCACTGGATTTTTTTTCTTTTTCGGACCATTCTCTGTAAACCCTAGAGATGGTTGTGCGTGAAAATCCCAGTAGATCAGCAGTTTCTGAAATACTCAGACCAGCCCTTCTGGCACCAACAACCATGCCACGTTCAAAGGCACTCAAATCACCTTTCTTCCCCATACTAATGCTCGGTTTGACCTGCAGGAGATTGTCTTGACCATGTCTACATGCCTAAATGCACTGAGTTGCCTCCATGTGATTGGCTGATTAGAAATTAAGTGTTAACAAGAAGTTGGACAGGTGTACCTAATAAAGTGGCCGGTGAGTGTATATGCACTCTAAAAAGGTACTTACAAATAATCCAATTTGTCTTGCATAAAACACTGCCTCATACAGTCATGTCAATAGTAATAATGATAATACGGTTAATAAAAAAGGAGAGGCCAAAAAAAATAAATAAATAAATTGGACCCTTTCATGCCTCGTCACTAGAGGGTTAAGAAATTAATTATGCTTGTAGCATTGTTCCGTGCCAGTCCAGTGATACTCTACGTGGAGTAGCGTTGTGTGTGTGTGTGAGTGTGTGTAATATATAGTATTCGATACAACAGTCGTGATAGTGGACGCTTATGCACAAACGAGCTCATTTACAGAATCACAGCAATGTTTTGCTGGGAAATTTCCAGACCTTCCCGTTACAGCAAAAGTAGTATACATTGTTAGGAGGGGAAGTAGCATAACACATTTTCTGTGGCTGATACTAAAAATGTAAAATAGACAAAAATGTCTTTGGACACTCGTCGTTGTCACAGACATCCAGAATGGGCTTATGAGAAACCCAATGAAGGATGAAGATTGAAGTGAAAATATCCCAGCAGAGCATGTTGATGTGTACTGAAATCACAACATCTGAAGCCACTGAGTCCCAGCTGTGCAAGAGCTAAAAAGAGGCAAAAATTAAGCTCTCATTCAGACATCTGTTTTTCTGGTGCAAGTGCTACCCGTGTTTTGCACAGATAAAATTGTACCTAAGACAGTCAGTTTTTACAAAATTGTGAAGGCTTCTTTGATATCATTCTCTGATGAAACTCTGATGACCCATGGACAGTTGATTGTCTGCATGAAAACCCACTGAGGTCAGAGCCTTAAAGGGAATCTATCACCAGGTTTTTTCTACCTCAAATAAGAGCAGCATGATGTAGGCATAGAGACCCTAAATCCAATGATTTATCACTTGGATTACTGTTGCAGCGGTTCTGACACAATCAGAGTTTTTATGTCAGCAATGCAGCAGAGCTGAGAAAGCTGATCCCACCCACACCACAGCTAACCCCGCCCACACCAGGCACTGTATATACAATGTCTATAGACAGTGAGGTGCTTATCACAGGAGGGGGTGTGTCAGACTAGCATGCACAGGCTGCTGTAGTCCAGACAATGATAATTACCAGGTGATAAAACTTTATTTTAAGTAAACAACAGCACACAGACTGACATATGACACATTGTTGAAATCTGTGTTTTAACCTCTACCTCATGTGGTCATCAGATTGCATAGCACATAACATGCAAGTTGCAGATTGCAGTTGATTAATGGGTCTAATGGTAGACAACAGCCACTTGGGCTTCCAGCACGTCCTGTAATAGGTAAGTATTGGTAAATCTTTGCCCAATTATCCATTCTTCTGTACAAACCACACAGGGGACATTTGTCTTTGCATATTACAATGTTTGGTCATGTTCTCTGCTCTGATAAAGTTGAAGAGAACCTCTTTCCTCACGTCTACCTCTACCATAGCGTTCATTGCTTGGACCTGAGCAATATTACACCATCATTATATTACAGGGTCATAGACGCCAATGAAGCTGCAATAAACATGTCTGGATTTCATCCAATATGTAAATTCCTGTTTCTCAACAGAAAGTCACGTCATATCCAGCCTGGTGTACTGGCTGCACAACCTCAGACCCGGAATAATCCTGTATCTCATTATATTAATCTCCATGTCACAAGCAGCTTTCTCTTTCCTTATTGTGTCAGTGAATAGATCCTCTTTTGGAAGATGCCTTTGAGAGGAATCCCCACTCCTCCATTTTCTGTGACGGGACTGAAAGGTGCTAAAGGCAGTGTTTATAGGACTTGGCCAATTTCATGATTAACACGCTTATCCGACTCATGTGCACAATTAACAGCTTGTGAAATGTTTGCCGTTCTGCACTAATAAGATGAATGCTGCTCTTTTCTAAAGTAAAACAACAGGGAAAAGACAGAGGGCCTGATTCATCATTTCTGGTTTTTCTCTTGCGATATTCGTTGACGTCTTCAAAGTGGAGCACGTGGTCCATGAATTTTTACATAAAATAAAAAATGCTCTTGTTTGTGGTGACTTTTTAAGCTCAAGAAGTCATATGTTCCGATAAAATGATAAAAAATGTGGGCAGAAATTAAAGGGTTACATTCAAATCACGCCAGAGGGCGACTAGAGTACATTTTCACAAAAAGTTTGCAACTTTGTAAGAAGTCGTAAATTGATGAATCAGTCGAAAACATCTGGAAAGCCAAAATCCCACAACTCAATGACAAACACAAAAAAATAAATAAATAAACACATATAAAATAGATTTTGACCAAAGAAGTAAATTAAAACAAGAATAAGGCACAAGTAAAAAACAAATGAAAAAGGACCAAAAATCAGACAAAATAGAAAGTTGCAAATGCAATAATAAATATGACCTTCAGTCCTTAGATATGATAACTTTCACAGTGAGGGTAGGTTCACACACGTGTATTTTTGCTCCGAGTGCTGACAGTGGAAAAACTGGACTACACATGGACAGCTCTAAGACCATTGTTATTCAATTAAGCTATTCGGATGAGTATTTTTTTCACTGACCGAATCTGCATGTGAAAAAAAAAGCAGGGAGCCTATAAGATGTATACCTATAAGATGTCCTATAAGACTCACCCATTCACCTATGGGTGTCCATAAAAAAAGTAACATTACAGTTCTTCAACATAGGAAACTGTAAATGTTCTAAATTATGAACTTCTCCTGAAAAAAAAAGGAATGCACACAGATTGCACACGGATGACAAGTGAGAAAAAAAATCATCTTTCTGGATGGAACTCTGATGATTTGTTATACGCTTGTGTGAACCTGGCCTGATGCTTATGCTTTTCCAAAGCAGCTCAAGAAGGGCTAGCAAACTTTTTGGGGCACACAGAAGGAGAAATAATGATAAATAATCACTTCCTAAAGGAAGAGTCAAATGGCCATATAACTTAGATGAGGATCACATTGCAATGCTTGGACTGGCCAGAAGTTCTCCCAACCCGAGTGTTACAGCATTTATGTCTATGCAGCTGTCACTCTCGGGTCAGGAGAGCCATTGGTCGACCAGTCTGTGCATTGCGTTGAGGTCCCTGTCCAAGTTTTCAGTTAATGAGATGCTCGTGCTCCGGGGCGGTCCTATAGGCAGAGTCTTCTCTTTGTGCTCTAGGCTAGAGAAACCAAGGAAAGACCAGTCCACAGGCGGCCCCATAGCGCAAACATGTTCCTCATCTGTCTCTGTCTGTCTCTATGATGAGAAACATGTTTGTGCTTCAGGGGCGGGCCTGTGGGCAGGTCTTTCCTTGGTTTCTCTGGCTTAGAGCAGGAAGATAACACTCTGCCTATAGTCCCACCCCAGAGCACGATCATCTCATTAACTCAAAACAATCTATCTATCTATCTATCTATCTATCTATCTATCTATCTATCTATCTATCTATCTATATGTATATATATATTAACTTCACTGTAATGTACACTCACCGGCCACTTTATTAGGTACACCATGCTAGTAACGGGTTGGACCCCCTTTTGCCTTCAGAACTGCCTCAATTCTTCGTGGCATAGATTCAACAAGGTGCTGGAAGCATTCCTCAGAGATTTTGGTCCATATTGACATGATGGCATCACACAGTTGCCGCAGATTTGTCGGCTGCACATCCCAAAGATGCTCCACACAAGGCAGGATGGATCCATGCTTTCATGTTGTTTACGCCAAATTCTGACCCTACCATCCGAATGTCGCAGCAGAAATCGAGACTCATCAGACCAAGCAACGTTTTTCCAATCTTCTACTGTCCAATTTCGATGAGCTTGTACAAATTGTAGCCTCAGTTTCCTGTTCTTAGCTGAAAGGAGTGGTACCCGGTGTGGTCTTCTGCTGCTGTAGCCCATCTGTCTCAAAGTTCGACGCACTGTGCGTTCAGAGATGCTCTTAGGCCTACCTTGGTTGTAACGGGTGGCGATTTGAGTCACTGTTGCCTTTCTATCAGCTCGAACCAGTCTGCCCATTCTCCTCTGACCTCTGGCATCAACAAGGCATTTCCGCCCACAGAACTGCCGCTCACTGGATTTTTTTTCTTTTTCGGACCATTCTCTGTAAACCCTAGAGATGGTTGTGCGTGAAAATCCCAGTAGATCAGCAGTTTCTGAAATACTCAGACCAGCCCTTCTGGCACCAACAACCATGCCACGTTCAAAGGCACTCAAATCACCTTTCTTCCCCATACTAATGCTCGGTTTGAACTGCAGGAGATTGTCTTGACCATGTCTACATGCCTAAATGCACTGAGTTGCCTCCATGTGATTGGCTGATTAGAAATTAAGTGTTAACAAGAAGTTGGACAGGTGTACCTAATAAAGTGGCCGGTGAGTGTATATGCACTCTAAAAAGGTACTTACAAATAATCCAATTTGTCTTGCATAAAACACTGCCTCATACAGTCATGTCAATAGTAATAATGATAATACGGTTAATAAAAAAGGAGAGGCCAAAAAAAATAAATAAATAAATTGGACCCTTTCATGCCTCGTCACTAGAGGGTTAAGAAATGAATTATGCTTGTAGCATTGTTCCGTGCCAGTCCAGTGATACTCTACGTGGAGTAGCGTTGTGTGTGTGTGTGAGTGTGTGTAATATATAGTATTCGATACAACAGTCGTGATAGTGGACGCTTATGCACAAACGAGCTCATTTACAGAATCACAGCAATGTTTTGCTGGGAAATTTCCAGACCTTCCCGTTACAGCAAAAGTAGTATACATTGTTAGGAGGGGAAGTAGCATAACACATTTTCTGTGGCTGATACTAAAAATGTAAAATAGACAAAAATGTCTTTGGACACTCGTCGTTGTCACAGACATCCAGAATGGGCTTATGAGAAACCCAATGAAGGATGAAGATTGAAGTGAAAATATCCCAGCAGAGCATGTTGATGTGTACTGAAATCACAACATCTGAAGCCACTGAGTCCCAGCTGTGCAAGAGCTAAAAAGAGGCAAAAATTAAGCTCTCATTCAGACATCTGTTTTTCTGGTGCAAGTGCTACCCGTGTTTTGCACAGATAAAATTGTACCTAAGACAGTCAGTTTTTACAAAATTGTGAAGGCTTCTTTGATATCATTCTCTGATGAAACTCTGATGACCCATGGACAGTTGATTGTCTGCATGAAAACCCACTGAGGTCAGAGCCTTAAAGGGAATCTATCACCAGGTTTTTTCTACCTCAAATAAGAGCAGCATGATGTAGGCATAGAGACCCTAAATCCAATGATTTATCACTTGGATTACTGTTGCAGCGGTTCTGACACAATCAGAGTTTTTATGTCAGCAATGCAGCAGAGCTGAGAAAGCTGATCCCACCCACACCACAGCTAACCCCGCCCACACCAGGCACTGTATATACAATGTCTATAGATAGTGAGGTGCTTATCACAGGAGGGGGTGTGTCAGACTAGCATGCACAGGCTGCTGTAGTCCAGACAATGATAATTACCAGGTGATAAAACTTTATTTTAAGTAAACAACAGCACACAGACTGACATATGACACATTGTTGAAATCTGTGTTTTAACCTCTACCTCATGTGGTCATCAGATTGCATAGCACATAACATGCAAGTTGCAGATTGCAGTTGATTAATGGGTCTAATGGTAGACAACAGCCACTTGGGCTTCCAGCACGTCCTGTAATAGGTAAGTATTGGTAAATCTTTGCCCAATTATCCATTCTTCTGTACAAACCACACAGGGGACATTTGTCTTTGCATATTACAATGTTTGGTCATGTTCTCTGCTCTGATAAAGTTGAAGAGAACCTCTTTCCTCACGTCTACCTCTACCATAGCGTTCATTGCTTGGACCTGAGCAATATTACACCATCATTATATTACAGGGTCATAGACGCCAATGAAGCTGCAATAAACATGTCTGGATTTCATCCAATATGTAAATTCCTGTTTCTCAACAGAAAGTCACGTCATATCCAGCCTGGTGTACTGGCTGCACAACCTCAGACCCGGAATAATCCTGTATCTCATTATATTAATCTCCATGTCACAAGCAGCTTTCTCTTTCCTTATTGTGTCAGTGAATAGATCCTCTTTTGGAAGATGCCTTTGAGAGGAATCCCCACTCCTCCATTTTCTGTGACGGGACTGAAAGGTGCTAAAGGCAGTGTTTATAGGACTTGGCCAATTTCATGATTAACACGCTTATCCGACTCATGTGCACAATTAACAGCTTGTGAAATGTTTGCCGTTCTGCACTAATAAGATGAATGCTGCTCTTTTCTAAAGTAAAACAACAGGGAAAAGACAGAGGGCCTGATTCATCATTTCTGGTTTTTCTCTTGCGATATTCGTTGACGTCTTCAAAGTGGAGCACGTGGTCCATGAATTTTTACATAAAATAAAAAATGCTCTTGTTTGTGGTGACTTTTTAAGCTCAAGAAGTCATATGTTCCGATAAAATGATAAAAAATGTGGGCAGAAATTAAAGGGTTACATTCAAATCACGCCAGAGGGCGACTAGAGTACATTTTCACAAAAAGTTTGCAACTTTGTAAGAAGTCGTAAATTGATGAATCAGTCGAAAACATCTGGAAAGCCAAAATCCCACAACTCAATGACAAACACAAAAAAATAAATAAATAAACACATATAAAATAGATTTTGACCAAAGAAGTAAATTAAAACAAGAATAAGGCACAAGTAAAAAACAAATGAAAAAGGACCAAAAATCAGACAAAATAGAAAGTTGCAAATGCAATAATAAATATGACCTTCAGTCCTTAGATATGATAACTTTCACAGTGAGGGTAGGTTCACACACGTGTATTTTTGCTCCGAGTGCTGACAGTGGAAAAACTGGACTACACATGGACAGCTCTAAGACCATTGTTATTCAATTAAGCTATTCGGATGAGTATTTTTTTCACTGACCGAATCTGCATGTGAAAAAAAAAGCAGGGAGCCTATAAGATGTATACCTATAAGATGTCCTATAAGACTCACCCATTCACCTATGGGTGTCCATAAAAAAAGTAACATTACAGTTCTTCAACATAGGAAACTGTAAATGTTCTAAATTATGAACTTCTCCTGAAAAAAAAAGGAATGCACACAGATTGCACACGGATGACAAGTGAGAAAAAAAATCATCTTTCTGGATGGAACTCTGATGATTTGTTATACGCTTGTGTGAACCTGGCCTGATGCTTATGCTTTTCCAAAGCAGCTCAAGAAGGGCTAGCAAACTTTTTGGGGCACACAGAAGGAGAAATAATGATAAATAATCACTTCCTAAAGGAAGAGTCAAATGGCCATATAACTTAGATGAGGATCACATTGCAATGCTTGGACTGGCCAGAAGTTCTCCCAACCCGAGTGTTACAGCATTTATGTCTATGCAGCTGTCACTCTCGGGTCAGGAGAGCCATTGGTCGACCAGTCTGTGCATTGCGTTGAGGTCCCTGTCCAAGTTTTCAGTTAATGAGATGCTCGTGCTCCGGGGCGGTCCTATAGGCAGAGTCTTCTCTTTGTGCTCTAGGCTAGAGAAACCAAGGAAAGACCAGTCCACAGGCGGCCCCATAGCGCAAACATGTTCCTCATCTGTCTCTGTCTGTCTCTATGATGAGAAACATGTTTGTGCTTCAGGGGCGGGCCTGTGGGCAGGTCTTTCCTTGGTTTCTCTGGCTTAGAGCAGGAAGATAACACTCTGCCTATAGTCCCACCCCAGAGCACGATCATCTCATTAACTCAAAACTTCTAACACTGATTACACAAGAACCACAAGATGGATTTCTTCACCCCAGGTATCATTTTAATCAGTCTAATACTGCCAACCTGACAATGTCTGTAGTTTACTTAGCAAAGTCCTGCCGACAGGTTCGCTTTAAAAAGTTTTAAAGGTTTGTACAAGTTTTAATTATGCCAGTTCTTTTCTGAGATCGAACACTGGTTTTCTGCGTTTGCCGAAAGTTGGTTTGAAACAAATATTACTGAAGTAGTTGGACACAAACTCCAATAAAATATTTCCTAATCTCAGAATAAAACTTGTAATGCTGCATGTTCAGCAAGTTGTAATATTCCTCACTAATAGCATCATAGCCAAAACATTTTGCTAATTAGATATTAGGAGACACTTTAATTGTTGAAGTTCAGTCTGGGACACAGTGGTCCCCCTTAGCCAGCCCTTTGCAAACCATTCCGTTTCCTTTCTGACACTCACCATATCTGATACGATTCTCTGGCAAGATTTGCTTGGGTGAAACATCGGCCCAAGGGGAACAAGAGAATAATAGTCTTAATTGGAACTGACGTGTGATTTTGGGATTAAAGAGCCGTCTGGCAGTGAAAAGAGCCAAGTTTATCCTTCAGAGCAGCACTAATGTAAAAGACTGACTTTCTAATCCTACTTTGGAAAGGGCTGAAGCCTGCGGGGAATTGACCGGGGCAAAGAGAGGTGCAAAAGGGAATTTAGCAGAAATAAAGAAAGTGAAGATAATATCAGGTATGATAGAGAAGTGTAATATTGATAGTACAAGAGGGAAATATCTTCTGTAGATGCTTTGAAATATATATATAAAATACTATAGATACAATATATTAATATAGTGCTGCTTTGTTATTCCTGTTGCTGAGAATGAGAAAGTGACATCATGGGTAAAAAAAAACCCTGTGGATTTAAAGAGGTAAGGTATCATCTGTGTACCACCCCCAATAAATAGTAAATATTGGGAAGAAGGGACTACCGGATAGAAAATTGCAAAACCATCACTGGAACTGAACCCAATTTACATGTACGCAAGTAGTCCTGTGCCTATAGTCAGCCCCAAAGTAGTGGTGTCTGTTGAAGTGTACTCAAATTAGGGGGTCGCTCAGACCACCATATTTTCCATCCAAGTGCGTTCTGACAAAATACAATTCTGATTTTTAACTTGGACCAAGCTGGCTCGAGGAAAAATTGCAGCATTGATCTGATTATAGGATTTCACTCGGGCACGCAAGCCAATGAGTCCATGGAAAACATTGATTTTTATTATAAAATTTTTATTACATGTTATTTCCACGCACTGACACAATGGCAAAATGTTTTTCAACATCATATGAGAGAATCGGATCGCACTATGACAATCAGATCAGAGTTTGATCAGAGTGTATTTGCATAAATGACCCGATTCCCTAGGATGACCATAGCCTATAGAACCCAATGGAGTGACAATCCTCTGGTTTATGATAGATGTTGTGAACTGGGCACCCTAAAGTTTACATTTTTTTCTAAGATCAAATATATTAGCGCCATATAAAACTTAATATGGGACGGCATGATGGCTCAGTGGTTAACATTGTTGCTAACCAAGGACAACATCTGCAAGGAGTTTGTATGTTCTCCCCGTGTTTGCGTGGGTTTCCTCCGGGTTCTCCGGTTTCCTCCCACATTCCAAAGACATACTGATAGGGAATTTAGATTGTGAGCTCCAGTGGGGACAGTGATGATGTCTATAAAGCTTAATGGCACTATATAAGTGAGTACAATAAAGTAAATACGTAAAACAATATGTGCTAAAGCCCGTAAATCTGATAGAATTTGACAGTAAAATTGCTGGTGGGTTTATACAATTTTTTACTGTGCATTTTTATGTGCTTCTTGCTTGTGGGGATGGTTTTCCATAGTAGCATTCATGGTTGGTATTTGTGCAAATAGGTACCGTACTTACATAAACACATTATGCTGTTAAGGAGTAAAATAAATAATTGTACATTTGCTTCATGTTGCGTAGTCGAAGACTACAAACTGAATTTGGAAGAAGACGTTTGGAGCAGAATTGTTATTTCTAAGACATAAACCATAATGAAGGATACATTTTATTTAGGCCATATTCACACATTCAGTATTCAGTCAGTATTTTACCTCAGTATTTGTAAGCCAAAACCAGGAGTGGGTGATAAGTGACGTGTTTCTATTATACTTTTCCTCTAACTGTTCCACTCCTGGTTTTGGCTTACAAATACTGAGGTAAAATACTGACCAACCTGCAATAGTAGGTGTATCCCATAGACAAAAGTGGCGCTGTTTCTTGAAAACATGGCAAGATCTTGAGTTGCCAAATTATAGCCCTATATTTAAATAATAAGTGCTGCTTAATTTACATAAAGGGCCAGGGGCAGACATATATCATTGTTGCAGCTGCCCAAGAGGTCAGGTAGGCCATTTTCCCATCCAAAGCAAGTGGAATTGTGCATTATCATGAGCTTTTGGGCTGCAAAGGGCCCATGTACTGTCCTTGCACAGACCTTTTCTAAGTCCGCCAGTGGAAAGAGGCGTCAATAAAGTTACACCAATTTTAACCAGCTTATTTATAATGAATTTGTCTTTTAATTAGCATTACTGTTAGTGTTGAGCGATACTTTCCGATATCGGAAAGTATCGGTATCGGAAAGTATCGGCCGATACCGTCACAGTATCGGAATCCAATCCGATACCGATACCCGATCCCAATGCAAGTCAATGGGACGAAAATATCGGAATTAAAATAAACCCTTTCTTTCCTTGTAGGTTAATTCTACATGAAGGAAAACAACTAAGAATAATGTAGGATGTATTGGGGGAGGTGGCGGAGACATTAAAGGCACAGGGGTTTATCCCAATCAAATAGAATAGCAGTATTTTTAATTTTTTTATGACGTTCGGCGTTAGAAAGAATTTGACTATGTTAATTTTTTATTTATTTTGTCAGATATTGATGTTTCACTACTTCCACGCCCTTCACCCTATTTTTTACTTCTCCCACACTTTCTTCTTCATTATCCTCATCATCAGCTTCTGTGACATCAACTTCTTCACCTTATTCATCTTCTTCTTTTCTACGTATATATATATTTTTTTTTTTACATTGTTCATATTCTTTTTATTTAACTATTATCTTTTTTATATTCAACTTCTTCATCATATTCTTATTTGTGACAGGCATTCCCGTAGTTGTTATCTATAAAAGTTTGAAGATTACACCTTCCGTTCTGCCTGTCACAAAACAGTTACATTTGTCCGCGTTCAGTTTGGCCTGCAGCATCAGGCTTTATCCAGGGGCACCACGAGGAGGAACGGACTCACCCCCATACACTGCTTAGTCTTCTTCTGCTTATAATTTAGATAATATCTTTTGCTCTGATATTTAGTCTTATGCTTAATGTTCTTCTGCTCTTTGTTCTGCAGCCTCTTGTTCTTCTGCTTCTCGGTCTTCCAGGTTGTCGTCGTCATCTCCAGGGTCGTCATCTCCAGGGTCGTCGTCATCGGGGTCGTCGTCATCGGGGTCGTCGTCATCGGGGTCGTCTTCAGGGTCATCGTCTCCAGGGTCGTCGTCATCTCGGTGGTTGTCATCTCTGGTGTCGTCATCATCTTAGGGGTGGTCTTCCGGGTCATCGTCTTTCGGGTCTTGAACTTGGAAATGTAGCAGAAGGTACAAGAAGGCTGAGAAAATGCCGAGAAACAGCTGATGGAACTGGAACTCGGATGGCTACCCGAAGGTCCAAGAGCCAATGGAACTACCGAGGACCAGCTGACGTTACTGGAACCCGGTTACTAAGCAGGAGGTACCCGTGCCTGAAAGCACTACCAAGGACCACCTGACGTTGGTGGAACTCGGATACCCAGAGGGAGGCACCTAAGCCAAAGGCTCTGCCCGGAACCAGCTGACGGTACTGGAACCAGGATGGGGAGCAGAAGGTACAAGAGCAAAAGACACTGCCGAGAACCAGCTGACGGTACTGGAACCCGGATGGGTAGCCGAAGGTCCAAGAGCCAATGGAACTACCGAGGACCAGCTGACGTTACTGGAACCCGGTTACTAAGCAGGAGGTACCCGTGCCTGAAAGCACTACCAAGGACCACCTGACGTTGGTGGAACTCGGATACCCAGAGGGAGGCACCTAAGCCAAAGGCTCTGCCCGGAACCAGCTGACGGTACTGGAACCAGGATGGGGAGCAGAAGGTACAAGAGCAAAAGACACTGCCGAGAACCAGCTGACGGTACTGGAACCCGGATGGGGACCTATTCAAGCTTGTCTTCCTAGGGCCCCAACTGGCGGTGTGTTAGAGCCCAGGGACAGCAGGAGGAGGAGCAGGGGGAGGGGAGTGTAGGCCGAAGCCTGCACAGGCGGCAGCTTTGGGTGTGTTGTGTCTGCGTGGCTTTTGCAGGACACGTTGCCGGCTACACAGCAGGGGAACAGCTGGCGGTGCTGGACCCCACTGACACATTGGCGAGGTGTTTGGCTCTGTGCAGCCAGCACTTCCGGACAGCAACTAGCGTTGTTGGAGCCCGGGCTCTGCAGGTGGAGCAGAGTGTAGGCCGAAGCCTAATTGAACCGATTTCAAAAGTCACCTTTAACCCCCCCTCAGGGGTTACAAAGTAGAAGAGCCACAGCTTATGCAGCAGCAGTGCTGCGCAAGTCAAAGGTTGCTCTTGTAATTTTTCTCCTTGCACACGCTGAATGGAACACGTATAACATTTAGCCCTTTATACAGTCAAACTGTGTAATGGAGGCGAGAGTTCCCTTTGTAATGAGACGCAGCACAGGTGTCAAGAATCCCACCTTGGTGCTGGGTGCAGCCTCCCGAGCGTTGTTATTTGCTGTACAGGAGTCTGCGCTGTCGTGTTATCCCCTGGCCTAGCGCCGTTAGCGCTGCCCATCTTCTGGCATCATGTAATGTCGGCCGGTGCGGTTCGCGATGCCCCTGAATCCCAGCCCCGCAGTGTCTTAACATTGTTAAAACACTGCGGGGCTGGGATTCAGGGCCTGGCGCAGCACATATGTTCGCCTCTCACACTCGGGTCCTTACACCCGCTTCAGACTGTGCGGCGTCATCTGATCCCTTATCGCATGCCACGGCCATGAAGCCGCACAGTCCGAAGAAGGCGGAAGGAGAGGAGGGACAGGCGAACTGATGCACTGATCCTGCCCATCAATCACACCCTCGCAGTCCCAATAAATAAGACACCGAGGGGCGTTGTGTGGGTCAGGGCGGCCGCAGAGGCGCAGCCAGCCAAACAATGATGCCAGAAGACGGGCAGCGCTACCAAGGGGGTTGCAGCGTGTCATTACAAAGGAAAGTCACACCACCGGGACGGTTAAATGGTCACACAGAGGACACATTTCAGACGTGTTTTCAGTTCCACATGTGCGAGGAGAATACGTTTCTGAGCCACCTTGCACACATGCAGCATTACCGCTGTACAAGGTGGCTGGATAACGTAAAAACGCCTGGGGGAGGGGGGACAGGTTCCCTTCAATTTCAGTTCTTGTGTCTGCGTGGCTTTTGCAGGACACGTTGCCGGCTGCACAGCAGGGGAACAGCTGGCGGTGCTGGACCCCACTGACACATTGGCTGGTGTTTTTCTCTGTGCAGCTAGCACATCTGGGCCCCAACTGGCGGTGTGTTAGAGCCCAGGGACAGCAGGAGGAGGAGCAGGAGGAGGAGGAGCAGGGGGAGGGGAGTGTAGGCCGAAGCCTGCACAGGCGGCAGCTTTGGGTGTGTTGTGTCTGCGTGGCTTTTGCAGGACACGTTGCCGGCTACACAGCAGGGGAACAGCTGGCGGTGCTGGACCCCACTGACACATTGGCGAGGTGTTTGGCTCTGTGCAGCCAGCACTTCCGGACAGCAACTAGCGTTGTTGGAGCCCGGGCTCTGCAGGTGGAGCAGAGTGTAGGCCGAAGCCTAATTGAACCGATTTCAAAAGTCACCTTTAACCCCCCCTCAGGGGTTACAAAGTAGAAGAGCCACAGCTTATGCAGCAGCAGTGCTGCGCAAGTCAAAGGTTGCTCTTGTAATTTTTCTCCTTGCACACGCTGAATGGAACACGTATAACATTTAGCCCTTTATACAGTCAAACTGTGTAATGGAGGCGAGAGTTCCCTTTGTAATGAGACGCAGCACAGGTGTTAAGAATCCCACCTTGGTGCTGGGTGCAGCCTCCCGAGCGTTGTTATTTGCTGTACAGGAGTCTGCGCTGTCGTGTTATCCCCTGGCCTAGCGCCGTTAGCGCTGCCCATCTTCTGGCATCATGTAATGTCGGCCGGTGCGGTTCGCGATGCCCCTGAATCCCAGCCCCGCAGTGTCTTAACATTGTTAAAACACTGCGGGGCTGGGATTCAGGGCCTGGCGCAGCACATATGTTCGCCTCTCACACTCGGGTCCTTACACCCGCTTCAGACTGTGCGGCGTCATCTGATCCCTTATCGCATGCCACGGCCATGAAGCCGCACAGTCCGAAGAAGGCGGAAGGAGAGGAGGGACAGGCAAACTGATGCACTGATCCTGCCCATGAATCGCACCCTCGCAGTCCCAATAAATAAGACACCGAGGGGCGTTGTGTGGGTCAGGGCGGCCGCAGAGGCGCAGCCAGCCAAACAATGATGCCAGAAGACGGGCAGCGCTACCAAGGGGGTTGCAGCGTGTCATTACAAAGGAAAGTCACACCACCGGGACGGTTAAATGGTCACACAGAGGACACATTTCAGACGTGTTTTCAGTTCCACATGTGCGAGGAGAATACGTTTCTGAGCCACCTTGAACACATGCAGCATTACTGCTGTTCAAGGTAGCTGTAAAACATAGAAACACCTGGGGGAGGGGGGACAGGTTCCCTTCAATTTCAGTTCTTGTGTCTGCGTGGCGGTCGCAGGACACGTTGCCGGCTACACAGCAGGGGAACAGCTGGCGGTGCTGAACCCCACTGACACATTGGCTGGTGTTTTTCTCTGTGCAGCTAGCACATCTGGGCAAAAACTGGCGGTGTTAGAGCCCAGGGTCAGCAGGAGGAGCAGGGGGAGCGGAGTGTAGGCCGAAGCCTGCACTCGAGCAAGTTGAAAGGAAACCTTTAACCCCCCCCCCCCAGGCGTTTGTAGCTGAAAGAGCCATTGTGTACAGCACTAATGCTGGAAAAGGTAAACTTAGCTCTTTTAATTATGGTCCTTGTACATGCGGAACCTAACATTTATGAAATGTGTCTCCTCACAGCATTAAACCGTCCGGTAGGTGGAACTTTCCTTTGTCGTGTGACGCAGCACAGCCATCATTTTTACCCCCTTGGCGCCGTGCGCCGCCTCCTCAGCGTTGTTTAAATCTGTCCCGGAGCCTGCGCTGTTAGGTTAGCCCTTGGCCATGCACACATGTTGCGCTGCCCGTCTTCTGACCTCATTTGGTGTCAGGCTGGCTGCGCCTGTGCGGGTGCGCTGGCCGAGATCCCGCCTCGCAGTGTCGTCTAATGTAATCCCACCGCGGGCCTGTGATCCGTGCCCGTGCGCAGTGCATATCCTCTCCTCTCACTCCCCTCCCTACGGCTTTTTCAGACTGTGCGGTGTCACGGCCGTGGCATGCTATTAGGGACCAGCTGACATCGCACAGTCTGAAGAAGCCGTAGGGAGGGGAGTGAGAGGAGAGGATATGCACTGCGCACGGGCACGGATCACAGGCCCGCGGTGGGATTACATTAGACGACACTGCGAGGCGGGATCTCGGCCAGCGCACCCGCACAGGCGCAGCCAGCCTGACACCAAATGAGGTCAGAAGACGGGCAGCGCAACATGTGTGCATGGCCAAGGGCTAACCTAACAGCGCAGGCTCCGGGACAGATTCAAACAACGCTGAGGAGGGGGCGCACGGCGCCAAGGGGGTAAAAATGATGGCTGTGCTGCGTCACACGACAAAGGAAAGTTCCACCTACCGGACGGTTTAACGCTGTGTGGGGACACATTTCATAAGTGTTTGGTTCAGCATGTGCAAGGAGCATCACGAAAAGAGGCACTTTTTCCCTTTGCATCATTACTGCTGCACAAGGTGGCTCCTTCAGTAACAAACGCCTGGGGGGGGGGGGGGGGTCAGGTTCCCTTACATTTAACTTGTTGTGTCTGCGTGGCGGTCGCAGTACACGTTGCCGTATACACAGCAGGGGAACAGCTGGCGGTGCTGAACCCCACTAACACATTGGCGAGGTGTTTGGCTCTGTGCGTACAGCACTTCTGGACGGCAACTAGCGGTGTTGGAGCCCAGGGACAGGTGGAGGAGGAGGAGGTTGGAGGAGGTAGGAGGAGGTAGGAGGGATTGCCACACACACAGCAGGGGAACAGCTGACGTTACTGAACCCCAATAACAGAGGAGGGACTGTTGACTGTGCGTACAGCACTTCTGGACGGCAACTGGCGGTGTTGGAGCCCAGGGACAGGTGGAGGAGGAGGAGGTTGGAGGAGGTAGGAGGGATTGCCACACACACAGCAGGGGAACAGCTGACGTTACTGAACCCCAATAACAGAGGAGGGACTGTTGACTGTGCGTACAGCACTTCTGGACGGCAACTGGCGGTGTTGGAGCCCAGGGACAGGTGGAGGAGGAGGAGGTTGGAGGAGGTAGGAGGAGGTAGGAGGGATTGCCACACACACAGCAGGGGAACAGCTGACGTTACTGAACCCCAATAACAGAGGAGGGACTGTTGACTGTGTGTACAGCACTTCTGGACGGCAACTGGCGGTGTTGGAGCCCAGGGACAGGTGGAGGAGGAGGAGGTTGGAGGAGGTAGGAGGGATTGCCACACACACAGCAGGGGAACAGCTGACGTTACTGAACCCCAATAACAGAGGAGGGACTGTTGACTGTGCGTACAGCACTTCTGGACGGCAACTGGCGGTGTTGGAGCCCAGGGACAGGTGGAGGAGGAGGAGGTTGGAGGAGGTAGGAGGAGGTAGGAGGGATTGCCACACACACAGCAGGGGAACAGCTGACGTTACTGAACCCCAATAACAGAGGAGGGACTGTTGACTGTGCGTACAGCACTTCTGGACGGCAACTGGCGGTGTTGGAGCCCAGGGACAGGTGGAGGAGGAGGAGGTTGGAGGAGGTAGGAGGGATTGCCACACACACAGCAGGGGAACAGCTGACGTTACTGAACCCCAATAACAGAGGAGGGACTGTTGACTGTGCGTACAGCACTTCTGGACGGCAACTGGCGGTGTTGGAGCCCAGGGACAGGTGGAGGAGGAGGAGGTTGGAGGAGGTAGGAGGAGGTAGGAGGGATTGCCACACACACAGCAGGGGAACAGCTGACGTTACTGAACCCCAATAACAGAGGAGGGACTGTTGACTGTGCGTACAGCACTTCTGGACGGCAACTGGCGGTGTTGGAGCCCAGGGACAGGTGGAGGAGGAGGAGGTTGGAGGAGGTAGGAGGGATTGCCACACACACAGCAGGGGAACAGCTGACGTTACTGAACCCCAATAACAGAGGAGGGACTGTTGACTGTGCGTACAGCACTTCTGGACGGCAACTGGCGGTGTTGGAGCCCAGGGACAGGTGGAGGAGGAGGAGGTTGGAGGAGGTAGGAGGAGGTAGGAGGGATTGCCACACACACAGCAGGGGAACAGCTGACGTTACTGAACCCCAATAACAGAGGAGGGACTGTTGACTGTGCGTACAGCACTTCTGGACGGCAACTGGCGGTGTTGGAGCCCAGGGACAGGTGGAGGAGGAGGAGGTTGGAGGAGGTAGGAGGGATTGCCACACACACAGCAGGGGAACAGCTGACGTTACTGAACCCCAATAACAGAGGAGGGACTGTTGACTGTGCGTACAGCACTTCTGGACGGCAACTGGCGGTGTTGGAGCCCAGGGACAGGTGGAGGAGGAGGAGGTTGGAGGAGGTAGGAGGAGGTAGGAGGGATTGCCACACACACAGCAGGGGAACAGCTGACGTTACTGAACCCCAATAACAGAGGAGGGACTGTTGACTGTGCGTACAGCACTTCTGGACGGCAACTGGCGGTGTTGGAGCCCAGGGACAGGTGGAGGAGGAGGAGGTTGGAGGAGGTAGGAGGGATTGCCACACACACAGCAGGGGAACAGCTGACGTTACTGAACCCCAATAACAGAGGAGGGACTGTTGACTGTGCGTACAGCACTTCTGGACGGCAACTGGCGGTGTTGGAGCCCAGGGACAGGTGGAGGAGGAGGAGGTTGGAGGAGGTAGGAGGAGGTAGGAGGGATTGCCACACACACAGCAGGGGAACAGCTGACGTTACTGAACCCCAATAACAGAGGAGGGACTGTTGACTGTGCGTACAGCACTTCTGGACGGCAACTGGCGGTGTTGGAGCTCAGGGACAGGTGGAGGAGGAGGAGGTTGGAGGAGGTAGGAGGGATTGCCACACACACAGCAGGGGAACAGCTGACGTTACTGAACCCCAATAACAGAGGAGGGACTGTTGACTGTGCGTACAGCACTTCTGGACGGCAACTGGCGGTGTTGGAGCCCAGGGACAGGTGGAGGAGGAGGAGGTTGGAGGAGGTAGGAGGAGGTAGGAGGGATTGCCACACACACAGCAGGGGAACAGCTGACGTTACTGAACCCCAATAACAGAGGAGGGACTGTTGACTGTGCGTACAGCACTTCTGGACGGCAACTGGCGGTGTTGGAGCCCAGGGGCAGGTGGAAAAGCAGAGGAACACAATGTAGGCCGAAGCCTGAGAAAGTCGAAAGGGAACCTTTAACCCCCCCCCCAAGGCGTTTGTAGCTGAAAGAGCCAGCTTGTGCAGCACAAAAGATGCAAAAGGAAAAGGTGGCTCTTTTCATCATGCTCCTTGCAAACACAGAACTAAACACTTTTAAAATGTGTCCCCTGAAGCCGTGAAACCGTCCCGGAGGTGGGACTTTCCTTCGTAATATGACGCAGCACAGCCATCATTACTACCCCCCCGCCGCCGTGCCCCGGCTCCTCAGCGTTGTTTGATTCCGTCCCGGAGCCTGCGCTGTTATGTTATCCCGTGGCCAGGCACACTTAGCGCTGCCCATCTTCTGACATCATTTGGTGTCAGGCTGGCTGCGCCTGTGCGGCCGCGCTGGCCGAGAGCCCGCCTCGCAGTGTCTTCTGATGTAATCCCACTGGGGGCCTGGGATCCATGGCCATGCGCAGTGCATATCCTCGCCTCTCACTCCCCTCCCTACGGCTTCTTTTTCAGACTGTGCGGTGTCACGGCCGTGGCATGCTATTAGGGACCAGCTGACACTGAACAGTCTGAAGAAGCCATAGGGAGATGAGTGAGAGGTGGAGGTTCAGATATGCACTGCGCATGTCCATAGATCCCAGGCCCCCAGTGGGATTAAATCAGAAGACACTGCGAGGCGGGCTCTCGGCCAGCGTGGCCGCACAGGCGCAGCCAGCCTGACACCAAATGATGCCAGAAGACGGGCAGCGCTAAGTGTGCCTGGCCACGGGATAACATAACAGCGCAGGCTCCGGGACGGAATCAAACAACGCTGAGGAGCCGGGGCGCGGCGCCGGGGGGGTAGGAATGACGGCTGTGCTGCGTCATATTACGAAGGAAAGTCCCACCTCCGGGACGGTTTTACGGTATCAGTGGACACATTTTATAAGTGTTAAGTTTTGCGTGTGCAAGGAGCAAAACCAAAATAGCTACCTTTTTCCTTGTGCAGCATTACTGCTGCACAAGGTGGCTCTTTCAGTAACAAACGCCTTGGGGGGGGGGGGACAGATTCCCTTACATTTCAGTTGTTGTGTCAGCGTGGCGGTCGCATGACACATTGCCGGCTACACAGCTGGGGATCAGCTGACGTTACTGAAACCCAATAACACTGGGTCGTATGTTTTGACTGTGCAGACGGCACATCTGAGCCTCAACTGGCGGTGTTGGAGCCCAGGAATTTAAGTTCAGGTGGTAGAAAGATGAACACAACAGGAGACCTGGATAACGTATACAGTGACCTAATTATTTAATCAGGAGGAGGAGTGGCAAATTCCTGCGAGATCCAGGCCTTGTTCATTTTCAGGAAAGTAAGCCGGTCAACGTTATCGGAGGATAGTCGCATGCGACGGTCAGTTAGTACACCACCTGCAGCACTAAAGACACGTTCCGATAATACACTGGCCGCAGGGCAAGACAGCACCTCCAATGCATACTGGCTTAGCTCTGGCCATGTATCCAGCTTTGAGACCCAAAACTTGAAAGGGGAAGAGCCGTCTGGGAGTACAGCAAGAGGGCAAGACATGTAGTCTGTCACCATCTGACGGAACCGTTGCCTCCTGCTGACTGGAGCCGTCTGTGATGGTGTAGACTTTTGTGGCGGGCACAGAAAACTGTGCCACAGTTCGGCCATACTGGTCTTGCCTTGGGCAGAGGCACTGCTTCTGCTCCCTCTTTGTGCAGAGCCTCCACCACTGCCTGGACGCACTGAGCTGCTTTGGAATGCACTAGCAGCACTTCTCTCAGTTGGAATGGAGAAGATGATGGAACTGACCAGTGTGTCTTGGTACTCCCGCATTTTTCGCTCCCGGTTCAACGGTGTGATGAGGCTTTCTACGTTGTCCCGGTAGCGAGGATCGAGGAGGGTGAACACCCAATAATCAGACATGTTGAGAATGTGGTCGATGCGGCGGTCGTTTCTCAGGCACTGCAGCATGTAATCCACCATGTGCTGCAGACTGCCAACTGCCCAAGAAACGCTGTCCCCAGCTGGAGGCGTGATCTCTGCCCGCTCGTCATCACCCCACCCTCGCTGTACACACTGAGTACTGGACAATTCGGGAACTCCCTCCTCTGGACGGATGTCTTCCTCCTCCATTGACTCCTCCTCATCCTCCTCACAAACTGTCCCCTGCCTACGCGTTTGTGAGGAACCACGTGGCGCTGACTGTCCAGAAGATGATGGAAGTGGTGAATCCTCATCCTCCACCTCTTCCACAACATCATCCCTTAGCGCTTGCAGTGATTTTTCAAGCAGGCAGATAAGGGGGACAGTCATGCTGACTAGTGCATCATCTGCACTCGCCATCCGCGTGGAATAATCAAAGGGACGCAAAACCTGGCAGACATCCTTCATAGTGGCCCACTCTGTGGTTGTGAAGTCTGTACGGCGCTGACTGCGACTTTTTTGCGCCTGATACAGCTGGTACTCCATTACAGCTTGCTGCTGCTCACACAACCGCTCCAACATATGTAACGTGGAATTCCACCTGGTAGGTAGGTCACATATGATGCGATGTTCCGGCAGGCGGTGTCGGCGCTGCAGAGCCGCAATGCGCGCTTTTGCCGTGCTGGAACGCCGCAAGTGAGCACACTCTAGGCGGACCTTGTGCAGCAGTGCATCAAGATCCGGATAGTCCCTCAAAAAACTCTGCACGACCAAATTGAGCACATGTGCCAGACATGGGATGTGAGTGAGGTTGCCGAGGCCCAGGGCTGCCACCAGATTTCGGCCATTATCACACACTACCATGCCTGGCTGGAGATTCGCTGGCTCAAACCACACATCGCTCTCCTGCTTGATGGCATTCCAGAGCTCCTGCGCTGTGTGGCTACGATTCCCCAAAAAAATTAATTTCAAGACGGCCTGTTGACGTTTGGCCACGGCTGTGCTCATGTCAGTCGTAACAGGTACACGTTCATCACGGGTCCATGTGGAGGTGGACTGTGACGGCTCCTGCAGCGATGATTCTGAGGAACTGGTGTAAGAGGAGGAGTCAATGCGTACAGAATGGATTCCTGCAATCCTTGGAGTGGGCAGGACACGTCCTGCGCCACTCGCACGGTCTGTACCCGGCTCAACGACATTAACCCAATGGGCAGTGAGGGAAAGGTATCGCCCCTGTCCATGTTGACTGGTCCACGCATCGGTGGTGAGGTGGACCTTGCTACTGACGGCGTTCAGTAGCGCGTGTTTTATGTGTCCCTCCACATGCTTGTGCAGGGCAGGGACGGCTTGCCTGCTGAAGTAAAAGCGGCTGGGCACACTGTACTGTGGGACTGCCAATGACATCAAGTCACGGAAGCTGTCAGTCTCCACCAGCCTGAATGACAGCATTTCCAGTGACAGAAGTTTGGCAATGCCTGCAGTCAGAGCCTGTGCTCGTGGGTGGTTTGACGAGAAAGGCCGCCTTTTCTCCCATGCCTGTACTACCGATGGCTGTAGACTGGGCTGGGAGTGTGTGGTTGACTGGGAAAGTGGTGCTGCGGGTGGAATGACAGCGGGTCTCTGGACAACAGGGCCAGAGGTTCTTCCACGGCGATCCTGGGAGGAAGCCGAACCAGCTGCGTGTGAGCTAGAGGAAGAGGCAACACGAGCTGAAGAGGTGGTAGCTGCCGCTGTTGGTTGGCCTAGCTCTTCAGTGTGTTTGTCTAACTCCGCCGGGTGCCTGTTGCGCACATGTTTCCACATGTTGGAGGTATTGAGGTTGGCGACTTTTTGACCTCTTTTGATTTTTTGATGACACACCTTGCATCTGACATAGCAAATGTCATCTGCAACTGTGTCAAAAAAGGACCAGGCACTGCAAGTCTTGGGAGCCCCCCTTTTGACTTTTGGAAGAGACATGCTCCTTACGGGTGCCAAAGCGGAGGCTGCAGGATCCGCAGTCTTCCCCCTCCCTCTCCCTCTTTGGGCCGTACGGGGAATCTCTTCCTCAGAGCTGCTCCCACCACCTTCCTGTCCCTGACGCCAAGATGGGTCAAGGACCTCATCATCTACACTACCCTCTGCCCCCAACTGCTCCTCCTGGGTAGTCTCAGCAGCAGAGCACGCACCAGTAAGTGGCACCTGAGTGTCATCATCAGCTGATGCGGCCTGCGAGGTGGTGACCGGAGCCACTGGCCCACCCGCCTCTTCAGAGGAAGACAGAAAAAGCTGTTGGGCATCACTGCACCCTGCCTCTTCTTCCATTTCTCCAATGCTGCTTGGCTTGCCCCCTGTTTCCAAGCCAAGAGATGATTCAGAGAACAGAAGTAGAGACTGCTCCTGTCCTGGGATCTCTGTCTGCCTGGGCAATTTTGCAGGTGGTGAAGAGACAGATGGCTGCTCTCCAGTGCTCTGTGTCTGAGAGGATGTGGCACTAATGGAAGTTGATGCATTAGCTGCCATCCATCCCACAACGGCTTCAATTTGGTCTTCACGCAGCAGCGGTGTACGGCGCTCGGCGACAAAGCTGCGCATGAACGACTGTTCCCTTGTGAAAGTGGGTGCTGATGACTCACCGGTGCCCGCAGCAGGCACAGAATCCCCACGTCCCCTCCCTGCTCCGCGCCCACGCCCACGCCCACGTGCCTTACTCACTGCCTTCTTCATCTTGGTTGACTGATAAAGATAAGCAGAAAAGTACTAACGGCTTTGTGTGCTTATTCCTGAGCAACTCCTCCTAACAGGTATAAGACACACTAATTTTCTAAAGTGTGGACTAGACTTGAATATGAGCTAATGTGGCCTACACAAATGTAAAGTGGTGTGTAACTGGTGTGTTTGGTGAACTTTATTATTTATTTATTTTTTGGGGGCTGAACTGACAACGGATAGAGCTGCAATCACACGGAGACCGTGCAGACAGCCGTAAACGGCGCTGCAAGGCCCAAAAACCCTCCTCTACTTTATCCTATGTAGTGTTTTTCCACAAATTAGCTGGAGACGGGTGGAAAGACACTAATAGGATTTTTTAAAATAAATTAGCAGCAGACTACACTACTTTGAAAAAAAAGAAAATTGATTTGGCGGTATGACGCAGTGAAAAACCCTGAGCTGCAGACAACCAGGCTACGGCTGCTCACAGACTACAGGGCGAGCTGCAGTCACACGGAGACCGTGCAGACAGCCGTAAACGGCGCTGCAAGGCCCAAAAACCCTCCTCTACTTTATCCTATGTAGTGTTTTTCCACAAATTAGCTGGAGACGGGTGGAAAGACACTAATAGGATTTTTTAAAATAAATTAGCAGCAGACTACACTACTTTGAAAAAAAAGAAAATTGATTTGGCGGTATGACGCAGTGAAAAACCCTGAGCTGGAGACAACCAGGCTATAGCTGCTCACAGATTACAGGGCGAGCTGCAGTCACACGGAGACCGTGCAGACAGCCGTAAACGGCGCTGCAAGGCCCAAAAACCCTCCTCTACTTTATCCTATGTAGTGTTTTTCCACAAATTAGCTGGAGACGGGTGGAAAGACACTAATAGGAATTTTTGGAAAAAATGTGCAGCAGCCTGCACTACTTCAAAAAAAAAAAAAAAAAGGACAGTATGAGGCAATGAACCACCCTCCCTGAACTGAATACAACCAGCTATGGATGGCCTATGTGGCTGCACTCAGACTAGAGAGTGGGCTGCACTCACACACACACACAGACCTTGCAGATCGCTGTGAAAACAGCGCTACAAGGCAAAAGCAAGGTGAATAGTAGGTGAACACAGCGGTTGCTAAATTAGCCTTTGGAAAGCACAAAGAAGCAAATCGCTATCTCTAAACTGTCCCTCAGTCAGCAAACAGCGTCCTGTCACTAACTGAATTCACAGCAGAGTGATCGGAAAATGGCGCCAGCGACTTTTAAACTGCATCATGACATCATTTCAGCAGCCAATCACAGCCTTGCCAGTAGTTTCATGCCCTCCATGCTAAACAGGATGTGCCCACACTTGGAATCTTTCTCATTGGCTGAATTTCTGAATTTTGAATCATTGAACTTCCGATTCCGGTATCCGATACGCGCCAAGTATCGGAATCCCGGTATCGGAATTCCGATACCGCTAGTATCGGCCGATACCCGATACTTGCGGTATCGGAATGCTCAACACTAATTACTGTACATCCCTTTATTTGTCATGTGAAGACAGAGCTATGTCATGTACCGGGATGTACTTTTTATTATTCTGCTGATGAATATCTTCTTTTCTGTTTTTCTATACTGAGAAAACCCAAGCACATTTAGGGAAATACCAGCTAGCGGCATTCATCATACCTGAATATATCTCCCCTCCCTCAGCCGCCTTCATAATGATGGGGTCATCTGCTCAGCAACTTTTTCCGGCATTAAATTAATTAAGCTTTGGTGTCAAGGGGTTATGTGGAGGTTCATTATGACAAACCATCTCGACCTGTGCAAATCCTACTCTAGGGTCACTTCAGAATTGTGTCTGCATTTTAGAAAACTCTTAAAGTGAAAATCAGCCAAATCCAGTGATTAAAAATAGGATAAAAATCACAGTGTAGAAGCCGGGAATCAGTAATTAACTTCACTTAGATGCTCAACGCTTCCGCGCTAGTCCCTGGGCATTGCCGGTGGCTATGTGCTGAGTGAATGGCTAACATGAATTCAGCGAGGGGTTGCGGATTAAGGAAGGTTTACAACATATAGGTAAAGGTCAGTCTTCCAAAGATGGGTCCCTTTTATCTACACCCTTGTAAGATATGTTCTGTTCTCATGTATTATAGAACTGGTATGAGACCCCCAAGCAGCTAATCGAATTTCTCAACGCAGAACCGCAGTGCTGAATTCTATATGTTCTTCATTAGGGCACTAAGCAGTATTAAAAGAAGAGCTTAGATGAGTCGAGGTGATGACAGGAGAAAGTCTGTGTCATCCACTGACTGGTCTGACTCCAAGGTGATGATATGACGGAGAGGGAATAATAACTTCAATGTCAAGTCTACTAATTCCTACAATATCCCATCTTCACTTGGGTATCAGTGTAATACATTCCCGGATTATCCCTGCCTATTATGCACAGCCTCCACAGTCAATTGGTTCTCACCTGCAAGCAATGTGTCTGCATTTATTGCTCCGTGTAGGGTCATCCTTGTATCTTATTCTCAGGGGCTAAGGAAAGAATGGTTTTGAAATGGGGGATGAAATTGGAAATATGAATCAGGAAAAGGAAAGAGCTGATGAATAGAGGGATGCGAGATCACAAGCCCACGAGACCCTCCAGTGTTCACATAGATAAGGAGTCACATCTTCTAGCTTTGGAGGGGCAGGTCAATAGAGATTGTTTTAATTGTCCAGTAGATAAGGGAGGGGTCATGAGCCACACGTGGAGGAAGGGTAGCAGGCCTTTTACACATGGAGGGAGATAATGGCTGAGTTATTTTAGGCCGTTATGCAGTAAGGATGATTATTTTCTTCTCCCTATAAGATATACTTCTTGTAGACTCTCTTTAATGACATTATTCGTAATACTCGTAAGTGTAGAAGGACATTTAAAAACCATTTAAAACTATAATGTTGTGCCCCAAGTACACAGAGAAGAAGCTATGTGCATTCCTGCTGCTAATATTAACTTGTTATAGGGCTCAACCTTTTAGAAAATACATGGGTGTCTATACATTTATGTTTATTTTTTCTTTATTATTTTTTTATACAATGTATTTATTAATTTAAATAATAATAATAACAATATCCACTCTGATAATATTACAGATTAATTTTAAAGATAATTACTGTCACTAGGTTTTTGCTACCTAATCTGAGAGAAGCATAATGTAGTGACAGATGCAATTTGTCACTTACTGGGCTTTGTCACTGGAGGACTAGTAAATCTGCTGCCAGATATCCCTCCATACTCATGAGCTCTGTATAACCCCACCCCGACTGATTGGCAGCTTTCTGCCTATGCACAGAGTACACATAAAGCTGCCAATCAGTGGTGTGGGCGGGGTTTTAAAGAGCTCAGCATTTAGAGAACTGGTAGATCTACAGCAAAACCATGATTTTATAAAAACTGCAGCAATAAGCCCAGTAAGGGATACATAACTGGAATCAGAGTATTTGCCCCTACGTCAGTCTGCTCTCAAATGGGTTAGCAAATACCTGGTGACAGATTCCCTTTAAGTAGTTGTCTGTTGAAATATCCATATTTAATATTTACAGTCTGCATGTTGGAAACACAATCAAATGTAATTACATCTCTCAAAATGTCATATTTTTTCTAAAATTTTGAAAAATAGGCCTGACTTTTTTCAGAAACAGAGACAATTTTGACTATGAGCAGTGTCTGGTTCTTCTGCTAAATATCAATGGGACTGAGCTGCACTGACAGATGACAGACAATTGACAGCGGTGCTGCTTTTGTAAACTCCTTACATTTTTTGTTTCTGCTTTCTGCCCCTTTTATTTAGATAAAGGAAAACTCTAATATTGAGAAAAGTGCAACACCCCCAAAACAAACATAGCTGTCGATAACTATGCAGTTGTATTAAGAAATAAAAGGAAAGAGGGGGGGCTGTAATGGGTGTAGCTTGATGGAAGCCCCCACATGACTGCGTTGCCGAGAGGAGGGGTTTGTAGTTTGAATAATAACAGGGATTGTCACGAGATTGGTGGGATTTTTGAATGGGGGGGTGTTTTTTGGTGGCACAAGGAGGCGGGGGCTGGAAAAGTGCGGGAAGAATTAATTAGTGCGGTGTCTGAGGAGGAGAGAAGCCCACCCTCCCTGCCTTTTTTCGTGTTAGTTTGAGTGGAACAGCTTTTCAGTGGGGTAGTCTTGGGGAAGGTGTTGTTTTCTTAGTCAGGTCAATTTGGGGGGGGGAATTTTTTGTTAACATTGTCACAGTGGCGGGTTGGCGGGGGGTGGGGTTCTTGGAGTTGATGATGATGATTTATGGGGTTGATCTGGCTTTTGTTTACGGGCTCTGGACGGGGAGTTTACCTCGGGAGCTTTGGGGTTTGGTTTGCCCGAAATGGGTTACATGGTGCCCTCGAGCTGGTGGTTATGGCTGATGTTGTGAACTCCGTTTTCAGGCTCCCTCTTGTGGTCACAGATGGTATTGTGTGACTTTGTTTTTTTGGCTCCCCCTGGTGGTTTGGTTTATTATCCTGCGGGTCTGGCTGGATCAGCTGCCTCGTTATTCACCAGGGAGGTTCCTATTTAGCTCTGCTTCACTTCCACTTGTTGCCGGCTGTCAATGTATTCAGTGCTATTCTGATTACTCCTGATTATCTCGTTTTCTGCCTCTTCAGGATAAGCTAAGTTCTGTTTGAATATTTTTTGCTCATCTGCCTGCAATATGATTTCTGTGTAAGATGAGTCTAGTCCAGCTTGCTAATATGTGATTTCTTGTTGCTGGTGAGCTCTGGGGTACGGAGTTGCTTCCCCCGCACCGTTAGTTGGTGCGGGGGCTCGAGCAATCTCTGCGTGGATATTTTGAATAGGGTTTTTATTGACCGCACAGTTTCCTTCCTATTTTCTGCTATCTAGTATTAGCGGGCCTCATTTGCTAAATCTGATTTCATCCTGTGTTTGTGCTTTCCCCTTAACTCACCGTTAATATTTGTGGGGGGCTATTCTATATCTTTGGGGTCATTCCACTGAGGCAAGAGAGGACTTTCTTTCCCTCCAGGAATAGTCAGTTTCTCAGGCCGTGAAGAGACATCTAGGTTTTTCAGGTAACGTTCCACGGCTACTTATAGTTGTTTGCGGATAGGATCAGGTTGCGGTCAATCTAGTTACCACCTCCCCAAAGCTAGTCGTCTGTTCAGTTACTTAGCTAGTCCGTCCTGCGATCCTTGCCACTAGGATCATAACAGGCTGAGGGTAAAAAAGTGTTTGGTTTTAAATTTTGTGGTGGCTTTATGCCTATTTTTGAGCCAGATTTTTCTTAGCTCCAAGAACCCTCCCCTCAAGGTTTTTACATATGCAATGGTATACATGTTGTTATTCATGTAATTGTTTGTTTAATAAAACGGCCGCTGTGGCCAACTTAACCAAAGAAATTCATGTGTTTCGTTTTAATTTTTTAGTTGGCAGGCGGAGTAGTAAATGGGGCAGGGTACAGGGTTAGGAGGATTGGGTACGGAGAAGACCCTGTCTTGGCGATACGTGGTCATGTCTTTCCCCAAAACAACCCTACTCTTCTCCATGGGCCAGATTTGGTGTGGAAGGTATACACTATTAGGAAAAGCACTGAGGAGCTCCATTTTCAGAAAAAAAACAAAACAAAGGTGGTGATAACCTTAAAATACAAACAGACCATTTAACCGATAACCAATAACCAGACCAATAACCATGTATAAGTATATAAGGGGACTATACAAATATCTCTCCGAGGATCTGTTTATACCAAGGAAGGTGACGGTCACAAGGGGGCATTCTCTGCGTCTGGAGGAGAGAAGGTTTTTCCACCAACGTAGAATAGGATTCTTTACTGTTCGGGCAGTGAGAATCTGGAATTCCTTGCTTGAGGAGGTGGTGATGGCGGACTCAGTCGAGGGGTTCAAGAGAGGCCTGGATGTCTTCCTGGAGCATAACAATATTGTATCTTACAGTTATTAGGTTCTATAGAAGGATGTAGATCTGGGGATTTATTCTGAAGGAATATAGGCTGAACTGGATGGACGAATGTCTTTTTTCGGCCTTGCTAACTATGTTACTATGTTACTATTTATCATATAATCATTTTAGTTTCCAGGGGTTGTCCACTAGTAAAAAACATGTTCTGAATAATCCAACGTACTGAATAAAATAAGAAAAAAAGAATACTGGTCATCCGCTCTACGTACTGGGACTCTTGACGATGTCATCACATTATATATATCAAGTGAGCACTGCAGTCTATCATCAGCTTCTGTTGAGCTGCAACCTTCACCATTTCATCAGATTTTGCTTTTTTTCTATCTTACCCAGCATACTGGGTAAGATAGTAAACAGTCTAAGAGACCTGAGATATAACCCCTGTAGAAGCTGAAAAACTACATTCAAGACAATGGAAGGGCTAAGATGCGATACCTTCTTCTAAGTGGAAATGCTCTTCAGAGTTGTGTCCCTTTAGACCATATAAAATTATCTATTATATCATATCATAAGACCGTCTGCTGATATTGATAGGCATGGAGAGATCTTTGAATTTATAAGATTTTCTGATTTGATTAAACAGCAAACATACAATATTCACAACATTGTAAATGCTTCTAAATGCACTCGCAGCCAAAGCGGGAAAAAAAATCAATACCAATTGCACACGCTGTTATACTACATGATTCTATTAGGGATGGCCAAATCTGGAATTTTGGTTTCTGAAGAAGACAGAAAGCTTTTATAAATATATTCTATTCAATAGCATGTCTAACCCTCGTCTGTAGATTATGTAGGGGTACTGTGTACCCAATGTCTTATAATGATAAGTTAAAGAAGAACACAATTAGACTTTTTTCACACCTAGCTACATATTCATGAAACAATCAGGGTCAGGCTCAGTTAGAAAAATGACCAATGCAGTAATTAGATATCTATGTCACCCTCCCAGATGGTGTAAACCATAATGCTCAAGTAATGTAATGACACAGTATACAAGATAACATACCTATAGTGCTGCTAGACAATTTTGTGCAATCCAAGAAAAAACAAAACAAAATGACCATAAACCCTGTAGTAACTAAATAAGTAAATAATAGTAGCACATATAAATAAAATAGGATAATTAGTTAACAGCATTTTGATCAGAAAAGCATAACAGCTACCCCACCGCTACAAGGTGTACCCAATCGGGATGGTCCTATCCTGACACTTACCTTGTCTCAGCTGACCTCAATGTAAGTAAGGGCAGAGCAGGACGGGGCCCAACTGTTCTGACATCTGCCTATGGGAAGCCATATAGATGAAAAGCCTGGCTCTAAAGCGGAGCCATGCCCCTGTTTGTACAAAGTACAAGAAACTACAGCAAAACCAAAGAAATGATGGAGAGCACAAGTTGGTGCACATTGACACTGTGGCCATTTCATAAGCAAAGTCCAAACAGAAAACATAACAAAATGAGCATATACCCTGTATATACCCTTTATGTACACTAATTTGATAAAAAAATAGTAAAAAGCCATCCTGCCGCAACAAGGTCATGAATATGGATGCATATTCATGACCTTAATGAGCGGTACCATGTGACCGCTCACACAGGAAGACGCTGCAGTGCCGGGACAGAGATGCAGGGATTTTCGGCATGGAGGAGAAAGGTGAGTATGACAGGGGAAGGAGGAGGATGGGGGAGGACGGAGGAGAATGGGGGGAGGACGGAAGGATGGGGAGCCATGCATACAAGATGGGAGTGGGGGGAACCGAGCTATGCATACAAGATGGGAGGGGGGGCAGATACCGCATTTGCCGGATAGCGGCAAAGCCGCAAGTGCCACAAATGTCCGCAAGTCCCATAGGGAATGAATGAGGCCGAACACAGTGTTGCCGTAAGTGATCCATTACGCAGCAGATGCGGAAAAACTGCTGGATCTGCTGCAAAAGGCTACTTTCACATCAGCGATTTTTGCCGAAGTCACTGCCGATAGTGTCATACTCAACAATGGGGGAGGCAGCACTAAAAGTGCCTAGGGCAGCAGAAACTCTAAATACGGCCCTACACAGGAGCTCTGTATATAGTGTCAGTGTACAGGTAATACAGTGATCACCAGTGACTTTATACACAGGAGCTCTGTATATAGTGTCAGTGTACAGGTAATACAATGACCACCAGTGACATTATACACAGGCGCTCTGTATATAGTCAGTGTACAGATAATACAGTGACCACCAGTAACATTATACAGTGACATTATACACAGGAGCTCAGTATATAGTGTACAGGTAATACAGTGATCACCAGTGACATTATACACAGGAGCTCTGTATATAGTGTATAGTGTACAGATAATACAGTGATCACTAGGGTTGAGCGACTTTTATTTTTATAGGATCGGGTCGGGTTTCACGAAACCCGACTTTCTCAAAAGTCGGGTCGAGCAAAATCGGCCGATCCTATTAAAAAGTCGGGGTCGGCCGAAACACGAAACCCAATGCAGTGCAATGGGATACTATGGTTCCCAGGGTCTGAAGGAGAGGAAACTCTCCTTCAGGCCCTGGGATCCATATTAATGTGTAAAATAAAGAATTAAAATAAAAAATATTGATATACTCACCCGTCCGGAGGCCCCTGGACATCACCGCTGGTAACCGGCAGCCTTCTTTGCTTAAAATGAGCGCGTTCAGTACCTTCCATGACGTCACGGCTTCTGATTGGTCACGTGCCGCTCATGTGACTGCCACGCGACCAATCACAAGCCGTGACGTAATTCTCAGGTCCTAAATTCCTAATTCTAGGAAGGAAGGCTGCCGGAAAGAAGCCGAGGTTGAGTATATTCCTATTAGGTATATACTCACCCTCGGACGCGCCCTGCTTCTTTCCGGCAGCCTTCCTTCCTAAGAATGAGCGCGTTCAGGGCCTTAGATGACGTCACGGCTTGTGATTGGTCGCGGCCGCCCATGTGACCGCCACGCGACCAATCACAAGCCGTGACGTAATTCTCAGGTCCTAAATTCCTAGAATTAGGAATTTAGGACCTGAGAATTACGTCACGGCTTGTGATTGGTCGCGTGGTGGTCACATGAGCGGCACGCGACCAATCAGAAGCCGTGACATCATGGAAGGCCGTAAACGCGTTCATTTTAAGCAAAGAAGGCTGCCGGTTACCAGCGGCGATGTCCAGGGGCCTCCGGAGAGGTGAGTATATCAATATTTTTATTTTAATTCTTTATTTTACACTTAAATGTGGATTCCGATACCGATTTCCGATATCGCAAACATATCGGAACTCGGTATCGGAATTCCGATACCAGATTTAGAAGATCGCCGACCTCATGGCCGACCCCACACAGGGGTCGGGTCGGGTTTCATGAAACCCAACTTTGCCAAAAGTCGGCGACTTCTGAAAATGGCTGACCCGTTTCGCTCAACCCTAGTGATCACCATTGACATTATACACATGAGCTCTGCATATATTGTCAGTGTACAGGTAATACAGTGATCACCAGTGACATTATACACAGGAGCTTTGTATATAGTGTATAGTGTACAGGTAATGCAGAGATCACCAGTGACATTATATATAGGAGCTCTGTATATAATGTCAGTGTACAGGTAATACAGTGATCACCAGTGACATTATACACAGGACCTCTGTAAACAGTATATAGTGTATAGTGTGCATGTACATGTAATACACTGACTCACCAGTGAAGTCTCTAGTTGAAGTCTCTATACTGGTCCTGGACCCCCATATATATGCACCACCATATATATCCATCCTGGCTCCCCCATAAATATCCATCCTTGTCCTAACCCCCACATATCCTCCTGGCCCCCCATTAATCCATTCTGGCCAACCATTTATATATATCCTGTTCTCTTGTCCTGCCCCCCCCCCGTAAATCCACCCTGGCCCCCTATATATCGATCCTGGCCCCCCATATACAGTGCCTTGCAAAAATATTCCGCTCCCTGGAACTTTTCAACCTTTCACCACATATCATGCTTCCAACATAAAGATACCAAATGTAATTTTTGGTGAAGAATCAACAACAAGTGGAACAAAATTGTGAAGTTATTGGCTATTTTAAAATTTTGTGGAAATTCAAAAACTGAAAAGTGGGGCGTGCAATATTATTTGGCCCCTTTAACCTAATAATTTGCTGCTCCACCTTTTGCTGCGATTACAGCTGCAAGTCGCTTGGGGTATGCCTCTATCAGTTTTGCACATCGAGAGGCTGAAATTCTTGCCCATTCTTCCTTGGCAAACAGCTCGAGCTCAGTGAGGTTTGATGGAGATCGTTTGTGAACAGCAGTCTTCAGCTCCACAGATTCTCGATTGGATTGAGGTCTGGACTTTGACTTGGCCATTCTAACACCTGGATATGCTTATTTGTGAACCATTCCATTGTAGACTTTGCTTTATATTTGGGATCTTTGTCTTGTTGGAAGACAAATCTCCTTCCCAGTCTCAGGTCCTTTGCAGACTCCAACAGGCTTTCTTCAAGAATGGTCCTGTATTTGGCTACATCCATCTTCCCATCAATTTTAACCATCTTCCCTGTCCCTGCTGAAGAAAAGCAGGCCCAAACCATGATGCTACCACCACCATGTTTGACAGTGGGGATGGTTTGTTCAGGGTGAGGAGCTGTGTTGCCTTTACGCCAAACATATCGTTTGGCATTGTTGCCAAAAAGTTCGATTTTGGTTTCATCTGACCAGAGCACCTTCTTCCACATGTTTGGTGTGTCTCCCAGGTGGCTTGTTGCAAACTTTAAATGACACTTTTTATGGATATCTTTGAGAAATGGCTTTCTTCTTGCCACTCTTCCATAAAGGCCAGATTTGGGCAGTGTACGACTGATTGTTGTCCTATGGACAGACTGTCCCACCTCAGCTGTAGATCTCTGCAGTTCATCCAGAGTGATCATGACCCTCTTGGCTGCATCTCTGATAAGTGTTCTGCTTGTTTGAGATGAAAGTTTAGAGGGACGGATGGATCTTGGTAGATTCGCAGTGGTATGATACTCCTTCCATTTCAATATGATCACTTGCACAGTGCTCCTTGGGATGTTAAAAGCTTTAGGAATCATTTTGTATCCAAATCCGGCTTTAAACTTCTCCACAACAGTATCACGGACCTGCCTGCTGTGTTCCTTGGTCTTCATGATGCTCTTTGTGCTTCAAACAGAACCCTGAAACTATCACAGAGCAGGTACATTTATACTGAGACTTGATTACAAACAGGTGGATTATATTTATCATCATTAGGCATTTAGGACAACATTGGATCATTCAGAGATCCACAATGAACTTCTGGAGTGAATTTGCTGCACTGAAAGTAAGGGGGCCAAGTAATATTGCACACCCCACTTTTCAGTTTTTGAATTTCCGCAAAAATTTAAAATAACCAATAAATTTCGTTCAACTTCACAATTGTGTTCCACTTGTTGATTCTTCACCAAAAATTTACATTTGGTATCTTTATGTTTGAAACATGATATGCGGAAAAAGGTTGAAAAGTTCCAGGGGGCAGAATACTTTCGCAAGGCACTGTATAAGCATCTTGGCTCTACTTATTATATCCATCCTGGTCACCCATATATCTGCATTCTGGCCCCTCATATATATGTATCCTGGTCCTTTGTCCTCCCCCCATATATATATCCTGGCCTTCCCATATGTATCCATTCTGGCTCCCTGTGCCCCATATGTATCCATCCTGGCCCCTCTTATGTATCCATCCTGGTCCTTTGTCCTGCCCCCTATATATCCATCCTGCCACCCCACTTATATCCATCTTGGTCTTTTGTCCTGCCCCCCATATATCCATCCTTCCCCACCCCCTTATATTCATCCTGCTCCCTTTTTCTTGCCCCCATATATCCATCCTGCCATCCCCCTTATATCCATCCTGGTCCTTTTTTCCTGCCGCCCATGTATCCATCCTGCCACCCCTTTATATCCATCCTGGTCCTTTTTTCCTGCCCCCATATATCCATCCTGGCCTCTTAGCCTGGTTTCATGGAGAGAGACAGACACAGAGACAGACAGTGAGACAGACAGACAGAGAGACAAACAGAGAGACAGAGAAACAGACAGACAGAAGATTTCTCTTACCTTCCGGCGCTCCCAGCGCCAGGTGGCGTCCTCCTCTTCCTCCTCTGCAGGTCCGGCACGCAGATAATAAAATGGCCGCCGACCTAGCAGAAGCCGGCGGTGAATGTGTGCTCCTGTCACATGCGGCGCATGACACTGCCAGTATCGTTCGGGACATGTGACGCCGCGGTTCAGGTAATGACCAATGCGTGTGCTCCCCTGCACTTCTCTTTATGCCTCTAAAAACCGCAGACTTTTTTTTTCTTTTTCTTCTCCTCTCCTTCTTCCTTACTGATCAGAATAATTTAGTTTAGATTTTGATCGATCAGACATTTCTGAATGCAGCAATACCAAATATTTGAATTTTTTACTATTGTTTTATTTAAATGGGGCAAAAGATGGGTGATTTGAACTTTTATATTTTTACAAATGTTTTAAGTAATTTTAAAAGCATTTTTTTTCTACTTTTAACTGGCTTCAATAGTCTCCTCAGTAGCTTAAGCCCTGCTATGTGTAGTAAAAATCATCATCTCCTGTGAGGTCTTCTACAGACCCCAGGTTGTCATGCCAACCCATTGGCTCTCCGCTATCATGAGACAGGGGTGCCAATGGGCGGGTTTTGGGGCACCCTTCCTGCGCGCACGAGTTAAATGCCATTGTCAGATATTGACAGAGGCACTTGACATGCTAACAGCCACAGCTGGACACGATTCCACCTGTGGCTGCTAGCGGCACATGACAGTTGATCAAATCAGCTTTCATATGCCGAAAAATATGCTGGTTCAGCACTGGAGCCCACATCAAAGGGAGGGACATGACCTATGATGTACCTATACGTCATAGCTCTTGAAGGGGTTTATTTATTTTGTGATTTGTTTTTAAAAAAATATATATTTTTACAATTTTTGTTTTAATTTTTTTGCTTAGTAACTTTATGAGACTTTCATTACACTGATTGCTGGTATAATGCATTGCAATGCACCAGCACTCCAGTGCATTATACCTGTCAGTGCTGCACTAACAGAAGCTTCTTAGACCATGATCCTGACATGGTCTAACAATGCCATTGTTGCTGGCAGACCCAGGAGAGTCATCACCGGTTGCCATGGCAACGATCAAGCCTCGCAGGAGTGTCGATTGGAAAGAAGAGGGAGCCCTCTCCCAGACTCCTAAATGTTGCGATCAATATTGATCGCTGCATTTAGGGGGTTAGATGGCCCGGGGTGGTGCTGTCACCACTACTGGCAGTGACAGCCAGGCCTGTGCTGTTACTTACACTGAGCTCCTGTTGACAATCGCTGGGGCGCAGCTCCTGTGCTCCTATGACATAAGTTTACATCAAAGGTCACAAACCACTTTCTGGCCATGTTCTACCTTACCTCATAGGTCGTGAAGGGGTTAATGACTGCAGTTCAATGCCATCTAAATACTACTGCTGGAGTGGTTACCACTGGTTATCATCGGTTTTTCTCTTGCTAGAAAGGTTAAGATCACTTGGCAATTAAGAAGGCTCTATATGCATTTGAGAGCTCAAAATGGGTTCAATACGATCCTAGAGGATCTCAAAGTGTTAGGCTGGGGTCACACATGCGTGTTTTACGGACGTAAGAGCGCAGAAACTACGTCCGTAAAACACGCATTACATACGGCACAATGATTCTCAATGGGTCTAGTCCTATCAGGCGTATATTACGGATCCGTAATATACGGCGTTGTACGGGCGTAGAAAATCGCAGCATGCTGCGTTTGTCAGCGTATCGCGCAAAAAATACGCCAATGAAAGTCTATGGGGGCGAGAAAAATACGGATTCCACACGGACCTGCAGTGTGACTTGCGAGAAATACGCAGCGGTGTTAGTGAAAAGTCGGTAATTCAATTGCCGGCTTTTTCCTTCTCCTGCACAAACCCGACAGGATATGAGACATGGTTTACATACAGTAAACCATCTCATATCCCCATTTTTTTTGCATATTCCACACTACTAATGTTAGTAGTGTGTATGTGCAAAATTTGTGCACTGTAGCTGCTAAAATAAAGGGTTAAATGGCGGAAAAAATTGGCGTGGGCTCCCGCGCTATTTTCTCCGCCAGAGTGGTAAAGCCAGTGACTGAGGGCAGATATTAATAGCCTGGAGAGGGTCCATGGTTATTGGCCCCCCCGTGGCTAAAAACATCTGCCCCCAGCCACCCCAGAAAAGGCACATCTGGAAGATGCGCCTATTCTGGCACTTGGCCACTCTCTTCCCACTCCCTGTAGCGGTGGGATATGGGGTATTGAAGGGTTAATGCCACCTTGCTATTGGAAGGTGACATTAAGCCAGATTAATAATGGAGAGGCATCAATTATGACATATCCATTATTAATCCAATTGTCGGAAAGGGTTAAAAAACACACACACACATGATTTAAAAGGATTTTAATGAAATAAACACAGCGGTTGTTGTAATAATTTATTGTTCTCGCAATCCATTTGCAAACCCTCGCTTGGCAAAATAATAAACGCACAATATACATACCTTCTGATGTCAGATCACGTCCCACGATGTAATCCATCTGAAGGGGTTAACTAATATTACAGGCACGAGCCCTGCTAATGCAGCTGTGTGCTCGTGTCTGTAATCCCCCGGCGAATGAATGAAATGTAGGTCATTGACCTACATTTCCTTCAGTCGCGTTGATGCGCCCCCTGGTGGATGTCCTCATATGACCTGGAGCGTGGGAAAAAGTTCCCAGGCTGCAGTTCATGAGAACATCCACCAGAGGGCGCCTCACCGCGACTCAATGTAAGTACAGATCCAGCTTTCCTTTCAGCACCCGGGGATTACAGGTACGAGCGAGTGGTTTATCGCAGCTCGTGCCTGTAATATTAGTTAACCCCTTCAGATGGATTACTTCGTGGGACGAGACGGTTCACCAGAAGGTATGTATCTTGTGCGTTTATTATTTTTCCAAGCGAGGGTGTTCCTGATGGATTGAGAGAACAATAAATTATTACAACAACCGCTGTGTTTATTTCATTAAACTACTTTTAAATCATGTGTGTGTGTGTTTTTTAACCCTTTCCTACAATTGGATTAATAATGGATAGGTGTCATAATTGACGCCTCTCCATTATTAATCTGGCTTAATGTCACCTTACAATAGCAAGGTGGCATTAACCCTTCATTACCCCATATCCCACCGCTACAGGGAGTGGGAAGAGAGTGGCCAAGTGCCAGAATAGGCGCATCTTCCAGATGTGCCTTTTCTGGGGTGGCTGGGGGCAGATGTTTTTAGCCACGGGGGGGCCAATAACCATGGACCCTCTCCTGGCTATTAATATCTGCCCTCAGTCACTGGCTTTACCGCTCTGGCGGAGAAAATTGCGCGGGAGCCCACGCCAATTTTTTCCGCCATTTAACCCTTTATTTCAGCAGCTACAGCGCTGAAATTTTGCACATACACACTACTACTGTATGTAAACCATGTCTCATATCCTGTCGGGTTTGTGCAGGAGAAATGCAAAGCCGGCAATTGAATTACCGGCTGTTCACAGATATCGCGCTGAATGAAATCTAAATACAGAACATATATATATGTGTCTCAATGACATATATATATATATATATATATACTGTATATATGTTTTCCCTAAAATTTGAGCACATAAATCCATTAGATGTCGGTTTTGCAAGCCTGCGCGAAAATCTCGCAGTACGGATGCCATACGGATTACATACGGAGGATGCCATGCGCAAAATACGCTGACACACCCTGACTACGGATCACTATTTTGGGAACATTTCTCCGTATTACGGCCATGTATTACGTATTGTCTTACGCCATGTGTGACTCCAGCCTTATACGTGTGTGCGCCAGTCATTTTGAGGCTTTTCTGCATAGCAATTTGTGGCACAAATTATTCACCAATAACTTTGTATTTGAGAAAAAAATAAGTGAAGCTGAGGAATTCTAATTTCAAGCAATCTATGCAGCTCTAGTTAGTATTTTTTATTTTTTTAAAAGGGATTGTGTTAGATTAAAAATAATTTTACTTAAAAAAAACAGCCCCATGCGCATATACCAACACCCCCATGGACAAGAATCACTGTTTCTTAAAAGAAAGCAACTTATAAGTCTACTTGGTTCAATTTCATCCTTTTATTATAAAGGTATATCAACATTTTTTTCTCATTGTCATCATTTCTTACTAGCGAATCTGAAACTCTACAACTCTTTCACAAGGTGTACATATTTCAACATTATTAGCGGTGGATATAAACAGTATGACTCATTTTTCTGGACCATGCCATTGAGCTCGGCTTTGTAATCAATTAGCAGCTTATGATGTTAATTATTTGCAGTTTTGTAAAAAAAAAAATGGCAACAATACATATTATGGAGGAAAGACCAAGTGTTCACTTGCTGGAATATTCATGTATCGCTAATTCCCACACAATGAAGGAGATTTTCTTGTGCATAGATTAGTCTGTACAACAAATTATCACACTACATTATGAATGATATGTCACTCAGATTTGTATCTCAAAGAATTACTAGGTCAGCAGAATAGTAGATGGGCACAAACCACAGAGTCACTTGCTGGGTGTTGTAATTTGGCTGGGAAGGGGGACAGCTTTGATTTTTGACTGGCTGTCAGCATATGATTCCTGGTTTATGGTTTAATGGGTGCATGAAGGGCACACAAAAGGTTTATGGACTGAAATCCCTAAATGCCTGCAAACTTTTACTCGTCTTCCAGGGCCTATAAATATTTTCTCAATCCCTCTCTCCGAGGCAATAAAAATAAGACTGAGGTTAGCTGTGGGCCACTTGACATCATTTTGGCTCTTTACTATGCATGCTATTTCAGTATAAACACAGAAGGGATATCATGTCCTACAGGTGAAGGTGACAAGAAAATGGTCCAAATTGAGGAGATATCCCAAGCGTAAAAACGTGTACAGTTATAAAGATGTGCAAAATGCAGACAGCTAGATGAAAGGCAGATACAGAGTAGGTTAAGGAGGTGGGAGTGTGAGCAGAAGACTTAAGAGGCTCTACACAGGAATACAGTTATGAATGAAGAATTAAACCAGAGGGACGTGCAAAGAGCCCATTATACCTCTTGTAAGTGGGAACTGGATAGTTCTGTGGTCATTACCCTCTTATATTGCTGTGATCGGTAGCTCTATGCTTGTTTGTATAGGCTATAGAAAGGGGACAGACCAAGAGATGTCTCTCTGTCTAATGGACTCATGTTCGATGTGATATCATGGGAGAAAAAGATGAAAAAGGTGGTACATGTTTGATTGCCTAGGTAAAATAAAGAAAAAAAAAGAAAATAGTGTCACTACTGCTGTGCGCATTCCTTGACATCTAGACCAGGGTCCTGGATCTTCAGATGAGCAACTCCTTGAATTGTATTGTCAATATGATGCCAATATGTTTTGATCCTGAGGTAGAACATGGAGTTATAGGCTCCTTGTCCCTCCACACTCTATCCTGTAGGCTGCTATAGGCTTGCGGCCTACAATATTTCCGCAAGCGCCTTCAGGTTATGTGACCCTAGAATGAAACATGGCCCAAAGGTCTTGACAGGTTTTATGGCACTACCTAGACTGGCAGGTGATACTAGTAACACCGGAGCAGTGATGTAACAGGTGAGAGCGATGCTTGTGATTGGGCACCATACTGTGCGAGAGCACCTATAGGGGCCATTATACTTTGTGGGGGAACTGTGATAGGCACCATACTGTGTGTGGGGAATACTTTTGTGGCTTCATATAGTGTTGTGTTATTGTGGGGGCTTCATACCGTGTTGGGAGGACTGGTGGCACCATGCTGTGGAGGCATCATACTGTGTTTGGAAAATTGGGGAGAATCATACTGTGTGTCTCCATGGGGGCATCATTTTGTGTGTGTGTAGCTGTTGAGGCATTATAATGTGTGGGGGAATCATGGGAAGAATTTACTGTACTATGGGGCATTATACTATGTGTAGAGGAATGTACTGCCAAGGAGCTTCATACTTTATGTAGGGGGTCCTTTATGGAAATACTGTGTGTGGGGCAGTGTACTTCCAAGGCCATCATACTGTGTGTGTGGAAATGTACCATGGGGGGCCGTATACTGTGTGTGGGGAAATGTACATAGGAGGGTATTATACTGTGTGTTGGTAAATGTACTGTGACGTGCATTGTATTGTGTTTTGGGAATGCGCTAGGAGGGGCATAATACTGTGTTTAGGGCAATGTACTGTCTGGAGGATTATACTGTGTGCTGGGGAATGCACTGTGGAGACATTGTGCTGTATGTGAGGGGATGTATTGTGGGGGTTGATGCATTGTGTGGGCATCATACTGTGTGTGCGGGAATATACTGCTGTGTACTGCCCAGGGCACCATAGTGTGTGGGTTAATGTAGTACTTTGAGCATTATATTCGGGGGGTGCTTTGAAAGCTTTGTGCTGTATGGTGAACGTTGGCCAGGGGGGCATGAAAGTGGTACCATACTCTGTTAAAACACTACTGGGCTTCACTAGGAGTAATATTTCTGTGTAGGTTCATATAAAAAGCTGGATGAGTTTACAGAAATGGCTTAGCGTGTTCTAGAAATTGCAGCGGTGCACTGTGCGTGCCACAGTATGTGCCCATCTTTCCTGTCTTTTAAAGGTGAGAGGCATGGATGGTACAAATGTGTCATTCATTAATAGTAAAGGCGGAGACACTCATGGATCATGATTACTTTTTAAAGGGGCATTAGTTCTTTCGGATGGGAGTACTCCAAAGGCATTATTTGTTTTAAGGGGACATTATTACTGGGTTAGTGGGCACATAACTCTCCTTGCCCAGGTTGCTGGCAATCCATGCTATGTCACTGCCCATATCATCTGCTTTGTGTGTCTCTATGATGCGTGGCACTACAGAATAATTTCTCTTAGTCATAGCTCATAGGACATTATATTCTCATCAAACTTATGCACAATGATTAAATATCTGTCATCTATTTTTCTGTTGAAATAGGTTTACCCGCAGTCAATGTGATGTAAACTCTCTTCTGCTACATCTGTAACTCTAGCCTCTCTAGCCTCTGCCTTCAGTAACGGAAGGGTTATGACATTTGGCTGTGCCCTTTACATTATTACACACCATCCGATGAAAGATACTCCCTAGTTTAGGATTTCCTGGAAGTGCAGCCCGTACTGGGCTCTGTTACAGTAAGAGACATAGACACGCAACAGGAAAGTGCAGGTGCTGCAGGTAGTATTTAACCCTTTCTATCATTATTCGTAGTATAATCACTAGGATCCTGCACCACCCAGATCTGATCATCGTGATACACATACATTAACACACCCACTGCTTTATTCCTTTAGCAATAAACTAGTAAGAACATGTCAGTAGGGAAAACTGTTCCAGATTTTTCACTACTGTAAAGAGTGCTACAAAATTATAACATCATCTCTTAAAGCACCACTCCAGTGTTTTTTTGTATTGCACACCGCTGGAGTGGTGCTTTAAGGTTTTATTGGGAATATTGGAGCAGCTTTATAAGTATATTGCAGCTGTAAAACTGGTATAAGAACATCATTACATTAGTTGCAGAGAGCTTGCATTATGTTATTCTATGTATGAAATACCTTCAGTTACATGCAACTTCCCAGATCAGAGAGATATATTAGAAATATATGGGGAGGGTTGGTTCTGTGACCCCCAATAGTTCTCCACAATGGATATGCTAAAGTTCATGTTAGCGCACATATAGTAACATCATGGAGTCCTCTGTTGTTGTATACAATAGCTGCAGACTTATGCTTAGGGACTTTGTTTAGCAGCAGTGGTGTGACTTGAAGCTAGTGGGTCCGAATGCAAAAGCTCCAATTGAACCTCCAAATATTGAAAGTTTTTAATATTAATGGCTTTTTCATATGGGCCAAAGAGGCCTTTAGGACCACTGTAGGCTTCAGGGTCCGCGTGCAATTGCAACCTCTGAACTTATTATTGTTATGCCCCTGTTGAGCATGCAGCATATGGTGCTGTTTTTATTACTACTGTACTTTGTGACCTCTCTACATTGGTGGTATCAGTTCTCCACTCGCCGTTCTCCACAATCCTCCATGTTCTCAAGATACAGATCACAGTTCCAATATGTCCCAAGTGAAACCATTTATTCTCCAATGTCTGAGTGCTAATGATTATGTTGAAAACTGAAATCTCCAGCAGTCTCCTGATTTGGCCTTACTTTAGAGGGCCAAAGAAGGATGATGGACTTCTGTTATAATATTTTGTAATGGTTTGATTTGAAAACCAGAAAAAGGGCCTAAACTTTCTGTAGGCGCTATTGAGCACACTAGCAACTTTGTTATAGTGAATTATGTAGGTCTCAGAGCCTGGATCCCAAGAACCTTGGACCACTACACAGTTTTCTACTGAAAACCCATATAGTCATACATTAGTGTCTGCATCATCGAGTTTTTGCCTTCTTCTGGATCAACATGTTACGCAATAGGTTGAACTCAATGGACTTAAGTCTACCTTCAACCTTAAAAACTATAAAACTATTATTTTACTGTCAGAACCTGTCTTATTTTTTTCTCAATCTACTGTATACTGAATGGACAGCCTCAATATAATAAAATATTTAAGCGGCCATACAACTGAGGACATTGTCCTCCAAAGGTTTATTCTGTAGGCTGTCTTGTCGGCAGACCATGCATGACTGTTACAAAAGGCACCTAATTTTATAGCAGCATTTCCCCCACCCCCTTGATTGCTGTACTAATTAGTGTCTTCTGCTGGACTAATAGTTAAAGTGCCCTAAGTTCATTTGTTGTTTCCAGTGGCTATTTAACTATTCCTGATCCGTCCAAATGCCAAAATCCAAAATCTTCTATCATTTAGGACAATTTCTGGTGTCAATTATATATAATGAACCTGTTAAGCCAGGGTTCCTTTTCTCTTCCTTGAGGCTCTGTCCATCTATAAGATGAGAGACAATAGTGCTGGAAGAGGGGTAAAAAGTCGCCAATATAGCTTGCTCAAAAATATTGCCCTTTACGGTTTCCTTAGCTACAGAATTGTAATGTATCCGTAAAAATCGGATGCTATACTGTGGCATCCAATTTTTTTCCTAACGCCCATAGATATGAATAGGTGACTCTCATCTGATTTCAGAATCAAATTAAAGCACGCTGTGATTTTTTCTTTCAGTGTAAAACAATCGGCCATCTTCACTGTCCCGCTGAATAACATTGGTCCAAGTGCTGTCTGATAAAAAAAGGACCGAATCTGCTTGTGAAAAAAATCGCAGCATGTACTGGTTTCTTTCATCAATCAGATGAGACTCACCCATTTTACGCTATGGGTGTGTAAACAAAAGCAGATTCTATATGTATAGCATCCAATTGCAATTCTTTAACATCGGAAACTGTAAATAGTCTTGTATATTATTAATAACTGCTGTATAAAAACGGATCAACAAGTGAGAAGAAATCATCTGCGTTTTCTGGATGAAACTGACGATTTTTTCGTGTGCACTTAGCCCTTAAGCTGTGACTAGACTACACTCCACCTAACATAAGTTATCTGTGATTTTATTTGGTTAATGTTCTAGGCAAATCCTCTAATGTGACATAGTTGGATAGTTTGAAAAAAGACACAGGTCGGTCAAGTTTAACCTTTCTCCACCAGTGATACATTCTCTATTGCTAGATTATGAATAACCCGCATGTGTCATGAGAAATGCATCCAGCCCTTTTTTAAATGCTGTTATAGTATCGGCTTTTAAAACTTCTTGCAGTAGAGCATTGACTGACTGCTCTTACTGGAAAGAACCCTTTCCTATATAAATGTCTAAATCGTCTTTCTTCCTTTCATAATGAATTTCTTTTAACGGTGCTTGAAAAGGAATAAATCATCTAATATATAAAGCTGAATGTGTGTGTATGTCCGGGACTGGCATCTGCACAGTCGCAGCTACAGCCACAAAATTTTGCACAGTCACACGTCTGGACCCCGAGAGCGTCATAGGCTATGTTGTGAGGCGACATTTTAACCCTGCGCTTTCCAATTCACCAAACAATTTTGCCCCTATCTACATAATGGGTAAAAAGTGAAAGGAAAAGTGTTGGAGGCGAATTGACAGCTGCCAGATGTGAACAAGGGGGACTTAAAGAATGAGAGCGATGGCGCCAAAGAGTATATACTGTACAGTTGCTAAGGTGGGGCCCCGACATGGGATACTCACCACACACGGGGATATGAACACAAACACAAAATGCGCCACACACTACCACGTGCTTGAACACATATACCACCCTCAGCACACATTTCACCACACTTACACCAACCTCGCCACATAAAAGTCGAAACACAAAAGTCGCCACTCAAAACTCACCACGTGGAAAACTCGCCACATGCAAAACTAGGCTCATGCAAAATTTGCCACACGTGCAAAACTCACCTCATGGAAAACTCGCCACACGCAAAACTTGCACACGCGGAAAAATTGCCACATGCACAAAAGTTGCAACACATGCAAAAGTTACCTCACACAAAACTTGCACATACTCAAAACGCACCACACATAAAACTCGCCACGAGCAAAACTCGCCATTTGTGCAAAACTTGCTGCACACAACTTGCTACACTAACCTGTCACATGCAACTCGACACACAAAAAGTTGCTACACGCATGTCGCCACACAAAACTCATCTCACAAAAGTCGCTACATGCATGTCGCGACACGCAACTCAACACACACAACTTGACACATGAAACTCGCCCTAAAACACACACAAGTCTGGTATTATCCTTCAAAAATAAAAATCTGATTAATAAGCAGACAAACTACAAGGGCAACAACTGTACCATATAGGAAATACGGCAGCTGTCAGTCACATGACCTGTCTATTATGTGTATGTGTGAGCTAATATATACTGCCAGGGGGGAGGGCTTCCTGTTGGCTGGGGATTTATCAGGCTGCCAATTTAGCTTACAAATACTGAGGTAAAAATACTGACCAAATAACGTGTGAACGCGGTCTAATACAGGAGATGACATACAGATATATACTATATACAGGAGATGACACACAGGTATATACTATATACAGGGGAGATGACACACAGGTATATACTATATACAGGAGATGACATACAGGCATATACTATATACAGGAGATGACACACACATATATACTATATACAGGGGAGGTGACACAGGTATATACTATGTACAGGAGGAAATGACATACAGGTATATACTATATACAGGAGGAGATGACACACAGGTACTGTATATACTATATACAGGAGAGATGACACACAGGTATATACTATTTACAGGAGGAGATGACACACAGGTATATACTATATACAAGAGGAGATGACACACACATATATACTATAAACAGGGGAGATGACACACAGGTATATACTATATACAGGAGGAGATGATACACTGGTATATACTATATACAGGGGAGATGACATACAGGTACATACTATATACAGGGGAGATGACAAACAGGTATATACTATATACAGGGGAGATGACACACAGGTATACACTATATACAGGGAGATGACACACAAGTATATACTATATACAGGAGGAGATGACACACAGGTATATACTATATACAGGAGGAGATGACACACAGGTATATACTATATACAAGGGAGATGACACACACATATATACTATATACAAGGGAGATGACACACAGGTATATCCTATATACAGGGGAGATGACACACAGGTATATCCTATATACAGGGGAGATGACACACAGGTATATACTATATACAGGGGAGATGACACACAGGTATATACTATATACAGAGGAGATGACACACAGGTATATACTATATACAGGAGGAGATGACATACAGGTACATACTATATACAGGAGAAGATGACATACAGGTACATACTATATACAGGGGAGATGACATACAGGTATATACTATATACAGGAGATGACATACAGGTATATACTATATATAGGAGGAGATGACATACAGGTATATAGTATATACAGAAGAGATGACATACAGGTATATACTATATACAGGAGGAGTTGACGTATAGGTATATACAATATACAGGAGGAGATGACATACAGCAGGTATATACTATTTACAGGGGAAATGACATACAGGTATATACTATATACAGGAGATGACATACAGGTGTATACTATATATAAGGGAGATGACAAATATGTATATACTGAGGGGAAAATGAGAGGTGTGAGGTGAAAATGAAAAGGTGTGAGTGCAAATTGAGAGGAGTGAGGGAAAATAGTGGAGTGATCGGAAAATGACAGATGTGAGGTCAAAATGACAAGTGTTAGGGGGAATAAGAGGAGTGAGGGGGGAAATAAGAGGAGTGAGGGGGAAAATGAGAGGTGTAAGGGAGAAAATGAGAGATGTGAGCGGGAAAATGAGAGGCGTGATGGGAAAATAAGAGACGTGAGGTGCTATAGCTAACCACAGATATTTACTATGCCCAGGCAACGCCGGGCTCTTCAGATAGTGTGCCTATAAAACAAATCAAAGTTAATGTGGGCATTTGAACCACTAAATGTACTCTCTGATGATCCAACCAGGTTTCCAGTTTTGAAATGTTCCAAGACAATGGTGTTTAGCAGTACTGATGTCCATGCAGTTTTTGTGTTTTCTTTGTAAGTCAAAGGTCATACTACTGTAGATTCTTTTGTTAGAGAGAATAGGGTGGATTATGCTAATTACATTCTGATCAAATTCTGATCAGAGTGTCAACATAGTGTGATCCGATTTTCTCGGATGAGAGAATCGCAGCACACTGAGGAGAAGATGGAGACCAAAATTTCTCCATCTTTTCTATTGTGTGAATCCGGGGAAATTGGACTGCACCCAGAAGAACATCAGAGTGCAGTCCCATGTTTTCCATGAACCCATAGACTTGAATAGCAGATTTTGTCAGTGAAAAATATCGGACATCAGCACTGTCCTATTGAATAACATTGATCCGTGTGCTGCCTGATAAAAAGTCAGACAGCAATTGTCCAACGTACTATGATGTGAGAGAGCCCTAATTGTTTGCATAGTGTTCAGATTGCGAGCTCCATTGGGAATATATGAATGGGGCCAATTGAAGTGCAGCACTACATAATATGTTGGCATTATACAGGTAATGATTAATTAGTGTGCTGGCTTCTTCTAAATGCATTAAAATTTTAACCCGTAAATTACAGTGAAGAACGTAAATGTATGGCTATCATCCGCAGTCGTATCATATGACTACTAATGCCAGGAGTCAGGACCAATATTATGAAGGGCTCTAATATGATGGCATGGGCTTATCAGGAGGATAATGGAATTACATTACTGGAGCTACAGGAGCCAGGAGCAGTCAGTGCTGGCAGACAGCATCGTACCAGCTCATTACACAGACTGGAAGAAGCTCCTGCATTACCTCTGATTACACAGCCAAGCCCGATAATTGTCCATGGGTGTTACAAAGAACGCCGAGTCCTTTGTTTTTATTAATAGTCCATCTGGGGTGTGCAGGATGTTCAGAGAATTAGCTTCTCCAATTCCCGTTCTCCGTGACCCATATTCTGAAGTAACAGGTTCCCCTGAAATGTCTTCAGCCTTAGAGATCCATCTACTTCCTTTCTAGCTGACTCATTCCTCCTCCCTCTTTTGTTGCTCTTTAAACGGAGCTCGTATTGGGTCTCGCTTGTGCCAATTGTTAGCACCCAAATCACACCCAGAGTACTCTGGCTTTGGCTTTTTCCTGGCACTCCCAGAAACATAATCAAATCCAATAATTTTACCACGTTATTTAATCTTGTCCAAATGTCTTCATTTATACTGTACGATGACATGTCTATACACCATCTATTATATTAAATGATATTTCCCTGAAGAGTAAAAGCAGGGAAAAAATATAAAATACAGCTCCTAAAAAGATGTGGGGCATTTATACCTGCATATGTGTATCTGAATACTGTCAATCAAGACCACATAATATGTACATATAATACTGCCAGTTAGTACTGCAGGAATAATGCTATAAAGTACCTAGATGGTGCCTCCAAACAGTATTTATATATTACTTCCATGTAGCACTGTCCCACGCTAGCCCACACTGTCTTATTTTTCACATGATAGTGCCATTCTGTGCCCAAATGAAAATAGCAAAGGCCCTGATAGTCTAGAGCTAAGAAAATAATAATGGTAGAGTTTGTTGTAATCTTGTTTAGGAAAGATTTACAGTATATGCTTCACTCTCATGCTCTTCAGGGCTCATTCAGACGTCCGATTTTCGCATATGAGTGCTATCCATGGTTTTCACGGATATAGCACTTGTACATGTTATATTCTATGGGGTCATTCATATATCCATGACTTTTCGCGGACAGTGGAAAATCGCACAGACATGTCCGATTTTGAACTTAGGGTCAAACTAAAATTGGTAATGCAAGTCTATGTGTCCGTGAAAAAACACTCTGATGACATACAAATGTGGTCCGGTTTTAAGGGGCTGTCAGAATGGAGAAGGTAGAAAAATATTTTTTTTTCTCCCCCTACAAGAAAAACAGATGATAGTTGGACCACACTCTGATCAAACCCTTTTTTTGTACGTGGAACTTTTGTACTTGGAACAATCTGACGTGTGAATGGCCATGTTTACAAGTTGAGTACTTGGACAGTTTTTTTACCTTAGCATTTGTAAGCCAAAACCAGGAGTGGAACAATCAGTGGAAAAGTATAATAGAAACACGTGACCACTTTTGCAATTTTCACCCACTCCTGGGTTTGGCTAACAAATACCAAGATAAAAAACTCAACAAAAACTCAATGCGTGCACGTAACCTAAGAGTCCAACATAATCTGGGGCTTTGGACAACTGCCCAAATTGTCACCTCCCATTTTTGTTCGGAGCAGGGTCCTTTCTTTCGATACTCCTTTATTATTCAGAGAGACCGAGCATCTCCTTCTCTGGTCACCATTCACTTGATCTGTGTGGATCAGCAGAACCTTGGGGTAATATTAATTACAAATGCAGAATATTGTTAAAGCTGGTAAAACAAACGAGATATAATTCTATCTTAGTTTTGTTTAGAATCATCAGGTATTGTCTTATCAAAAGAATTGGGTGCTTGAATTCCAGCAGCCTGATTCTTATGTCCTTCAAAACAATCTGTAAGGGGACAGTTGGATGCCCCTATCCACACTAGAAGGTTAGCTTATCCCTCCAAAATCAGCATGGTCTGCTAACTTTTATCTAATGTGTATGGGGGCCTTAATTTACTTGTTCTTATTAAAGAGCCACATTTATGCACAGTATAGAATCTAAATAACTATATATATGAAAAACCATTTTCACTGTGGCATGACCTATTTTTTATATATTGTATGTGATAATTTTTCCACTTTGAGGAATGTTTGCTTTTTTTAGTTGATATTAATTTCTCACCATGATTAAAAAAAGGAAATATGTGCACAGATTCTGAGATATTAAATGGGGGTGTTTAAGATCACACTGTCACATTGGGGGTCTCTTTGGTATGTAATCTTGGATTTGTAGTGGCTGCAGACCCTTTTTATTAACTCTGTTGGAGATAGTTGGGTACTGTGCTAATTACATTCTTCAAGTGCACCATAATTCAGGACTTTATTAAAATTCTACAGGAAGACAGACAGAAAATTCATCTCAGACCTCTGTCCTCTCCAGTCCCTGACGCCTGTGTCAGACAGGGTGGTTTAACAAGCTGTGAAGGAGATGAATAGTCTATCATTGAAGTGACTGGACAATCTTTCTATCACTCAGCTTTTCCCACACCACGTGAGATGGTGTCCACCATCACTAAAAGATCAAGTCTTCGTAGGACATGAATCAGAAACCATATTTTAATGCTCCTGCTTGCACACTAATAAGGCCAAATATATCTCAGATATTCTATGTCCCTCTCTACTCTACAAGATAGGACCACTAGTCAACATTTAAACGGTTTGCACTGATACTATACTTTCATATTAAAGGGAGGTTTTTAGTTGAATTTCTCATTGAGTTATAAAATAATTTTTGATGCTCACATGTCTAGGACAACTTGAGCTCTCTCAGCCTTGTTACGGGAAAATAAGCATAATCAAGCTTGGGTTACAGCTCTAGTGGGAGAAGTTTATTGCACAAGGCAGTTTTTAGTATAAGGCTACGTTCACACGTTCCTTTTTTTCATCCTTTTTTTTTCAGGTCCTGTTTTGGAAAACCGCAGCTAAATTCAGCGCTGATTTTAGCTGCGGTTTTTGATCCTTTTTCTTCTGCGGATTCCACTGCGGGTTTCCAAATGCAGTTTCCTATTGGGGCTGCTGGAAACCCGCTGCGGAATCCGCAGAAAGAATTGACATGGTACTTCTTTTTTCTGCAGGCAAAACCGCTGCGGATTTGCCTGTGGAAAAAAGGATCGTCGGCACAGCGGGTCCTGTTTTCCATTGGGTTACATTGTACTGTAACCTACATGGAAAACTGCTGCGGATCCGCAGTGCAATTCCGCTGCGGATCCGCAGCAAAAACCGCACCATGTGAACATAGCCTAAAGCTGTGAAGGTGCATATTCATGTTTCTTTAAAGGGAACCTGTCAAGTGAGAAAACGCTATTAACCTGCAGATATCGGGTTAATCTGCAGGTTAAGGGCTCATACTCACTTGCGAGAAAAACGGACGAGTGCAATCCAATAAAATATTGGATTGCCCTTGGACCAATGTTATTCAATGGGTGACATCTCATTTGCGATTTTTTTCTCAGCCGAAATCGGACTGAGAAAAAAATCACAGCATGCTGCATATTGCTGCATATCTCGGGCGAGACGCGCCAATGTAAGTCAATGGGTGAGAAAAAGAAATCGCACAGCACTCGCACCATGCGACTGCTGTCTGATTTTTACGCTTCGGTGTCTTTTGAAAAGCCGGCAATTCATGTCTGGCGTACAGCAAAATCACACTGACATGCTAAGAATAGAAAATATAGAATAGATATATACACATAGAATACACATATACTGTATATACAGTACAGACCAAAAGTTTGGACACACCTTCTCTTTTAAAGATTTTTCTGTATTTTCATGACTATGAAAATTGTACATTCACACTGAAGGCATCAAAACTATGAATTAACAAATGTGGAATTATATACTGAACAAAAAAGTATGAAACAACTGAAATTATGTCTTATATTCTAGGTTCTTCAAAGTAGCCACCTTTTGGTTTGATGACTGCTTTGCACACTCTTGGCATTTTCTTGATGAGCTTCAAGAGGTAGTCACCGGAAATGGTCTCCCAACAATCTTGAAGGAGTTCCCAGAGATGCTTAACCCTTGTTGGCCCTTTTGCCTTCACTCTTCGGTCCTGCTCACCCCAAACCATCTCGATTGGGTTCAGGCACTAGCAATTTAAATGGTTTTTGAGTGTTCACATTTGCTTGGGTTTTCCCCACATGGTCGCAGTATGAGCCTTCCTGTATTCCATAGCCACATTGCTGCCCGCTTGTCCTTTTATCTCTTGATTGTTTTGGTGTGGATTTTTTTCTGTTTCATGTTGTACCTACTGTCTTGTCCATATACCTTTTTGAAAAATAAAATTATATTGATATTTTTTTAAGACATGTTATGGACTATCATTATATCCATACCAAATACAGGGACATTTAAACTCTCCATGCTTTTCTTTATATGATTTGTATTCTCTTTTTGAGAGTATTCCCTATTTAAGAATATGAATTTTGTGTTATTGCATCAGTTCTGGTATGTTTTCCCAATATACACTTACCTGGCTGGCGTACAGTCAGTCCCATGGCGTAATCCATATCTGGGGGATATATAGTTTACAACCGGGAGCAGTGCTAATGCGACCAGCCAGGCTGTAAACTACTGGGGAATTAATGAAATGCTAGGAGCGGAGCTTCAGTGACTAGCGGTGAAGTCACTGAAGCTGTGCTCCTTAACAGCCTGAACTAAGATGAACTCTTGAGTGTGGGAAAATGCTAGCACAGGCTTCCAGTATCAGTTGTTTCAGATGCTGGGGTCATCTGAAGGCAATTGTCTATGCTGTAAAGATACGAGATGTGCAGCATTTGAAACAATGGATACTGGAAGCCTGTGCTAGCATTTCTTCTGCGGTGTTGCAGTGTGTCAATAGTGGGAGAAGAGGGTTGCATTGACAATCCAACACAATGGGCAGCACTTTAAACACATTTTATAAGTGGTCATAAACTTGTAAATAACCCATGAAAGAATAAAGTTAAGTTAAAACCAAGCACACCATTGTTTTTCTTGTGAAATTCTCAATAAGTTTGATGTGTCACATGACTCTCTTCCCATTGGAAAAAATAAAGTTGGATCCAAAATTTCAGACTTCGAAATGGCCGCCATGGTCACCACCCATCTTGAAAAGTTTTCCTACTCCCATATACTAATGTGCCACAAACAGGAAGTTGATATCACCAACAATTCCCATTTTATTTAGGTGTATCCATATGAATGGCCCACCCTGTATGTGTGTCACTGACACACACACACCACACACACACCACACACACACACACACACACACACACACACACACACACACACACACACACACACACATATATATACACTACTAGGGTTGAGCGAAACGGATCATTCATTTTCAAAAGTCGCCGACTTTTGGCAAAGTCGGGTTTCGTGAAACCCGACCCGACTCCAGCGTGGGATCGGCCACATGGTCGGCGATCTTGGCGCCAAAGTCGCGTTTTGTATGACGCCTTCCCCGCCATTTTTTCAGCCAATTAAGGAGTGTGGGCAGCATGATGACATAGGTTCCGGCCTGGTTTCTGCGGCGTCATAGAGCCATATTACCGTTTGGGCTGCAGTGATTTCCGCAGTCAAACACAACACATGCTTTGCACGGAGGGGAGAGAGACAGAGAGAGAGAGAGAGATTAAGTAAATGTAAAAAATAATCCACCTTGACTTGCATTGGGTTTCGTGTTCCGGTCCGGAACCCGACTTTACAGTAGAATCGGCCGATTTCACGCGATCCGACTTTCGAGGAGGTCGGGTTTCACAAAACCCAACTTGATCCTAAAAAAGCAAAAGTCGCTCAACCCTACACACTACCATTCAAAATGTTTTGGTCACCCAGACAATTTTGTGTTTTCCATGAAAACTGATACTTTTATTAATAGTGTTGAGAATTCCGATACCGCAAGTATCGGATATCGGCTGATACTTGCGGTATCGGAATTCCGATACCGAGATCCGATACTTTTGTGGTATCGGGAATCGGAATCGGAAGTTCCCAGTGTATGGTTCCCAGGGTCTGAAGGAGAGGAAACTCTCCTTCAGGCCCTGGGATCCATATCCATGTAAAAAATAAAGAATTATAATAAAAAATAAGGATATACTCACCCTCTGACGCGCCCTGGTAGTAACCGGCAGCCTGCTTTGCTTAAAATGAGCGCGTTCAGCACCTTCCATGACGTCACGGCTTCTGATTGGTCGTGTGCCACTCATGTGACCGCCAGGCGACCAATCACAAGCCGTGACATCATTCTCAGGTCCTAAATTCCTAATTCTAGGAATTTAGAACCTGAGAATGACGTCACGGCTTGTGATTGGTCGCCTGGCGGTCACATGAGTGGCACGTGACCAATCAGAAGCCGTGACGTCATGGAAGGCCCTAAACGCGCTCATTTTAAGCAAAGAAGGCTGCCGGTTAACAGCGGTGAGGTGCAGGGGCCTCCGGAGAGGTGAGTATATCAATATTTTTTATTTTAATTCTTTATTTTACACATTAATATGGATCCCAGGGCCTGAAGGAGAGTTTCCTCTCCTTCAGACCCTGGGAACCATCAGGATACCTTCCGATACTTGGTGTCCCATTGACTTGTATTGGTATCGGTATCGGCGATATCCGATACTTTTCGGGTATCGGCCGATACTATCCGATACCGATACTTTCAAGTATCGGACGGTATCGCTCAACACTATTTATTAATCAAATGAGGTGCCACATGAATTTAAAATCTAGTCCAGACATTGACAAGGTTGAAAAAAAAGATTTTTATTTGAAATAATAATTTTCTCCTTCACATTTTGCTTTCGTCAAGGAATGCTCCCTTTGCAGCAATTTACAGCATTGAAGACCTTTGGCATTCTAGCAGTTAATTTGCTGAGGTAGTCTGCAGAAATTTCACCCCATGCTTCCAGAAGCCCCTCCCACAAGTTGGATTGGCTTCATGGGCACTTTTTGCTTACCATACAGTCAAGCTACTCCCATAACAGCTCAATGGGGTTGAGATCTGGTGATGGCACTGGCCACTCCAAAACAGATTGAATACCAGCTGCCTGCTTCTTCCCTAAATAGTTCTTGCATAATTTGGAGGTGAACTTTGGGTCATTGTCCTGTTGTAGGATGAAATTGGCTCCAATCAAGCGCTGTCCGCAGGGTATGGCATGGCGTTGCAAAATGGAGTGATAGTCTTCCTTATTCAAAATCAATTTTAACTTGTATAAATCTCCCACTTTACCAGCATCAACGCAACCCCAGACCATCACACTACCTCCACCATGCTTGACTGTTGGCGTCAGGCACTCTTCCAGCATCTTTTCAGTTGTTCTACATCTCACAAATGTTCTTCTGTGTGATCCAAACACCTCAAACTTAGATTTGTCTGTCCATAACACTTTTTTCCAATCTTCCTCTGTCTGTCTGTTTTCTTAGCCATTCTCAGGCTTTTTCTTTGCTACTCTGCCCTGAAGGCCAGCATCCCGGAGTCACCTCTTCACTGTAGACATTGACACTGGCATTTCACATGTACTATTTAATGAAGCTGCCAGTTGAGGACCTGTGAGGCATTGATTTCTCAAACTGCAGACTTTAATGTACTTGTCTTGTTGCTCAGTTGTGCAGTGGGGCCTCATACTTCTCTTTCTACTCTGGTTAGAGCCTGTTTGTGCTCTCCTCTGAAGGGAGTAGTACACATCATTGTAGGAAATCTTCAGTTTCTTGGCAATTTTTCGCATGGAATAACCTTATTTTCTAAGAACAAGAATAGACTGTTGAGTTTCACATGAAAGTTCTTTTTTTCTGCCAATTTTGAGAGTTTAATGGAACCAACAAATGTAATGCTCCAGATTCTTAACTAGCTCAAAGGAAGATCAGGTTTATAGGTTCTCCAATCAGCCAAACTGTTTTCAGCTGTGCTAACATACCTGCACAAGTGTTTTCAAGGATATTCTAACCATCCATTAGCCTTCTAACACAGCAAACACAAAGTACCATAAGAACACTGGAGTGATGGTTGTTGGAAATGGGCCTCTATACACCTATGAAGATATTGCATTACAAACCAGATGTTTGCAGCTAGAATAATCATTTACCACATTAATAATGTATGTAATGTATTTCGGAATCATTTAATGTTAGCTTCATTGAAAAAAACTGTGCTTTTATTTAAAAAATAAGGAAATTTCTAAGTGACCCTAAACTTTTAAACGGTAGTGTATACACCTATTCTATGCGTATATATCTATTCTATCTATTCTAACCTAGTATATTCTATACTGTATGCGGCATCTGCCGGCTTTTAATCAATCTATCTATCTATCTATCTATCTATCTATCTATCTATCTATCTATCTATCTATCTTTCTATTTGTTTTATTTCTTTTTGAAACGATGTGTACAGTTGAGCTTTTACATACAGAGAACTGCTGTATGTAAAACCTCACATTAAAATCGCACTGCATACGGATTGCATACGCATGTCATACGGATGTTCCGTGGAAAAATCGCACAGAATTCGCATGACACTTGCATAGCACTCATCCATTTTTTCGTTTCGGAAATCAGACCGTTTTTTCTCGCAAATGATTATGAGCCCTAATAGTGTTATGAATCTGCCTGGCACCGGCAATTAGAGCCCCGCTGCTGGGAAGAAATTAACTTTATTCCTCCCGTCAGCTTTCAGGTTACAGTCACGGGATGGAACCAGTACGGCTTCAGTCACCGTTCTCTGTATAGATAGTGGTGGCACCCCCCTGCTCTGACTGACAGCAGCTCACCATTAGAGTCGACTGTCAGTGCTAGGAGCATAGTTATAGCCGCCACTCTCTATACAGAGAGCGGTGTCTGATCCCGCACAGGCATCACCCCCATGAGTCAAACCTGAACACTACCAGGAATAATAAAATTAATTTCCTCTCAGTAGCGGGGGCCTATGTGCTGGCACAGACAGGTTCAGAACGCTATTAGCCTGCACATTAACCCCATTTTTGCAGGTTAATAGCATTTTTTCACGTGACAGGTTTCCAACTTTTTTTGTAATGTTTTCTCTTTCATATAACAATTTAAAAAATTTGAAATCTTTGAATTTTGACACTAGCCACTAAGATATTTTAGACTTTAACTTCCTGTTATTTTATGAAGTCCACATGTACATTATCCGAAAAGAACTGAACAGACTCTGACCTTATCTTTTGTATTGGAGCATCGAATGAACGTGTGCCAAAGTCATTGTGAATGTGTGAGGTGGCCTCCCCTCACATAAACATAGTGTCCCTTAGTCAGCATACCTGAGTCTCTAGGTCCAGCATTGTCAAGTTCTCTTCTGCGCCACTGAAGGCTGTCTGCAGACGATTTTGCAAGAATTGAGACACAGTCCTTTCCAACTTGAACCTGAACATCTTTACTGTTTCCATTTCTCAGCACATCCAAGTATTTCACAGCATTAACCATAGGCTGCACAGCGCATGTATCTTCATCTTTCCCTGCACTACTTGCCACATCTTCCAGTACATTACAGGGTAATAGCGCTGTTGGCAGTACCATAGCATCCTCCTTGTCCAGACTCACTGTATTTGGCATTCCCCTCTTCCGTTTCGCACCAGATTGAAGGGCATCAACCCACGCAATGACCTGCCACATATTGGACAATGTGCGCCCTGTACTCTCCCCGGAATGCTTTCTTTCCTCTCCTCCAAACTGCTGCAACACTGATTCTTAATACTGCTCTTTGGTCCTAAGGAGCCCCCGAATGACTTGACTTCACTGCTTTCTTAATGTTATGGGCATGCTGCGGTGTCCTGGGCCTATAACCCATATGGATGGGTTGGGCGCCTGGGCCCTCCTCTCTCTACCTCAACATCTACCCTTCCTTACCACACAGCAGCCCCTCCTATCCTTAACTATTTCCTATACTAAGCTACATCCTAACTGTAATTACATTTACTAAGATGCCCCATCTAGTGGCCAATAGAGTTGAGCGACTTTCATTTTTTTAAGATCGAGTCGGGTTTTGTGAAACCCGATTTTGTCCAGAGTCGAGTCGAGTGCAGTCGGCCGATTATCGCTAAAAGTCGGGGATCGACCGAAACACGAAACCCAATGCAAGTCAATGGGGAAGCATAGTCGGCAGTGAGTGGAGGCCAGGAAAACACCTACAGTGCCCATTTTAATGCCAAAAACATCCATTCTTGTTTCTGAAGCTTGTCAATCTTAATTAACTTTATAATAATAGTTGGGCATAGGGAATTGGGGGTCATTTGGCAAAAGTTGTGGGGGGAGTAGGGCTGGCTCAAGTTTTTCGTGGGCCCAGGAAATGCGGACTACGTCACGGCGGTGTTGCAGGGAAAGGTAAGTATTTCAACGTTGCAAGTGCTGTGATCCTGAGCAAGCAGGGGGGGCCCACTCGTTCGCATTGGCACTGGCACAGGGCCCCTCAAAGTACGGCGGTGTGTTTGCATGTCGGGGGCGCCTCCCACCAGCAGCGACACTTTTGCGTACTCTGAGGGGCCCTGTGCCAGTGACGTCGCCAACGAGTATGCCCCCCCACCTGATGAAGGAACCTGCACTTTCATCTGCACCTTCCTCTCTGTCCCTGTGTAAGGTGGTATAACATGCGGGAAGGGGAACCTTACTTTCAGCAGGGTCAGATTCTGGCTGTGTAGAGTATAAGGGGAATGTAGTGGTCTAGGTCAATGTACCAGCAGACTCATCTAGCAGTGGCTGGGCAATGGGCAGGATGAGGAGGAAACAGATATAGGGCCAAAGAATAAAGTAGGCTAAATGCAGTTCAAAATTGGTAACAGGACTAAACAGGCGGCATTGCTTTGTTCAGTGGAGTAGCAAACCCAAGAGCAGCAGACACTGTTTCAAGGGCCTAACCACACTAGTAGGCCAAATGCAGTTTAATATCTGATAGTATAGGGCGAAAGCCAGAATGTGGAAGCTCAGCTTTGTTCAGTTGAGGACAACACCAGGCAGGGGCAGACAGACACCTTTAGTAGGCCGGAACAGCCAATTTTTTTAAAAAACAGCAGTTAATAAGAGGCAGAAGGTAGAAGCTCAGCTTTATTCAGTTGAGGACAACACCAGGCAGGGGCAGACCCCTTTAGTAGGCCGGAACAGCCAATTGCATTTTTAAAAATGGTAATTTGGAACTGAAGGTTGAAGCTCAGCTTTATTCAGTTGAGGACAACACCAGGCAGGGGCAGACAGACACCTTTAGTAGGCCGGAACAGCCAATTGCATTTTTAAAAATGGTAATTTGGAACTGAAGGTTGAAGCTCAGCTTTATTCAGTTGAGGACAACACCAGGCAGGGGCAGACAGACACCTTTAGTAGGCCGGAACAGCCAATTGCATTTTTAAAAATGGTAATTTGGAACAGAAGGTTGCAGCACAGCTTTATTCAGTTGCAGCTTCTTGGCAATAATATAAAGAAGACGAGACAGGACAACACTCGTTGGATGCCATATCTGTGTTTTCACTGGAAAAAAAACTGTCAGTTAACTACTTGTAGGAGAAAGTTTTTGTAGCTGGAGGCCACTTTTTGTAATGTACCAGTTTTTTGTTGTATGTTTGGAACTGAAGGTTGAAGCACAGCTTTATTCAGTTGAGGACAACACCAGGCAGGGGCAGACAGACACCTTTAGTAGGCCGGAACAGCCAATTGCATTTTTAAAAATGGTAATTTGGAACTGAAGGTTGAAGCTCAGCTTTATTCAGTTGAGGACAACACCAGGCAGGGGCAGACAGACACCTTTAGTAGGCCGGAACAGCCAATTGCATTTTTAAAAATGGTAATTTGGAACAGAAGGTTGAAGCACAGCTTTATTCAGTTGCAGCTTCTTGGCAATAATATAAAGAAGACGAGACAGGACAACACTCGTTGGATGCCATATCTGTGTTTTCACTGGAAAAAAAACTGTCAGTTAACTACTTGTAGGAGAAAGTTTTTGTAGCTGGAGGCCACTTTTTGTAATGTACCAGTTTTTTGTTGTATGTTTGGAACTGAAGGTTGAAGCACAGCTTTATTCAGTTGAGGACAACACCAGGCAGGGGCAGACAGACACCTTTAGTAGGCCGGAACAGCCAATTGCATTTTTAAAAATGGTAATTTGGAACTGAAGGTTGAAGCTCAGCTTTATTCAGTTGAGGACAACACCAGGCAGGGGCAGACAGACACCTTTAGTAGGCCGGAACAGTCAATTGCATTTTTAAAAATGGTAATTTGGAACAGAAGGTTGAAGCACAGCTTTATTCACTTGCAGCTTCTTGGCAATAATATAAAGAAGACGAGACAGGACAACACTCGTTGGATGCCATATCTGTGTTTTCACCGGAAAAAAACTGTCAGTTAACTACTTGTAGGAGAAAGTTTTTGTAGCTGGAGGCCACTTTTTGTATTGTACCAGTTTTTTGTTGTATGTTTGGAACTGAAGGTTGAAGCTCAGCTTTATTCAGTTGAGGACAACACCAGGCAGGGGCAGACAGACATCTTTAGTAGGCCGGAACAGCCAATTGCATTTTTAAAAATGGTAATTTGGAACAGAAGGTTGAAGCACAGCTTTATTCAGTTGCAGCTTCTTGGCAATAATATAAAGAAGACGAGACAGGACAACACTCGTTGGATGCCATATCTGTGTTTTCACTGGAAAAAAAACTGTCAGTTAACTACTTGCAGGAGAAAGTTTTTGTAGCTGGAGGCCACTTTTTGTATTGTACCAGTTTTTTGTTGTATGTTTGGAACTGAAGGTTGAAGCTCAGCTTTATTCAGTTGAGGACAACACCAGGCAGGGGCAGACAGACATCTTTAGTAGGCCGGAACAGCCAATTGCATTTTTAAAAATGGTAATTTGGAACTGAAGGTTGAAGCTCAGCTTTATTCAGTTGAGGACAACACCAGGCAGGGGCAGACAGACACCTTTAGTAGGCCGGAACAGCCAATTGCATTTTTAAAAATGGTAATTTGGAACAGAAGGTTGAAGCACAGCTTTATTCAGTTGCAGCTTCTTGGCAATAATATAAAGAAGACGAGACAGGACAACACTCGTTGGATGCCATATCTGTGTTTTCACTGGAAAAAAAACTGTCAGTTAACTACTTGTAGGAGAAAGTTTTTGTAGCTGGAGGCCACTTTTTGTATTGTACCAGTTTTTTGTTGTATGTTTGGAACTGAAGGTTGAAGCACAGCTTTATTCAGTTGAGGACAACACCAGGCAGGGGCAGACAGACACCTTTAGTAGGCCGGAACAGCCAATTGCATTTTTAAAAATGGTAATTTGGAACTGAAGGTTGAAGCTCAGCTTTATTCAGTTGAGGACAACACCAGGCAGGGGCAGACAGACACCTTTAGTAGGCCGGAACAGCCAATTGCATTTTTAAAAATGGTAATTTGGAACAGAAGGTTGAAGCACAGCTTTATTCAGTTGCAGCTTCTTGGCAATAATATAAAGAAGACGAGACAGGACAACACTCGTTGGATGCCATATCTGTGTTTTCACTGGAAAAAAAACTGTCAGTTAACTACTTGTAGGAGAAAGTTTTTGTAGCTGGAGGCCACTTTTTGTATTGTACCAGTTTTTTGTTGTATGTTTGGAACTGAAGGTTGAAGCTCAGCTTTATTCAGTTGAGGACAACACCAGGCAGGGGCAGACCCCTTTAGTAGGCCGGAACAGCCAATTGCATTTTTTAAAATGGTAATTTGGAACAGAAGGTTGAAGCACAGCTTTATTCAGTTGAGGACAACACCAGGCAGGGGCAGACAGACACCTTTAGTAGGCCGGAACAGCCAATTGCATTTTTAAAAATGGTAATTTGGAACAGAAGGTTGAAGCACAGCTTTATTCAGTTGAGGACAACACCAGGCAGGGGCAGACAGACACCTTTAGTAGGCCGGAACAGCCAATTGCATATTTAAAAATGGTAATTTGGAACTGAAGGTTGAAGCTCAGCTTTATTCAGTTGAGGACAACACCAGGCAGGGGCAGACAGACACCTTTAGTAGGCCGGAACAGCCAATTGCATTTTTAAAAATGGTAATTTGGAACAGAAGGTTGAAGCACAGCTTTATTCAGTTGCAGCTTCTTGGCAATAATATAAAGAAGACGAGACAGGACAACACTCGTTGGATGCCATATCTGTGTTTTCACTGGAAAAAAAACTGTCAGTTAACTACTTGAAGAAGAAAGTTTTTGTAGCTGGAGGCCACTTTTTGTATTGTACCAGTTTTTTGTTGTATGTTTGGAACTGAAGGTTGAAGCTCAGCTTTATTCAGTTGAGGACAACACCAGGCAGGGGCAGACAGACATCTTTAGTAGGCTGGAACAGCCAATTGCATTTTTAAAAATGGTAATTTGGAACAGAAGGTTGAAGCACAGCTTTATTCAGTTGCAGCTTCTTGGCAATAATATAAAGAAGACGAAACAGGACAACACTCGTTGGATGCCATATCTGTGTTTTCACTGGAAAAAAAACTGTCAGTTAACTACTTGTAGGAGAAAGTTTTTGTAGCTGGAGGCCACTTTTTGTATTGTACCAGTTTTTTGTTGTATGTTTGGAACTGAAGGTTGAAGCTCAGCTTTATTCAGTTGAGGACAACACCAGGCAGGGGCAGACAGACATCTTTAGTAGGCCGGAACAGCCAATTGCATTTTTAAAAATGGTAATTTGGAACTGAAGGTTGAAGCTCAGCTTTATTCAGTTGAGGACAACACCAGGCAGGGGCAGACAGACACCTTTAGTAGGCCGGAACAGCCAATTGCATTTTTAAAAATGGTAATTTGGAACTGAAGGTTGAAGCTCAGCTTTATTCAGTTGAGGACAACACCAGGCAGGGGCAGACAGACACCTTTAGTAGGCCGGAACAGCCAATTGCATTTTTAAAAATGGTAATTTGGAACAGAAGGTTGAAGCACAGCTTTATTCAGTTGCAGCTTCTTGGCAATAATATAAAGAAGACGAGACAGGACAACACTCGTTGGATGCCATATCTGTGTTTTCACTGGAAAAAAAACTGTCAGTTAACTACTTGTAGGAGAAAGTTTTTGTAGCTGGAGGCCACTTTTTGTAATGTACCAGTTTTTTGTTGTATGTTTGGAACTGAAGGTTGAAGCACAGCTTTATTCAGTTGAGGACAACACCAGGCAGGGGCAGACAGACACCTTTAGTAGGCCGGAACAGCCAATTGCATTTTTAAAAATGGTAATTTGGAACTGAAGGTTGAAGCTCAGCTTTATTCAGTTGAGGACAACACCAGGCAGGGGCAGACAGACACCTTTAGTAGGCCGGAACAGCCAATTGCATTTTTAAAAATGGTAATTTGGAACAGAAGGTTGAAGCACAGCTTTATTCAGTTGCAGCTTCTTGGCAATAATATAAAGAAGACGAGACAGGACAACACTCGTTGGATGCCATATCTGTGTTTTCACTGGAAAAAAAACTGTCAGTTAACTACTTGTAGGAGAAAGTTTTTGTAGCTGGAGGCCACTTTTTGTAATGTACCAGTTTTTTGTTGTATGTTTGGAACTGAAGGTTGAAGCACAGCTTTATTCAGTTGAGGACAACACCAGGCAGGGGCAGACAGACACCTTTAGTAGGCCGGAACAGCCAATTGCATTTTTAAAAATGGTAATTTGGAACTGAAGGTTGAAGCTCAGCTTTATTCAGTTGAGGACAACACCAGGCAGGGGCAGACAGACACCTTTAGTAGGCCGGAACAGCCAATTGCATTTTTAAAAATGGTAATTTGGAACTGAAGGTTGAAGCTCAGCTTTATTCAGTTGAGGACAACACCAGGCAGGGGCAGACAGACACCTTTAGTAGGCCGGAACAGCCAATTGCATTTTTAAAAATGGTAATTTGGAACTGAAGGTTGAAGCTCAGCTTTATTCAGTTGAGGACAACACCAGGCAGGGGCAGACAGACACCTTTAGTAGGCCGGAACAGCCAATTTTTTTAAAAAACAGCAGTTAATAAGAGGCAGAAGGTAGAAGCTCAGCTTTATTCAGTTGAGGACAACACCAGGCAGGGGCAGACCCCTTTAGTAGGCCGGAACAGCCAATTGCATTTTTAAAAATGGTAATTTGGAACTGAAGGTTGAAGCTCAGCTTTATTCAGTTGAGGACAACACCAGGCAGGGGCAGACAGACACCTTTAGTAGGCCGGAACAGCCAATTGCATTTTTAAAAATGGTAATTTGGAACTGAAGGTTGAAGCTCAGCTTTATTCAGTTGAGGACAACACCAGGCAGGGGCAGACAGACACCTTTAGTAGGCCGGAACAGCCAATTGCATTTTTAAAAATGGTAATTTGGAACAGAAGGTTGAAGCACAGCTTTATTCAGTTGCAGCTTCTTGGCAATAATATAAAGAAGACGAGACAGGACAACACTCGTTGGATGCCATATCTGTGTTTTCACTGGAAAAAAAACTGTCAGTTAACTACTTGTAGGAGAAAGTTTTTGTAGCTGGAGGCCACTTTTTGTAATGTACCAGTTTTTTGTTGTATGTTTGGAACTGAAGGTTGAAGCACAGCTTTATTCAGTTGAGGACAACACCAGGCAGGGGCAGACAGACACCTTTAGTAGGCCGGAACAGCCAATTGCATTTTTAAAAATGGTAATTTGGAACTGAAGGTTGAAGCTCAGCTTTATTCAGTTGAGGACAACACCAGGCAGGGGCAGACAGACACCTTTAGTAGGCCGGAACAGCCAATTGCATTTTTAAAAATGGTAATTTGGAACAGAAGGTTGAAGCACAGCTTTATTCAGTTGCAGCTTCTTGGCAATAATATAAAGAAGACGAGACAGGACAACACTCGTTGGATGCCATATCTGTGTTTTCACTGGAAAAAAAACTGTCAGTTAACTACTTGTAGGAGAAAGTTTTTGTAGCTGGAGGCCACTTTTTGTAATGTACCAGTTTTTTGTTGTATGTTTGGAACTGAAGGTTGAAGCACAGCTTTATTCAGTTGAGGACAACACCAGGCAGGGGCAGACAGACACCTTTAGTAGGCCGGAACAGCCAATTGCATTTTTAAAAATGGTAATTTGGAACTGAAGGTTGAAGCTCAGCTTTATTCAGTTGAGGACAACACCAGGCAGGGGCAGACAGACACCTTTAGTAGGCCGGAACAGCCAATTGCATTTTTAAAAATGGTAATTTGGAACAGAAGGTTGAAGCACAGCTTTATTCAGTTGCAGCTTCTTGGCAATAATATAAAGAAGACGAGACAGGACAACACTCGTTGGATGCCATATCTGTGTTTTCACTGGAAAAAAAACTGTCAGTTAACTACTTGTAGGAGAAAGTTTTTATAGCTGGAGGCCACTTTTTGTAATGTACCAGTTTTTTGTTGTATGTTTGGAACTGAAGGTTGAAGCACAGCTTTATTCAGTTGAGGACAACACCAGGCAGGGGCAGACAGACACCTTTAGTAGGCCGGAACAGCCAATTGCATTTTTAAAAATGGTAATTTGGAACTGAAGGTTGAAGCTCAGCTTTATTCAGTTGAGGACAACACCAGGCAGGGGCAGACAGACACCTTTAGTAGGCCGGAACAGCCAATTGCATTTTTAAAAATGGTAATTTGGAACAGAAGGTTGAAGCACAGCTTTATTCAGTTGCAGCTTCTTGGCAATAATATAAAGAAGACGAGACAGGACAACACTCGTTGGATGCCATATCTGTGTTTTCACTGGAAAAAAAACTGTCAGTTAACTACTTGTAGGAGAAAGTTTTTGTAGCTGGAGGCCACTTTTTGTAATGTACCAGTTTTTTGTTGTATGTTTGGAACTGAAGGTTGAAGCACAGCTTTATTCAGTTGAGGACAACACCAGGCAGGGGCAGACAGACACCTTTAGTAGGCCGGAACAGCCAATTGCATTTTTAAAAATGGTAATTTGGAACTGAAGGTTGAAGCTCAGCTTTATTCAGTTGAGGACAACACCAGGCAGGGGCAGACAGACACCTTTAGTAGGCCGGAACAGTCAATTGCATTTTTAAAAATGGTAATTTGGAACAGAAGGTTGAAGCACAGCTTTATTCACTTGCAGCTTCTTGGCAATAATATAAAGAAGACGAGACAGGACAACACTCGTTGGATGCCATATCTGTGTTTTCACCGGAAAAAAACTGTCAGTTAACTACTTGTAGGAGAAAGTTTTTGTAGCTGGAGGCCACTTTTTGTATTGTACCAGTTTTTTGTTGTATGTTTGGAACTGAAGGTTGAAGCTCAGCTTTATTCAGTTGAGGACAACACCAGGCAGGGGCAGACAGACATCTTTAGTAGGCCGGAACAGCCAATTGCATTTTTAAAAATGGTAATTTGGAACAGAAGGTTGAAGCACAGCTTTATTCAGTTGCAGCTTCTTGGCAATAATATAAAGAAGACGAGACAGGACAACACTCGTTGGATGCCATATCTGTGTTTTCACTGGAAAAAAAACTGTCAGTTAACTACTTGCAGGAGAAAGTTTTTGTAGCTGGAGGCCACTTTTTGTATTGTACCAGTTTTTTGTTGTATGTTTGGAACTGAAGGTTGAAGCTCAGCTTTATTCAGTTGAGGACAACACCAGGCAGGGGCAGACAGACATCTTTAGTAGGCCGGAACAGCCAATTGCATTTTTAAAAATGGTAATTTGGAACTGAAGGTTGAAGCTCAGCTTTATTCAGTTGAGGACAACACCAGGCAGGGGCAGACAGACACCTTTAGTAGGCCGGAACAGCCAATTGCATTTTTAAAAATGGTAATTTGGAACAGAAGGTTGAAGCACAGCTTTATTCAGTTGCAGCTTCTTGGCAATAATATAAAGAAGACGAGACAGGACAACACTCGTTGGATGCCATATCTGTGTTTTCACTGGAAAAAAAACTGTCAGTTAACTACTTGTAGGAGAAAGTTTTTGTAGCTGGAGGCCACTTTTTGTATTGTACCAGTTTTTTGTTGTATGTTTGGAACTGAAGGTTGAAGCACAGCTTTATTCAGTTGAGGACAACACCAGGCAGGGGCAGACAGACACCTTTAGTAGGCCGGAACAGCCAATTGCATTTTTAAAAATGGTAATTTGGAACTGAAGGTTGAAGCTCAGCTTTATTCAGTTGAGGACAACACCAGGCAGGGGCAGACAGACACCTTTAGTAGGCCGGAACAGCCAATTGCATTTTTAAAAATGGTAATTTGGAACAGAAGGTTGAAGCACAGCTTTATTCAGTTGCAGCTTCTTGGCAATAATATAAAGAAGACGAGACAGGACAACACTCGTTGGATGCCATATCTGTGTTTTCACTGGAAAAAAAACTGTCAGTTAACTACTTGTAGGAGAAAGTTTTTGTAGCTGGAGGCCACTTTTTGTATTGTACCAGTTTTTTGTTGTATGTTTGGAACTGAAGGTTGAAGCTCAGCTTTATTCAGTTGAGGACAACACCAGGCAGGGGCAGACCCCTTTAGTAGGCCGGAACAGCCAATTGCATTTTTTAAAATGGTAATTTGGAACAGAAGGTTGAAGCACAGCTTTATTCAGTTGAGGACAACACCAGGCAGGGGCAGACAGACACCTTTAGTAGGCCGGAACAGCCAATTGCATTTTTAAAAATGGTAATTTGGAACAGAAGGTTGAAGCACAGCTTTATTCAGTTGAGGACAACACCAGGCAGGGGCAGACAGACACCTTTAGTAGGCCGGAACAGCCAATTGCATATTTAAAAATGGTAATTTGGAACTGAAGGTTGAAGCTCAGCTTTATTCAGTTGAGGACAACACCAGGCAGGGGCAGACAGACACCTTTAGTAGGCCGGAACAGCCAATTGCATTTTTAAAAATGGTAATTTGGAACAGAAGGTTGAAGCACAGCTTTATTCAGTTGCAGCTTCTTGGCAATAATATAAAGAAGACGAGACAGGACAACACTCGTTGGATGCCATATCTGTGTTTTCACTGGAAAAAAAACTGTCAGTTAACTACTTGAAGGAGAAAGTTTTTGTAGCTGGAGGCCACTTTTTGTATTGTACCAGTTTTTTGTTGTATGTTTGGAACTGAAGGTTGAAGCTCAGCTTTATTCAGTTGAGGACAACACCAGGCAGGGGCAGACAGACATCTTTAGTAGGCTGGAACAGCCAATTGCATTTTTAAAAATGGTAATTTGGAACAGAAGGTTGAAGCACAGCTTTATTCAGTTGCAGCTTCTTGGCAATAATATAAAGAAGACGAAACAGGACAACACTCGTTGGATGCCATATCTGTGTTTTCACTGGAAAAAAAACTGTCAGTTAACTACTTGTAGGAGAAAGTTTTTGTAGCTGGAGGCCACTTTTTGTATTGTACCAGTTTTTTGTTGTATGTTTGGAACTGAAGGTTGAAGCTCAGCTTTATTCAGTTGAGGACAACACCAGGCAGGGGCAGACAGACATCTTTAGTAGGCCGGAACAGCCAATTGCATTTTTAAAAATGGTAATTTGGAACAGAAGGTTGAAGCACAGCTTTATTCAGTTGCAGCTTCTTGGCAATAATATAAAGAAGACGAGACAGGACAACACTCGTTGGATGCCATATCTGTGTTTTCACTGGAAAAAAAACTGTCAGTTAACTACTTGAAGGAGAAAGTTTTTGTAGCTGGAGGCCACTTTTTGTATTGTACCAGTTTTTTGTTGTATGTTTGGAACTGAAGGTTGAAGCTCAGCTTTATTCAGTTGAGGACAACACCAGGCAGGGGCAGACAGACATCTTTAGTAGGCTGGAACAGCCAATTGCATTTTTAAAAATGGTAATTTGGAACAGAAGGTTGAAGCACAGCTTTATTCAGTTGCAGCTTCTTGGCAATAATATAAAGAAGACGAGACAGGACAACACTCGTTGGATGCCATATCTGTGTTTTCACTGGAAAAAAAACTGTCAGTTAACTACTTGTAGGAGAAAGTTTATGTAGCTGGAGGCCACTTTTTGTATTGTACCAGTTTTTTGCTGTATGTTTGGAACTGAAGGTTGAAGCTCAGCTTTATTCAGTTGAGGACAACACCAGGCAGGGGCAGACAGACATCTTTAGTAGGCCGGAACAGCCAATTGCATTTTTAAAAATGGTAATTTGGAACAGAAGGTTGAAGCACAGCTTTATTCAGTTGCAGCTTCTTGGCAATAATATAAAGAAGACGAGACAGGACAACACTCGTTGGATGCCATATCTGTGTTTTCACTGGAAAAAAAACTGTCAGTTAACTACTTGTAGGAGAAAGTTTTTGTAGCTGGAGGCCACTTTTTGTATTGTACCAGTTTTTTGTTGTATGTTTGGAACTGAAGGTTGAAGCTCAGCTTTATTCAGTTGAGGACAACACCAGGCAGGGGCAGACAGACACCTTTAGTAGGCCGGAACAGCCAATTGCATTTTTAAAAATGGTAATTTGGAACAGAAGGTTGAAGCACAGCTTTATTCAGTTGAGGACAACACCAGGCAGGGGCAGACAGACACCTTTAGTATTCCGGAACAGCCAATTGCATTTTTAAAAATGGTAATTTGGAACTGAAGGTTGAAGCTCAGCTTTATTCAGTTGAGGACAACACCAGGCAGGGGCAGACAGACACCTTTAGTAGGCCGGAATAGCCAATTGCATTTTTAAAAATGGTAATTTGGAACAGAAGGTTGAAGCACAGCTTTATTCAGTTGCAGCTTCTTGGCAATAATATAAAGAAGACGAGACAGGACAACACTCGTTGGATGCCATATCTGTGTTTTCACTGGAAAAAAAACTGTCAGTTAACTACTTGTAGGAGAAAGTTTTTGTAGCTGGAGGCCACTTTTTGTATTGTACCAGTTTTTTGTTGTATGTTTGGAACTGAAGGTTGAAGCACAGCTTTATTCAGTTGAGGACAACACCAGGCAGGGGCAGACAGACACCTTTAGTAGGCCGGAACAGCCAATTGCATTTTTAAAAATGGTAATTTGGAACAGAAGGTTGAAGCACAGCTTTATTCAGTTGAGGACAACACCAGGCAGGGGCAGACAGACACCTTTAGTAGGCCGGAACAGCCAATTGCATTTTTAAAAATGGTAATTTGGAACAGAAGGTTGAAGCACAGCTTTATTCAGTTGAGGACAACACCAGGCAGGGGCAGACAGACACCTTTAGTAGGCCGGAACAGCCAATTGCATTTTTAAAAATGGTAATTTGGAACTGAAGGTTGAAGCTCAGCTTTATTCAGTTGAGGACAACACCAGGCAGGGGCAGACAGACACCTTTAGTAGGCCGGAACAGCCAATTGCATTTTTAAAAATGGTAATTTGGAACAGAAGGTTGAAGCACAGCTTTATTCAGTTGCAGCTTCTTGGCAATAATATAAAGAAGACGAGACAGGACAACACTCGTTGGATGCCATATCTGTGTTTTCACTGGAAAAAAAACTGTCAGTTAACTACTTGTAGGAGAAAGTTTTTGTAGCTGGAGGCCACTTTTTGTATTGTACCAGTTTTTTGTTGTATGTTTGGAACTGAAGGTTGAAGCTCAGCTTTATTCAGTTGAGGACAACACCAGGCAGGGGCAGACAGACATCTTTAGTAGGCCGGAACAGCCAATTGCATTTTTAAAAATGGTAATTTGGAACAGAAGGTTGAAGCACAGCTTTATTCAGTTGCAGCTTCTTGGCAATAATATAAAGAAGACGAGACAGGACAACACTCGTTGGATGCCATATCTGTGTTTTCACTGGAAAAAAAACTGTCAGTTAACTACTTGTAGGAGAAAGTTTTTGTAGCTGGAGGCCACTTTTTGTATTGTACCAGTTTTTTGTTGTATGTTTGTAACTGAAGGTTGAAGCTCAGCTTTATTCAGTTGAGGACAACACCAGGCAGGGGCAGACAGACATCTTTAGTAGGCCGGAACAGCCAATTGCATTTTTAAAAATGGTAATTTGGAACAGAAGGTTGAAGCACAGCTTTATTCAGTTGCAGCTTCTTGGCAATAATATAAAGAAGACGAGACAGGACAACACTCGTTGGATGCCATATCTGTGTTTTCACTGGAAAAAAAACTGTCAGTTAACTACTTGTAGGAGAAAGTTTTTGTAGCTGGAGGCCACTTTTTGTATTGTACCAGTTTTTTGTTGTATGTTTGGAACTGAAGGTTGAAGCTCAGCTTTATTCAGTTGAGGACAACACCAGGCAGGGGCAGACAGACATCTTTAGTAGGCCGGAACAGCCAATTGCATTTTTAAAAATGGTAATTTGGAACAGAAGGTTGAAGCACAGCTTTATTCAGTTGCAGCTTCTTGGCAATAATATAAAGAAGATGAGACAGGACAACACTCGTTGGATGCCATATCTGTGTTTTCACTGGAAAAAAAACTGTCAGTTAACTACTTGTAGGAGAAAGTTTTTGTAGCTGGAGGCCACTTTTTGTATTGTACCAGTTTTTTGTTGTATGTTTGGAACTGAAGGTTGAAGCTCAGCTTTATTCAGTTGAGGACAACACCAGGCAGGGGCAGACACCTTTAGAAGGACGGAAAAGCCAATTTTTTTAAAAACAGCAGTTAATCAGAGCCAGAAGGTAGAAGCTCAGCTTTATTCAGTTGAGGCCAACTTGAATTAGGGACTGCAGACAGACTTTGCAGGCTGTCCCCTGTGTGGACCATGCATCCAATACATTAACCCATTGAGCCACAAAGGACACGTAACCTTCCGTGGCCAGGCCTACAGGTCCATGTGTCTGTTGTCAGGTATACCTTTGGACTGACAAATTGACAGAATGCAAGGACAATGCGGTCTTTAACATGCAGGTGGAGGGGTGGGATGGCTTTTCTCGCAAAAGAATTGTCAACTGGGTAGCTCATAGCGTGGTATATCGTAGTTCATCCTGGCTTTATTAATATTAAATTAAATTAAAAAATAGGCTCTATGCACTTTATAATTGGTTCCAGGGGTACACGGGCAGCAGTGGTCTGGTCAGTGGAGGCCTAGTGGAAGGAGGGAGCGCAGAAAGGCTTCGAAGGCCTAACATAATTAAATTGGGCTGGCTGTAGGCACTTTATTATTAGTTACAGGGGTACACGGGCAGCAGTGGTCTGGTCAGTGGAGGCCTAGCGGAAGGAGGGACTGCAGACAGGCTTCAAAGGCCTAACATAATTAAATTGGGCTGGCTGTAGGCACTTTATTATTAGTTACAGGGGTACACGGGCAGCAGTGGTCTGGTCAGTGGAGGCCTAGTGGAAGGAGGGACCGCAGACAGGCTTCGAAGGCCTAATATAATTAAATTGGGCTGGCTGTAGGCACTTTATTATTAGTTACAGGGGTACACGGGCAGCAGTGGTCTGGTCAGTGGAGGCCTAGTGGAAGGAGGGACCGCAGACAGGCTTCGAAGGCCTAACATAATTAAATTGGGCTGGCTGTAGGCACTTTATTATTAGTTACAGGGGTACACGGGCAGCAGTGGTCTGGTCAGTGGAGGCCTAGTGGAAGGAGGGAGCGCAGAAAGGCTTCGAAGGCCTAACATAATTAAATTGGGCTGGCTGTAGGCACTTTATTATTAGTTACAGGGGTACATGGGCAGCAGTGGTCTGGTCAGTGGAGGCCTAGTGGAAGGAGGGACCGCAGACAGGCTTCAAAGGCCTAACATAATTAAATTGGGCTGGCTGTAGGCACTTTATTATTAGTTACAGGGTACACGGGCAGCAGTGGTCTGGTCAGTGGAGGCCTAGTGGAAGGAGGGACCGCAGACAGGCTTCGAAGGCCTAATATAATTAAATTGGGCTGGCTGTAGGCACTTTATTATTAGTTACAGGGGTACACGGGCAGCAGTGGTCTGGTCAGTGGAGGCCTAGTGGAAGGAGGGACCGCAGACAGGCTTCGAAGGCCTAACATAATTAAATTGGGCTGGCTGTAGGCACTTTATTATTAGTTACAGGGGTACACGGGCAGCAGTGGTCTGGTCAGTGGAGGCCTAGTGGAAGGAGGGACCGCAGACAGGCTTCGAAGGCCTAACATAATTAAATTGGGCTGGCTGTAGGCACTTTATTATTAGTTACAGGGGTACACGGGCAGCAGTGGTCTGGTCAGTGGAGGCCTAGTGGAAGGAGGGAGCGCAGAAAGGCTTCGAAGGCCTAACATAATTAAATTGGGCTGGCTGTAGGCACTTTATTATTAGTTACAGGGGTACACGGGCAGCAGTGGTCTGGTCAGTGGAGGCCTAGTGGAAGGAGGGACCGCAGACAGGCTTCGAAGGCCTAATATAATTAAATTGGGCTGGCTGTAGGCACTTTATTATTAGTTACAGGGGTACACGGGCAGCAGTGGTCTGGTCAGTGGAGGCCTAGTGGAAGGAGGGACCGCAGACAGGCTTCGAAGGCCTAACATAATTAAATTGGGCTGGCTGTAGGCACTTTATTATTAGTTACAGGGGTACACGGGCAGCAGTGGTCTGGTCAGTGGAGGCCTAGTGGAAGGAGGGACCGCAGACAGGCTTCGAAGGCCTAATATAATTAAATTGGGCTGGCTGTAGGCACTTTATTATTAGTTACAGGGGTACACGGGCAGCAGTGGTCTGGTCAGTGGAGGCCTAGTGGAAGGAGGGACCGCAGACAGGCTTCGAAGGCCTAACATAATTAAATTGGGCTGGCTGTAGGCACTTTATTATTAGTTACAGGGGTACACGGGCAGCAGTGGTCTGGTCAGTGGAGGCCTAGTGGAAGGAGGGACCGCAGACAGGCTTCAAAGGCCTAACATAATTAAATTGGGCTGGCTGTAGGCACTTTATTATTAGTTACAGGGGTACACGGGCAGCAGTGGTCTGGTCAGTGGAGGCCTAGTGGAAGGAGGGACTGCAGACAGGCTTCGAAGGCCTAATATAATTAAATTGGGTTGGCTGTAGGCACTTTATTATTAGTTACAGGGGTACACGGGCAGCAGTGGTCTGGTCAGTGGAGGCCTAGTGGAAGGAGGGACCGCAGACAGGCTTCGAAGGCCTAACATAATTAAATTGGGCTGGCTGTAGGCACTTTATTATTAGTTACAGGGGTACACGGGCAGCAGTGGTCTGGTCAGTGGAGGCCTAGTGGAAGGAGGGACCGCAGACAGGCTTCAAAGGCCTAACATAATTAAATTGGGCTGGCTGTAGGCACTTTATTATTAGTTACAGGGGTACACGGGCAGCAGTGGTCTGGTCAACGGAGGCCGATTGTAATGAGTGTCTGCCAGTTAGTAGTCCAAAATAACAACTAAATGTGAATGTCTCGCATTAAAACAAAACAAAAACACTAAAGGGTGCAATCATTAGGTTCAGGGGTGGGATCCTCTGCGTTGTTTCAGACCTACTAATTTTGCGCAAAGTATTTACTGTGGTAAATAGAGGACACTGCCCCTGACTATGTTAAGTACCATCATACATGTCAACACAATGGTATTGTCAGTGGCAGGTATGGAAGGATGTCAGCGCATAGACTTAACATTGGTGGAAGTGTGAGAGATAACTGTGGAAGTGGTAGAGCAATGTTTGACCTGGGGGTGGGTGAACTCTCTTGTGGCCGGCGTTACAGGCCCAAGGCCCCTCATGTTACAACAGTGTGTCTGACGTTGGGTGCGCACCACCACCGCCAGAGACACTTTATTGTACTATGAGGAACCCAGTAGCAATGCCGTCGACCAAAAGCGAGTACACCCACCTCTTCAGACAAACAGCAGTCTCACGGGTGCTTGCGCCAAGTCGCGATACCACGGCCCCGTGTGGGGAGTTTGGCCATTTAGGGAGGTGTAAACATGTCGTATGCTGGACAATCAGCTGCAGCAAATTAGACATTAGAAAAGTAATTCACAGTAGTCCACAGGCAAGAGCTTTTCATAGGAAAGCTAGGTGTCGGCCGGGCAAGGTGGGGCAAAAGATTTCGAAATCCAGTTGTGGTTCATTTTAATGAATGTTAGATCGTCAACATTTTGGGTAGCCAGACGAGTCCATTTTTCGGTTAATATTGAACCTGCAGCACTGAATACTCTTTCTGATAGGACACTTGCTGCCGGGCAAGCAAGCTCCTGCAATGCATATTCTGCCAATTCTGGCCAGGTGTCTAATTTTGATGCCCAGTAATCAAATGGGAATGACGGTTGAGGGAGAACATCGATAAGGGATGAAAAATAGTTAGTAACCATACTGGACAAATGTTGTCTCCTGTCACTTTCAATTGATGCAGCAGTACCTGTCCTGTCTGCGGTCATAGCAAAATCACTCCACAACCTGGTCAGAAAACCCCTCTGTCCAACGCCACTTCTGATGTGTGCACCCCTAACACTCCTAGTCTGTTGCCCCCTTGAGCTCGTGTGAGAACGATCACGTGCGCTGTGTGCTGGGAATGCCTGAAGCAAATGGTCAACAAGAGTTGATTGTTTGGTTGCTAATATTAGTTCCAAGTTCTCATGTGGCATAATATTTTGCAATTTGCCTTTATAGCGTGGATCAAGGAGGCAGGCCAACCAGTAATCGTCATCGTTCATCATTTTCGTAATGCGTGTGTCCCTTTTTAGGATACGTAAGGCATAATCCGCCATGTGGGCCAAAGTTCCAGTTGTCAAATCTCCGGTTGTGATTGGGTGAGGGGCAGTTGCAGGCAAATCTACGTCACTTGTGTCCCTCAAAAAACCAGAACCCGGCCTTGACACGCAACCAATTTCCAGTGCCCCCGGGAAAGGTTCCGCATTAAAAATATACTCATCCCCATCATCCTCCTCGTCCTCCACCTCCTCTTCGCCCGCTACCTCGTCCTGTACACTGCCCTGACCAGACAATGGCTGACTGTCATCAAGGCTTTCCTCTTCCTCTGGTGCAGACGCCTGCTCCTTTATGTGCGTCAAACTTTGCATCAGCAGACGCATTAGGGGGATGCTCATGCTTATTACGGCGTTGTCTGCACTAATTAGCCGTGTGCATTCCTCAAAACACTGAAGGACTTGACACATGTCTTGTATCTTCGACCACTGCACACCTGACAACTCCATGTCTGCCATCCTACTGCCTGCCCGTGTATGTGTATCCTCCCACAAAAACATAACAGCCCGCCTCTGTTGGCACAGTCTCTGAAGCATGTGCAGTGTTGAGTTCCACCTTGTTGCAACGTCTATGATTAGGCGATGCTGGGGAAGGTTCAAAGACCGCTGATAGGTCTGCATACGGCTGGCGTGTACAGGCGAACGTCGGATATGTGAGCAAAGTCCACGCACTTTGAGGAGCAGGTCGGAGAACCCAGGATAAGTTTTCAATAAGCACTGCACCACCAGGTTTAAGGTGTGAGCCAGGCAAGGAATGTGTTTCAGTTGGGAAAGGGAGATGGCAGCCATGAAATTCCTTCCGTTATCACTAACTACCTTGCCTGCCTCAAGATCTACTGTGCCCAGCCACGACTGCGTTTCTTGTTGCAAGAACTCGGACAGAACTTCCGCGGTGTGTCTGTTGTCGCCCAAACACTTCATAGCCAATACAGCCTGCTGACGCTTGCCAGTAGCTGGCCCATAATGGGACAACTGGTGTGCAACAGTGTCATCTGCCGATGGAGTGGTTGGCCGACTGCGGTCTGTGGAAGAGCTGTAGCTTCTGCAGGAGGACGAGGAGGAGGAGGAGGAGGGGGTGCGAACGCCTACAGCCAACTGTTTCCTAGACCGTGGGCTAGGCACAACTGTCCCTAAATTGATGTCCCCTGTGGACCCTGCATCCACCACATTCACCTAGTGTGCCGTGATGGACACATAACGTCCCTGGCCATGCCTACTGGTCCATGCATCTGTAGTCAGGTGCACCTTTGTACTCACAGATTGCCTGAGTGCATGGACGATGCGCTGTTTAACATGCTGGTGCAGGGCTGGGATGGCTTTTCTGGAAAAAAAGTGTCGACTGGGTAGCTCGTATCGTGGTTCAGCGTACTCCATCAGGGCTTTGAAAGCTTCGCTTTCAACTAACCGGTAGGGCATCATCTCTAACGAGATTAGTCTAGCTATGTGGGCGTTAAAACCCTGTGTACGCGGATGCGAGGATAAGTACTTCCTTTTTCTAACCAGAGTCTCATGTAGTGTGAGCTGAACTGGAGAGATGGAGATCGTGGAACTTGCGGGTGTGCCGGTGGACATGGCAGACTGAGAGACGGTTGGAGACGGTATTGTTTCCGCCGGTGCCCTAGATGCAATATTTCCGCCTACAAAACTGGTGATTCCCTGACCCTGACTGCTTTTGGCTGGCAAAGAAACCTGCACAGATACTGCCGGTGGTGCGGAAAATGGTGGCCTTACAGTGACGGAAGGGATGTTGCGTTGATGACTAGCTTCATTGGCCGAGGGTGCTACAACCTTAAGGGACGTTTGGTAGTTAGTCCAGGCTTGAAAATGCATGGTGGTTAAGTGTCTATGCATGCAACTAGTATTGAGACTTTTCAGATTCTGACCTCTGCTTAAGCTAGTAGAACATTTTTGACAGATGACTTTGCGCTGATCAATTGGATGTTGTTTAAAAAAATGCCAGACTGCACTCTTCCTAGCATCGGATCCCTTTTCAGGGATTGCAGACTGAGCTTTAACGCTGTGCTCCAACAGGTTTTGGCTTTGACACGCGTTTTGGGCCAGATAGGGGCCCGGCAGATGGAACCTGTTGCGATGTTGATGCCTGCTGCGGCCCCTCCTCCACCTCCGCTTCTGAACTACTGCTGCCTGCACCCTGTTCCCCCAATGGCTGCCAATCGGGGTCAACAACTGGGTCATCTATTACCTCCTCTTCGAGCTCGTGTGCAACTTCGTCTGTGTCACTGTGTCACTGTGTCACTGTGTCGGTCTGTGGTATAGCGTTCGTGGCGGGGCAACATAGTCTCATCAGGGTCTGATTGTGGATCTGTACCCTGAGAGGGCAATGTGGTGGTCTGAGTCAAAGGAGCAGCATAGTACTCTGGCTGTGGCTGTGCATCAGTGCACTCCATGTCAGAATCTACTTGTAATGGGCATGGCCTGTTAAGTGTTTCACTTTCTAAGCCAGGGACGGTATGTGTAAAGAGCTCCATGGAGTGACCCGTTGTGTCGCCTGCTGCATCCTTCTCTCTTGTTGTAGTTTTTGCTGAGGAGGACAAGGAAGCGACTTGTCCCTGACCGTGAACATCCACAAGCGACGCGCTGCTTTTACATTTACCAGTTTCAGAAGAGGAGGCAAAAGAGCTAGAGGCTGAGTCTGCAATGTAAGCCAAAACTTGCTGTTGCTGCTCCGGCTTTAAAAGCGTTTTTCCTACTCCCAGAAAAGAGAGCGTTCGAGGCCTTGTGTAGCCAGACGACGAAACTGGCTCCACAGCTCCAGACTTAGGTGGAATATTTTTATCCCCACGACCACCTGATGCTCCACTACCACTACCATCATTACCAGCTGACAATGAACGCCCACGGCCACGACCTCTTGCACCAGACTTCCTCATTGTTTTAAAAAATTAACCAAAGTAACTTTATTTGTTGCTGTCAAACAACTTACACGGTGAACTATAACTTCAGTATGATTTCTATATCCCTTAACAGGTTGGTGAGACCACAAGGAAAATCAGGCACAATGTTACACACTCTGTTTTCTGTGGCACAAAATCACAGAGATGACACACACGCAGGACTGTCACTCAAGCACTAATGTCAATATTATTCTCCCACCTAATTTTTTATTTTTTTTTTCTCAGAGAGACTTTAGAAACCAAATAAGATAAAATGTTTTTTTCAGGGACAATTTAGAAACCAAATACTAATAAAAAAAAAATAAAAAAAAAATAGCCTTTCTATGGCCCACAATTAGAGAGAGAGAGGTGGCACACCCAGGAGTCAAGACTGGCACACAAGCTGAAAGGGCAATATTACTCTCCCACTGTTTTTTTATGTTTTTTTTTTTTTTTCACGGAGACTTTAGAAGCCCAATAATATTAAAAAAAACAAAAAAATAAATAGGCTTTGTATGGCCCACTGAATGAGAGATGGCACACACAGGAGTGGCACACAAGCCCTGACTGAGGCCAATATTTTTCTCCCACTGATTGATGTAGTGTTTTTGTGTTGTTGAGGTAGATTTTAGAACACAAATCTAGGAAAAAAATAAATAGGCTTTCTATGGCCCACAATTAGAGAGAGAGAGGTGGCACACCCAGGAGTCAAGACTGGCACACAAGCTGAAAGGGCAATATTACTCTCCCACTGTTTTTTTATGTATTTTTTTTTTTCAGGGAGACTTTAGAAACCAAATAATATTAAAAAAAGCAAAAAAATAAATAGGCTTTCTATGGCCCACAATTAGAGAGAGAGAGGTGGCACACCCAGGAGTCAAGACTGGCACACAAGCTGAAAGGGCAATATTACTCTCCAACTGTTTTTTTATGTATTTTTTTTTTTTCACGGAGACTTTAGAAACCCAATAATATTAAAAAAAAAACAAAAAAATAAATAGGCTTTCTATGGCCCACAATTAGAGAGAGAGAGGTGGCACACCCAGGAGTCAAGACTGGCACACAAGCTGAAAGGGCAATATTACTCTCCCACTGTTTTTTTATGTATTTTTTTTTTTTCAGGGAGACTTTAGAAACCCAATAATATTAAAAAAAGCAAAAAAATAAATAGGCTTTCTATGGCCCACAATTAGAGAGAGAGAGGTGGCACACCCAGGAGTCAAGACTGGCACACAAGCTGAAAGGGCAATATTACTCTCCCACTGTTTTTTTATGTATTTTTTTTTTCAGGGAGACTTTAGAAACCCAATAATATTAAAAAAAACCAAAAAATAAATAGGCTTTGTATGGGCCACTGAATGAGAGATGGCACACACAGGAGTGGCACACAAGCCCTGACTGAGGCCAATATTTTTCTCCCACTGATTGATGTAGTGTTTTTGTGTTGAGGTAGATTTTAGAACACAAATCTAGGAAAAAAATAAATAGGCTTTCTATGGCCCACAATTAGAGAGAGAGAGGTGGCACACCCAGGAGTCAAGACTGGCACACAAGCTGAAAGGGCAATATTACTCTCCCACTGTTTTTTTATGTATTTTTTTTTTTTCAGGGAGACTTTAGAAACCCAATAATATTAAAAAAAGCAAAAAAATAAATAGGCTTTCTATGGCCCACAATTAGAGAGAGAGAGGTGGCACACCCAGGAGTCAAGACTGGCACACAAGCTGAAAGGGCAATATTACTCTCCCACTGTTTTTTTATGTATTTTTTTTTTTTTCACGGAGACTTTAGAAGCCCAATAATATTAAAAAAAACAAAAAAATAAATAGGCTTTGTATGGCCCACTGAATGAGAGATGGCACACACAGGAGTGGCACACAAGCCCTGACTGAGGCCAATATTTTTCTCCCACTGATTGATGTAGTGTTTTTGTGTTGTTGAGGTAGATTTTAGAACACAAATCTAGGAAAAAAATAAATAGGCTTTCTATGGCCCACAATTAGAGAGAGAGAGGTGGCACACCCAGGAGTCAAGACTGGCACACAAGCTGAAAGGGCAATATTACTCTCCCACTGTTTTTTTATGTATTTTTTTTTTTTCAGGGAGACTTTAGAAACCAAATAATATTAAAAAAAGCAAAAAAATAAATAGGCTTTCTATGGCCCACAATTAGAGAGAGAGAGGTGGCACACCCAGGAGTCAAGACTGGCACACAAGCTGAAAGGGCAATATTACTCTCCAACTGTTTTTTTATGTATTTTTTTTTTTTCACGGAGACTTTAGAAACCCAATAATATTAAAAAAAAACAAAAAAATAAATAGGCTTTCTATGGCCCACAATTAGAGAGAGAGAGGTGGCACACCCAGGAGTCAAGACTGGCACACAAGCTGAAAGGGCAATATTACTCTCCCACTGTTTTTTTATGTATTTTTTTTTTTCAGGGAGACTTTAGAAACCCAATAATATTAAAAAAAGCAAAAAAATAAATAGGCTTTCTATGGCCCACAATTAGAGAGAGAGAGGTGGCACACCCAGGAGTCAAGACTGGCACACAAGCTGAAAGGGCAATATTACTCTCCCACTGTTTTTTTATGTATTTTTTTTTTTCAGGGAGACTTTAGAAACCCAATAATATTAAAAAAAACAAAAAAATAAATAGGCTTTGTATGGGCCACTGAATGAGAGATGGCACACACAGGAGTGGCACACAAGCCCTGACTGAGGCCAATATTTTTCTCCCACTGATTGATGTAGTGTTTTTGTGTTGAGGTAGATTTTAGAACACAAATCTAGGAAAAAAATAAATAGGCTTTCTATGGCCCACAATTAGAGAGAGAGAGGTGGCACACCCAGGAGTCAAGACTGGCACACAAGCTGAAAGGGCAATATTACTCTCCCACTGTTTTTTTATGTATTTTTTTTTTCCAGGGAGACTTTAGAAACCCAATAATATTAAAAAAAGCAAAAAAAAATAGCCTTTCTATGGCCCACAATTAGAGAGAGAGAGGTGGCACACCCAGGAGTCAAAACTGGCACACAAGCTGAAAGGGCAATATTACTCTCCCACTGTTTTTTTATGTATTTTTTTTTTTTCACGGAGACTTTAGAAGCCCAATAATATTAAAAAAAAACAAAAAATAAATAGGCTTTGTATGGCCCACTGAATGAGAGATGGCACACACAGGAGTGGCACACAAGCCCTGACTGAGGCCAATATTTTTCTCCCACTGATTGATGTAGTGTTTTTGTGTTGTTGAGGTAGATTTTAGAACACAAATCTAGGAAAAAAATAAATAGGCTTTCTATGGCCCACAATTAGAGAGAGAGAGGTGGCACACCCAGGAGTCAAGACTGGCACACAAGCTGAAAGGGCAATATTACTCTCCCACTGTTTTTTTATGTATTTTTTTTTTTCAGGGAGACTTTAGAAACCAAATAATATTAAAAAAAGCAAAAAAATAAATAGGCTTTCTATGGCCCACAATTAGAGAGAGAGAGGTGGCACACCCAGGAGTCAAGACTGGCACACAAGCTGAAAGGGCAATATTACTCTCCAACTGTTTTTTTATGTATTTTTTTTTTTTCACGGAGACTTTAGAAACCCAATAATATTAAAAAAAAACAAAAAAATAAATAGGCTTTCTATGGCCCACAATTAGAGAGAGAGAGGTGGCACACCCAGGAGTCAAGACTGGCACACAAGCTGAAAGGGCAATATTACTCTCCCACTGTTTTTTTATGTATTTTTTTTTTTCAGGGAGACTTTAGAAACCCAATAATATTAAAAAAAGCAAAAAAATAAATAGGCTTTCTATGGCCCACAATTAGAGAGAGAGAGGTGGCACACCCAGGAGTCAAGACTGGCACACAAGCTGAAAGGGCAATATTACTCTCCCACTGTTTTTTTATGTATTTTTTTTTTTCAGGGAGACTTTAGAAACCCAATAATATTAAAAAAAACAAAAAAATAAATAGGCTTTGTATGGGCCACTGAATGAGAGATGGCACACACAGGAGTGGCACACAAGCCCTGACTGAGGCCAATATTTTTCTCCCACTGATTGATGTAGTGTTTTTGTGTTGAGGTAGATTTTAGAACACAAATCTAGGAAAAAAATAAATAGGCTTTCTATGGCCCACAATTAGAGAGAGAGAGGTGGCACACCCAGGAGTCAAGACTGGCACACAAGCTGAAAGGGCAACATTACTCTCCCACTGTTTTTTTATGTATTTTTTTTTTTCAGGGAGACTTTAGAAACCCAATAATATTAAAAAAAGCAAAAAAATAAATAGGCTTTCTATGGCCCACAATTAGAGAGAGAGAGGTGGCACACCCAGGAGTCAAGACTGGCACACAAGCTGAAAGGGCAATATTACTCTCCCACTGTTTTTTTATGTATTTTTTTTTTCAGGGAGACTTTAGAAACCCAATAATATTAAAAAAAACAAAAAAATAAATAGGCTTTGTATGGGCCACTGAATGAGAGATGGCACACACAGGAGTGGCACACAAGCCCTGACTGAGGCCAATATTTTTCTCCCACTGATTGATGTAGTGTTTTTGTGTTGAGGTAGATTTTAGAACACAAATCTAGGAAAAAAATAAATAGGCTTTCTATGGCCCACAATTAGAGAGAGAGAGAGGTGGCACACCCAGGAGTCAAGACTGGCACACAAGCTGAAAGGGCAATATTACTCTCCCACTGTTTTTTTATGTATTTTTTTTTTTCAGGGAGACTTTAGAAACCAAATAATATTAAAAAAATCAAAAAAATAAATAGGCTTTCTATGGCCCACAATTAGAGAGAGAGAGGTGGCACACCCAGGAGTCAAGACTGGCACACAAGCTGAAAGGGCAATATTACTCTCCCACTGTTTTTTTATGTTTTTTTTTTTTTTTCACGGAGACTTTAGAAACCCAATAATATTAAAAAAAACAAAAAAATAAATAGGCTTTCTATGGCCCACAATTAGAGAGAGAGAGGTGGCACACCCAGGAGTCAAGACTGGCACACAAGCTGAAAGGGCAATTTTACTCTCCCACTGTTTTTTTATGTATTTTTTTTTTTCAGGGAGACTTTAGAAACCCAATAATATTAAAAAAAACAAAAAAATAAATAGTCTTTGTATGGGCCACTGAATGAGAGATGGCACACACAGGAGTGGCACACAAGCCCTGACTGAGGCCAATATTTTTCTCCCACTGATTGATGTAGTGTTTTTGTGTTGAGGTAGATTTTAGAACACAAATCTAGGAAAAAAATAAATAGGCTTTCTATGGCCCACAATTAGAGAGAGAGAGGTTGCACACCCAGGAGTCAAGACTGGCACACAAGCTGAAAGGGCAATATTACTCTCCCACTGTTTTTTTATGTATTTTTTTTTTTTCAGGGAGACTTTAGAAACCCAATAATATTAAAAAAAGCAAAAAAATAAATAGGCTTTCTATGGCCCACAATTAGAGAGAGAGAGGTGGCACACCCAGGAGTCAAGACTGGCACACAAGCTGAAAGGGCAATATTACTCTCCCACTGTTTTTTTATGTATTTTTTTTTTCAGGGAGACTTTAGAAACCCAATAATATAAAAAAAAACAAAAAAATAAATAGGCTTTGTATGGGCCACTGAATGAGAGATGGCACACACAGGAGTGGCACACAAGCCCTGACTGAGGCCAATATTTTTCTCCCACTGATTGATGTAGTGTTTTTGTGTTGAGGTAGATTTTAGAACACAAATCTAGGAAAAAAATAAATAGGCTTTCTATGGCCCACAATTAGAGAGAGAGAGAGGTGGCACACCCAGGAGTCAAGACTGGCACACAAGCTGAAAGGGCAATATTACTCTCCCACTGTTTTTTTATGTATTTTTTTTTTTTCAGGGAGACTTTAGAAACCAAATAATATTAAAAAAATCAAAAAAATAAATAGGCTTTCTATGGCCCACAATTAGAGAGAGAGAGGTGGCACACCCAGGAGTCAAGACTGGCACACAAGCTGAAAGGGCAATATTACTCTCCCACTGTTTTTTTATGTTTTTTTTTTTTTTTCACGGAGACTTTAGAAGCCCAATAATATTAAAAAAAAACAAAAAAATAAATAGGCTTTCTATGGCCCACAATTAGAGAGAGAGAGGTGGCACACCCAGGAGTCAAGACTGGCACACAAGCTGAAAGGGCAATATTACTCTCCCACTGTTTTTTTATGTATTTTTTTTTTTTCAGGGAGACTTTAGAAACCCAATAATATTAAAAAAAGCAAAAAAATAAATAGGCTTTCTATGGCCCACAATTAGAGAGAGAGAGGTGGCACACCCAGGAGTCAAGACTGGCACACAAGCTGAAAGGGCAATATTACTCTCCAACTGTTTTTTTATGTATTTTTTTTTTTCACGGAGACTTTAGAAACCCAATAATATTAAAAAAAAACAAAAAAATAAATAGGCTTTCTATGGCCCACAATTAGAGAGAGAGAGGTGGCACACCCAGGAGTCAAGACTGGCACACAAGCTGAAAGGGCAATATTACTCTCCCACTGTTTTTTTATGTATTTTTTTTTTTTCAGGGAGACTTTAGAAACCCAATAATATTAAAAAAAGCAAAAAAATAAATAGGCTTTCTATGGCCCACAATTAGAGAGAGAGAGGTGGCACACCCAGGAGTCAAGACTGGCACACAAGCTGAAAGGGCAATATTACTCTCCCACTGTTTTTTTATGTTTTTTTTTTTTTCAGGGAGACTTTAGAAACCCAATAATATTAAAAAAAACAAAAAAATAAATAGGCTTTGTATGGGCCACTGAATGAGAGATGGCACACACAGGAGTGGCACACAAGCCCTGACTGAGGCCAATATTTTTCTCCCACTGATTGATGTAGTGTTTTTGTGTTGAGGTAGATTTTAGAACACAAATCTAGGAAAAAAATAAATAGGCTTTCTATGGCCCACAATTAGAGAGAGAGAGGTGGCACACCCAGGAGTCAAGACTGGCACACAAGCTGAAAGGGCAATATTACTCTCCCACTGTTTTTTTATGTATTTTTTTTTTTTCAGGGAGACTTTAGAAACCCAATAATATTAAAAAAAGCAAAAAAATAAATAGGCTTTCTATGGCCCACAATTAGAGAGAGAGAGGTGGCACACCCAGGAGTCAAGACTGGCACACAAGCTGAAAGGGCAATATTACTCTCCCACTGTTTTTTTATGTATTTTTTTTTTTTCACGGAGACTTTAGAAGCCCAATAATATTAAAAAAAACAAAAAAATAAATAGGCTTTGTATGGCCCACTGAATGAGAGATGGCACACACAGGAGTGGCACACAAGCCCTGACTGAGGCCAATATTTTTCTCCCACTGATTGATGTAGTGTTTTTGTGTTGTTGAGGTAGATTTTAGAACACAAATCTAGGAAAAAAATAAATAGGCTTTCTATGGCCCACAATTAGAGAGAGAGAGGTGGCACACCCAGGAGTCAAGACTGGCACACAAGCTGAAAGGGCAATATTACTCTCCCACTGTTTTTTTATGTATTTTTTTTTTTCAGGGAGACTTTAGAAACCAAATAATATTAAAAAAAGCAAAAAAATAAATAGGCTTTCTATGGCCCACAATTAGAGAGAGAGAGGTGGCACACCCAGGAGTCAAGACTGGCACACAAGCTGAAAGGGCAATATTACTCTCCAACTGTTTTTTTATGTATTTTTTTTTTTTCACGGAGACTTTAGAAACCCAATAATATTAAAAAAAAACAAAAAAATAAATAGGCTTTCTATGGCCCACAATTAGAGAGAGAGAGGTGGCACACCCAGGAGTCAAGACTGGCACACAAGCTGAAAGGGCAATATTACTCTCCCACTGTTTTTTTATGTATTTTTTTTTTTTCAGGGAGACTTTAGAAACCCAATAATATTAAAAAAAGCAAAAAAATAAATAGGCTTTCTATGGCCCACAATTAGAGAGAGAGAGGTGGCACACCCAGGAGTCAAGACTGGCACACAAGCTGAAAGGGCAATATTACTCTCCCACTGTTTTTTTATGTATTTTTTTTTTTCAGGGAGACTTTAGAAACCCAATAATATTAAAAAAAACAAAAAAATAAATAGGCTTTGTATGGGCCACTGAATGAGAGATGGCACACACAGGAGTGGCACACAAGCCCTGACTGAGGCCAATATTTTTCTCCCACTGATTGATGTAGTGTTTTTGTGTTGAGGTAGATTTTAGAACACAAATCTAGGAAAAAAATAAATAGGCTTTCTATGGCCCACAATTAGAGAGAGAGAGGTGGCACACCCAGGAGTCAAGACTGGCACACAAGCTGAAAGGGCAATATTACTCTCCCACTGTTTTTTTATGTATTTTTTTTTTTTCAGGGAGACTTTAGAAACCCAATAATATTAAAAAAAGCAAAAAAATAAATAGGCTTTCTATGGCCCACAATTAGAGAGAGAGAGGTGGCACACCCAGGAGTCAAGACTGGCACACAAGCTGAAAGGGCAATATTACTCTCCCACTGTTTTTTTATGTTTTTTTTTTTTTTTTCACGGAGACTTTAGAAACCCAATAATATTAAAAAAAACAAAAAAATAAATAGGCTTTCTATGGCCCACAATTAGAGAGAGAGAGGTGGCACACCCAGGAGTCAAGACTGGCACACAAGCTGAAAGGGCAATATTACTCTCCCACTGTTTTTTTTTTTTTTTTTTTCACGGAGACTTTAGAAACCCAATAATATTAAAAAAAACAAAAAAATAAATAGGCTTTCTATGGCCCACAATTAGAGAGAGAGAGGTGGCACACCCAGGAGTCAAGACTGGCACACAAGCTGAAAGGGCAATATTACTCTCCCACTGTTTTTTTATGTATTTTTTTTTTCAGGGAGACTTTAGAAACCCAATAATATTAAAAAAAACAAAAAAATAAATAGGCTTTGTATGGGCCACTGAATGAGAGATGGCACACACAGGAGTGGCACACAAGCCCTGACTGAGGCCAATATTTTTCTCCCACTGATTGATGTAGTGTTTTTGTGTTGAGGTAGATTTTAGAACACAAATCTAGGAAAAAAATAAATAGGCTTTCTATGGCCCACAATTAGAGAGAGAGAGAGGTGGCACACCCAGGAGTCAAGACTGGCACACAAGCTGAAAGGGCAATATTACTCTCCCACTGTTTTTTTATGTATTTTTTTTTTTTCAGGGAGACTTTAGAAACCAAATAATATTAAAAAAATCAAAAAAATAAATAGGCTTTCTATGGCCCACAATTAGAGAGAGAGAGGTGGCACACCCAGGAGTCAAGACTGGCACACAAGCTGAAAGGGCAATATTACTCTCCCACTGTTTTTTTATGTTTTTTTTTTTTTTTTCACGGAGACTTTAGAAACCCAATAATATTAAAAAAAACAAAAAAATAAATAGGCTTTCTATGGCCCACAATTAGAGAGAGAGAGGTGGCACACCCAGGAGTCAAGACTGGCACACAAGCTGAAAGGGCAATTTTACTCTCCCACTGTTTTTTTATGTATTTTTTTTTTTCAGGGAGACTTTAGAAACCCAATAATATTAAAAAAAACAAAAAAATAAATAGGCTTTGTATGGGCCACTGAATGAGAGATGGCACACACAGGAGTGGCACACAAGCCCTGACTGAGGCCAATATTTTTCTCCCACTGATTGATGTAGTGTTTTTGTGTTGAGGTAGATTTTAGAACACAAATCTAGGAAAAAAATAAATAGGCTTTCTATGGCCCACAATTAGAGAGAGAGAGGTTGCACACCCAGGAGTCAAGACTGGCACACAAGCTGAAAGGGCAATATTACTCTCCCACTGTTTTTTTATGTATTTTTTTTTTTTCAGGGAGACTTTAGAAACCCAATAATATTAAAAAAAGCAAAAAAATAAATAGGCTTTCTATGGCCCACAATTAGAGAGAGAGAGGTGGCACACCCAGGAGTCAAGACTGGCACACAAGCTGAAAGGGCAATATTACTCTCCCACTGTTTTTTTGTGTATTTTTTTTTTCAGGGAGACTTTAGAAACCCAATAATATTAAAAAAAACAAAAAAATAAATAGGCTTTGTATGGGCCACTGAATGAGAGATGGCACACACAGGAGTGGCACACAAGCCCTGACTGAGGCCAATATTTTTCGCCCACTGATTGATGTAGTGTTTTTGTGTTGAGGTAGATTTTAGAACACAAATCTAGGAAAAAAATAAATAGGCTTTCTATGGCCCACAATTAGAGAGAGAGAGAGGTGGCACACCCAGGAGTCAAGACTGGCACACAAGCTGAAAGGGCAATATTACTCTCCCACTGTTTTTTTATGTATTTTTTTTTTTCAGGGAGACTTTAGAAACCAAATAATATTAAAAAAATCAAAAAAATAAATAGGCTTTCTATGGCCCACAATTAGAGAGAGAGAGGTGGCACACCCAGGAGTCAAGACTGGCACACAAGCTGAAAGGGCAATATTACTCTCCCACTGTTTTTTTATGTTTTTTTTTTTTTTTCACGGAGACTTTAGAAGCCCAATAATATTAAAAAAAACAAAAAAATAAATAGGCTTTGTATGGCCCACTGAATGAGAGATGGCACACACAGGAGTGGCACACAAGCCCTGACTGAGGCCAATATTTTTCTCCCACTGATTGATGTAGTGTTTTTGTGTTGTTGAGGTAGATTTTAGAACACAAATCTAGGAAAAAAATAAATAGGCTTTCTATGGCCCACAATTAGAGAGAGAGAGGTGGCACACCCAGGAGTCAAGACTGGCACACAAGCTGAAAGGGCAATATTACTCTCCCACTGTTTTTTTATGTATTTTTTTTTTTTCAGGGAGACTTTAGAAACCAAATAATATTAAAAAAAGCAAAAAAATAAATAGGCTTTCTATGGCCCACAATTAGAGAGAGAGAGGTGGCACACCCAGGAGTCAAGACTGGCACACAAGCTGAAAGGGCAATATTACTCTCCAACTGTTTTTTTATGTATTTTTTTTTTTCACGGAGACTTTAGAAACCCAATAATATTAAAAAAAACCAAAAAAATAAATAGGCTTTCTATGGCCCACAATTAGAGAGAGAGAGGTGGCACACCCAGGAGTCAAGACTGGCACACAAGCTGAAAGGGCAATATTACTCTCCCACTGTTTTTTTATGTATTTTTTTTTTTTCAGGGAGACTTTAGAAACCCAATAAAATTAAAAAAAGCAAAAAAATAAATAGGCTTTCTATGGCCCACAATTAGAGAGAGAGAGGTGGCACACCCAGGAGTCAAGACTGGCACACAAGCTGAAAGGGCAATATTACTCTCCCACTGTTTTTTTATGTATTTTTTTTTTTCAGGGAGACTTTAGAAACCCAATAATATTAAAAAAAACAAAAAAATAAATAGGCTTTGTATGGGCCACTGAATGAGAGATGGCACACACAGGAGTGGCACACAAGCCCTGACTGAGGCCAATATTTTTCTCCCACTGATTGATGTAGTGTTTTTGTGTTGAGGTAGATTTTAGAACACAAATCTAGGAAAAAAATAAATAGGCTTTCTATGGCCCACAATTAGAGAGAGAGAGGTGGCACACCCAGGAGTCAAGACTGGCACACAAGCTGAAAGGGCAATATTACTCTCCCACTGTTTTTTTATGTATTTTTTTTTTTCAGGGAGACTTTAGAAACCCAATAATATTAAAAAAAGCAAAAAAATAAATAGGCTTTCTATGGCCCACAATTAGAGAGAGAGAGGTGGCACACCCAGGAGTCAAGACTGGCACACAAGCTGAAAGGGCAATATTACTCTCCCACTGTTTTTTTATGTATTTTTTTTTTTTTCACGGAGACTTTAGAAGCCCAATAATATTAAAAAAAACAAAAAAATAAATAGGCTTTGTATGGCCCACTGAATGAGAGATGGCACACACAGGAGTGGCACACAAGCCCTGACTGAGGCCAATATTTTTCTCCCACTGATTGATGTAGTGTTTTTTGTGTTGTTGAGGTAGATTTTAGAACACAAATCTAGGAAAAAAATAAATAGGCTTTCTATGGCCCACAATTAGAGAGAGAGAGGTGGCACACCCAGGAGTCAAGACTGGCACACAAGCTGAAAGGGCAATATTACTCTCCCACTGTTTTTTTATGTATTTTTTTTTTTTCAGGGAGACTTTAGAAACCAAATAATATTAAAAAAAGCAAAAAAATAAATAGGCTTTCTATGGCCCACAATTAGAGAGAGAGAGGTGGCACACCCAGGAGTCAAGACTGGCACACAAGCTGAAAGGGCAATATTACTCTCCAACTGTTTTTTTATGTATTTTTTTTTTTTCACGGAGACTTTAGAAACCCAATAATATTAAAAAAAACCAAAAAAATAAATAGGCTTTCTATGGCCCACAATTAGAGAGAGAGAGGTGGCACACCCAGGAGTCAAGACTGGCACACAAGCTGAAAGGGCAATATTACTCTCCCACTGTTTTTTTATGTATTTTTTTTTTTTCAGGGAGACTTTAGAAACCCAATAATATTAAAAAAAGCAAAAAAATAAATAGGCTTTCTATGGCCCACAATTAGAGAGAGAGAGGTGGCACACCCAGGAGTCAAGACTGGCACACAAGCTGAAAGGGCAATATTACTCTCCCACTGTTTTTTTATGTATTTTTTTTTTTCAGGGAGACTTTAGAAACCCAATAATATTAAAAAAAACAAAAAAATAAATAGGCTTTGTATGGGCCACTGAATGAGAGATGGCACACACAGGAGTGGCACACAAGCCCTGACTGAGGCCAATATTTTTCTCCCACTGATTGATGTAGTGTTTTTGTGTTGAGGTAGATTTTAGAACACAAATCTAGGAAAAAAATAAATAGGCTTTCTATGGCCCACAATTAGAGAGAGAGAGGTGGCACACCCAGGAGTCAAGACTGGCACACAAGCTGAAAGGGCAATATTACTCTCCCACTGTTTTTTTATGTTTTTTTTTTTTCCAGGGAGACTTTAGAAACCCAATAATATTAAAAAAAGCAAAAAAAAAATAGCCTTTCTATGGCCCACAATTAGAGAGAGAGAGGTGGCACACCCAGGAGTCAAGACTGGCACACAAGCTGAAAGGGCAATATTACTCTCCCACTGTTTTTTTATGTATTTTTTTTTTTTTCACGGAGACTTTAGAAGCCCAATAATATTAAAAAAAACAAAAAAATATATAGGCTTTGTATGGCCCACTGAATGAGAGATGGCACACACAGGAGTGGCACACAAGCCCTGACTGAGGCCAATATTTTTCTCCCACTGATTGATGTAGTGTTTTTGTGTTGTTGAGGTAGATTTTAGAACACAAATCTAGGAAAAAAATAAATAGGCTTTCTATGGCCCACAATTAGAGAGAGAGAGGTGGCACACCCAGGAGTCAAGACTGGCACACAAGCTGAAAGGGCAATATTACTCTCCCACTGTTTTTTTATGTTTTTTTTTTTTTCAGGGAGACTTTAGAAACCAAATAATATTAAAAAAAGCAAAAAAATAAATAGGCTTTCTATGGCCCACAATTAGAGAGAGAGAGGTGGCACACCCAGGAGTCAAGACTGGCACACAAGCTGAAAGGGCAATATTACTCTCCAACTGTTTTTTTATGTATTTTTTTTTTTTCACGGAGACTTTAGAAACCCAATAATATTAAAAAAAAACAAAAAAATAAATAGGCTTTCTATGGCCCACAATTAGAGAGAGAGAGGTGGCACACCCAGGAGTCAAGACTGGCACACAAGCTGAAAGGGCAATATTACTCTCCCACTGTTTTTTTATGTATTTTTTTTTTTCAGGGAGACTTTAGAAACCCAATAAAATTAAAAAAAGCAAAAAAATAAATAGGCTTTCTATGGCCCACAATTAGAGAGAGAGAGGTGGCACACCCAGGAGTCAAGACTGGCACACAAGCTGAAAGGGCAATATTACTCTCCCACTGTTTTTTTATGTATTTTTTTTTTCAGGGAGACTTTAGAAACCCAATAATATTAAAAAAAACAAAAAAATAAATAGGCTTTGTATGGGCCACTGAATGAGAGATGGCACACACAGGAGTGGCACACAAGCCCTGACTGAGGCCAATATTTTTCTCCCACTGATTGATGTAGTGTTTTTGTGTTGAGGTAGATTTTAGAACACAAATCTAGGAAAAAAATAAATAGGCTTTCTATGGCCCACAATTAGAGAGAGAGAGGTGGCACACCCAGGAGTCAAGACTGGCACACAAGCTGAAAGGGCAATATTACTCTCCCACTGTTTTTTTATGTATTTTTTTTTTTTCAGGGAGACTTTAGAAACCCAATAATATTAAAAAAAGCAAAAAAATAAATAGGCTTTCTATGGCCCACAATTAGAGAGAGAGAGGTGGCACACCCAGGAGTCAAGACTGGCACACAAGCTGAAAGGGCAATATTACTCTCCCACTGTTTTTTTATGTATTTTTTTTTTCAGGGAGACTTTAGAAACCCAATAATATTAAAAAAAACAAAAAAATAAATAGGCTTTGTATGGGCCACTGAATGAGAGATGGCACACACAGGAGTGGCACACAAGCCCTGACTGAGGCCAATATTTTTCTCCCACTGATTGATGTAGTGTTTTTGTGTTGAGGTAGATTTTAGAACACAAATCTAGGAAAAAAATAAATAGGCTTTCTATGGCCCACAATTAGAGAGAGAGAGGTGGCACACCCAGGAGTCAAGACTGGCACACAAGCTGAAAGGGCAATATTACTCTCCCACTGTTTTTTTATGTATTTTTTTTTTCAGGGAGACTTTAGAAACCCAATAATATTAAAAAAAACAAAAAAATAAATAGGCTTTGTATGGGCCACTGAATGAGAGATGGCACACACAGGAGTGGCACACAAGCCCTGACTGAGGCCAATATTTTTCTCCCACTGATTGATGTAGTGTTTTTGTGTTGAGGTAGATTTTAGAACACAAATCTAGGAAAAAAATAAATAGGCTTTCTATGGCCCACAATTAGAGAGAGAGAGGTGGCACACCCAGGAGTCAAGACTGGCACACAAGCTGAAAGGGCAATATTACTCTCCCACTGTTTTTTTATGTATTTTTTTTTTTTCAGGGAGACTTTAGAAACCCAATAATATTAAAAAAAGCAAAAAAATAAATAGGCTTTCTATGGCCCACAATTAGAGAGAGAGAGGTGGCACACCCAGGAGTCAAGACTGGCACACAAGCTGAAAGGGCAATATTACTCTCCCACTGTTTTTTTATGTATTTTTTTTTTCAGGGAGACTTTAGAAACCCAATAATATTAAAAAAAACAAAAAAATAAATAGGCTTTGTATGGGCCACTGAATGAGAGATGGCACACACAGGAGTGGCACACAAGCCCTGACTGAGGCCAATATTTTTCTCCCACTGATTGATGTAGTGTTTTTGTGTTGAGGTAGATTTTAGAACACAAATCTAGGAAAAAAATAAATAGGCTTTCTATGGCCCACAATTAGAGAGAGAGAGAGGTGGCACACCCAGGAGTCAAGACTGGCACACAAGCTGAAAGGGCAATATTACTCTCCCACTGTTTTTTTATGTATTTTTTTTTTTCAGGGAGACTTTAGAAACCAAATAATATTAAAAAAATCAAAAAAATAAATAGGCTTTCTATGGCCCACAATTAGAGAGAGAGAGGTGGCACACCCAGGAGTCAAGACTGGCACACAAGCTGAAAGGGCAATATTACTCTCCCACTGTTTTTTTATGTTTTTTTTTTTTTTTCACAGAGACTTTAGAAACCCAATAATATTAAAAAAAACAAAAAAATAAATAGGCTTTCTATGGCCCACAATTAGAGAGAGAGAGGTGGCACACCCAGGAGTCAAGACTGGCACACAAGCTGAAAGGGCAATTTTACTCTCCCACTGTTTTTTTATGTATTTTTTTTTTCAGGGAGACTTTAGAAACCCAATAATATTAAAAAAAACAAAAAAATAAATAGGCTTTGTATGGGCCACTGAATGAGAGATGGCACACACAGGAGTGGCACACAAGCCCTGACTGAGGCCAATATTTTTCTCCCACTGATTGATGTAGTGTTTTTGTGTTGAGGTAGATTTTAGAACACAAATCTAGGAAAAAAATAAATAGGCTTTCTATGGCCCACAATTAGAGAGAGAGAGGTGGCACACCCAGGAGTCAAGACTGGCACACAAGCTGAAAGGGCAATATTACTCTCCCACTGTTTTTTTATGTATTTTTTTTTTTCAGGGAGACTTTAGAAACCCAATAATATTAAAAAAAGCAAAAAAATAAATAGGCTTTCTATGGCCCACAATTAGAGAGAGAGAGGTGGCACACCCAGGAGTCAAGACTGGCACACAAGCTGAAAGGGCAATATTACTCTCCCACTGTTTTTTTATGTATTTTTTTTTTTTTCACGGAGACTTTAGAAACCCAATAATATTAAAAAAAACAAAAAAATAAATAGGCTTTGTATGGCCCACTGAATGAGAGATGGCACACACAGGAGTGGCACACAAGCCCTGACTGAGGCCAATATTTTTCTCCCACTGATTGATGTAGTGTTTTTTGTGTTGTTGAGGTAGATTTTAGAACACAAATCTAGGAAAAAAATAAATAGGCTTTCTATGGCCCACAATTAGAGAGAGAGAGGTGGCACACCCAGGAGTCAAGACTGGCACACAAGCTGAAAGGGCAATATTACTCTCCCACTGTTTTTTTATGTATTTTTTTTTTTTCAGGGAGACTTTAGAAACCAAATAATATTAAAAAAAGCAAAAAAATAAATAGGCTTTCTATGGCCCACAATTAGAGAGAGAGAGGTGGCACACCCAGGAGTCAAGACTGGCACACAAGCTGAAAGGGCAATATTACTCTCCAACTGTTTTTTTATGTATTTTTTTTTTTTCACGGAGACTTTAGAAACCCAATAATATTAAAAAAAACCAAAAAAATAAATAGGCTTTCTATGGCCCACAATTAGAGAGAGAGAGGTGGCACACCCAGGAGTCAAGACTGGCACACAAGCTGAAAGGGCAATATTACTCTCCCACTGTTTTTTTATGTATTTTTTTTTTTTCAGGGAGACTTTAGAAACCCAATAATATTAAAAAAAGCAAAAAAATAAATAGGCTTTCTATGGCCCACAATTAGAGAGAGAGAGGTGGCACACCCAGGAGTCAAGACTGGCACACAAGCTGAAAGGGCAATATTACTCTCCCACTGTTTTTTTATGTATTTTTTTTTTTCAGGGAGACTTTAGAAACCCAATAATATTAAAAAAAACAAAAAAATAAATAGGCTTTGTATGGGCCACTGAATGAGAGATGGCACACACAGGAGTGGCACACAAGCCCTGACTGAGGCCAATATTTTTCTCCCACTGATTGATGTAGTGTTTTTGTGTTGAGGTAGATTTTAGAACACAAATCTAGGAAAAAAATAAATAGGCTTTCTATGGCCCACAATTAGAGAGAGAGAGGTGGCACACCCAGGAGTCAAGACTGGCACACAAGCTGAAAGGGCAATATTACTCTCCCACTGTTTTTTTATGTTTTTTTTTTTTCCAGGGAGACTTTAGAAACCCAATAATATTAAAAAAAGCAAAAAAAAAATAGCCTTTCTATGGCCCACAATTAGAGAGAGAGAGGTGGCACACCCAGGAGTCAAGACTGGCACACAAGCTGAAAGGGCAATATTACTCTCCCACTGTTTTTTTATGTATTTTTTTTTTTTTCACGGAGACTTTAGAAGCCCAATAATATTAAAAAAAACAAAAAAATATATAGGCTTTGTATGGCCCACTGAATGAGAGATGGCACACACAGGAGTGGCACACAAGCCCTGACTGAGGCCAATATTTTTCTCCCACTGATTGATGTAGTGTTTTTGTGTTGTTGAGGTAGATTTTAGAACACAAATCTAGGAAAAAAATAAATAGGCTTTCTATGGCCCACAATTAGAGAGAGAGAGGTGGCACACCCAGGAGTCAAGACTGGCACACAAGCTGAAAGGGCAATATTACTCTCCCACTGTTTTTTTATGTTTTTTTTTTTTTCAGGGAGACTTTAGAAACCAAATAATATTAAAAAAAGCAAAAAAATAAATAGGCTTTCTATGGCCCACAATTAGAGAGAGAGAGGTGGCACACCCAGGAGTCAAGACTGGCACACAAGCTGAAAGGGCAATATTACTCTCCAACTGTTTTTTTATGTATTTTTTTTTTTTCACGGAGACTTTAGAAACCCAATAATATTAAAAAAAAACAAAAAAATAAATAGGCTTTCTATGGCCCACAATTAGAGAGAGAGAGGTGGCACACCCAGGAGTCAAGACTGGCACACAAGCTGAAAGGGCAATATTACTCTCCCACTGTTTTTTTATGTATTTTTTTTTTTCAGGGAGACTTTAGAAACCCAATAAAATTAAAAAAAGCAAAAAAATAAATAGGCTTTCTATGGCCCACAATTAGAGAGAGAGAGGTGGCACACCCAGGAGTCAAGACTGGCACACAAGCTGAAAGGGCAATATTACTCTCCCACTGTTTTTTTATGTATTTTTTTTTTCAGGGAGACTTTAGAAACCCAATAATATTAAAAAAAACAAAAAAATAAATAGGCTTTGTATGGGCCACTGAATGAGAGATGGCACACACAGGAGTGGCACACAAGCCCTGACTGAGGCCAATATTTTTCTCCCACTGATTGATGTAGTGTTTTTGTGTTGAGGTAGATTTTAGAACACAAATCTAGGAAAAAAATAAATAGGCTTTCTATGGCCCACAATTAGAGAGAGAGAGGTGGCACACCCAGGAGTCAAGACTGGCACACAAGCTGAAAGGGCAATATTACTCTCCCACTGTTTTTTTATGTATTTTTTTTTTTTCAGGGAGACTTTAGAAACCCAATAATATTAAAAAAAGCAAAAAAATAAATAGGCTTTCTATGGCCCACAATTAGAGAGAGAGAGGTGGCACACCCAGGAGTCAAGACTGGCACACAAGCTGAAAGGGCAATATTACTCTCCCACTGTTTTTTTATGTATTTTTTTTTTCAGGGAGACTTTAGAAACCCAATAATATTAAAAAAAACAAAAAAATAAATAGGCTTTGTATGGGCCACTGAATGAGAGATGGCACACACAGGAGTGGCACACAAGCCCTGACTGAGGCCAATATTTTTCTCCCACTGATTGATGTAGTGTTTTTGTGTTGAGGTAGATTTTAGAACACAAATCTAGGAAAAAAATAAATAGGCTTTCTATGGCCCACAATTAGAGAGAGAGAGGTGGCACACCCAGGAGTCAAGACTGGCACACAAGCTGAAAGGGCAATATTACTCTCCCACTGTTTTTTTATGTATTTTTTTTTTTTCAGGGAGACTTTAGAAACCCAATAATATTAAAAAAAGCAAAAAAATAAATAGGCTTTCTATGGCCCACAATTAGAGAGAGAGAGGTGGCACACCCAGGAGTCAAGACTGGCACACAAGCTGAAAGGGCAATATTACTCTCCCACTGTTTTTTTATGTATTTTTTTTTTCAGGGAGACTTTAGAAACCCAATAATATTAAAAAAAACAAAAAAATAAATAGGCTTTGTATGGGCCACTGAATGAGAGATGGCACACACAGGAGTGGCACACAAGCCCTGACTGAGGCCAATATTTTTCTCCCACTGATTGATGTAGTGTTTTTGTGTTGAGGTAGATTTTAGAACACAAATCTAGGAAAAAAATAAATAGGCTTTCTATGGCCCACAATTAGAGAGAGAGAGAGGTGGCACACCCAGGAGTCAAGACTGGCACACAAGCTGAAAGGGCAATATTACTCTCCCACTGTTTTTTTATGTATTTTTTTTTTTCAGGGAGACTTTAGAAACCAAATAATATTAAAAAAATCAAAAAAATAAATAGGCTTTCTATGGCCCACAATTAGAGAGAGAGAGGTGGCACACCCAGGAGTCAAGACTGGCACACAAGCTGAAAGGGCAATATTACTCTCCCACTGTTTTTTTATGTTTTTTTTTTTTTTTTCACAGAGACTTTAGAAACCCAATAATATTAAAAAAAACAAAAAAATAAATAGGCTTTCTATGGCCCACAATTAGAGAGAGAGAGGTGGCACACCCAGGAGTCAAGACTGGCACACAAGCTGAAAGGGCAATTTTACTCTCCCACTGTTTTTTTATGTATTTTTTTTTTCAGGGAGACTTTAGAAACCCAATAATATTAAAAAAAACAAAAAAATAAATAGGCTTTGTATGGGCCACTGAATGAGAGATGGCACACACAGGAGTGGCACACAAGCCCTGACTGAGGCCAATATTTTTCTCCCACTGATTGATGTAGTGTTTTTGTGTTGAGGTAGATTTTAGAACACAAATCTAGGAAAAAAATAAATAGGCTTTCTATGGCCCACAATTAGAGAGAGAGAGGTGGCACACCCAGGAGTCAAGACTGGCACACAAGCTGAAAGGGCAATATTACTCTCCCACTGTTTTTTTATGTATTTTTTTTTTTCAGGGAGACTTTAGAAACCCAATAATATTAAAAAAAGCAAAAAAATAAATAGGCTTTCTATGGCCCACAATTAGAGAGAGAGAGGTGGCACACCCAGGAGTCAAGACTGGCACACAAGCTGAAAGGGCAATATTACTCTCCCACTGTTTTTTTATGTATTTTTTTTTTTTTCACGGAGACTTTAGAAACCCAATAATATTAAAAAAAACAAAAAAATAAATAGGCTTTCTATGGCCCACAATTAGAGAGAGAGAGGTGGCACACCCAGGAGTCAAGACTGGCACACAAGCTGAAAGGGCAATTTTACTCTCCCACTGTTTTTTTATGTATTTTTTTTTTCAGGGAGACTTTAGAAACCCAATAATATTAAAAAAAACAAAAAAATAAATAGGCTTTGTATGGGCCACTGAATGAGAGATGGCACACACAGGAGTGGCACACAAGCCCTGACTGAGGCCAATATTTTTCTCCCACTGATTGATGTAGTGTTTTTGTGTTGAGGTAGATTTTAGAACACAAATCTAGGAAAAAAATAAATAGGCTTTCTATGGCCCACAATTAGAGAGAGAGAGGTGGCACACCCAGGAGTCAAGACTGGCACACAAGCTGAAAGGGCAATATTACTCTCCCACTGTTTTTTTATGTATTTTTTTTTTTCAGGGAGACTTTAGAAACCCAATAATATTAAAAAAAGCAAAAAAATAAATAGGCTTTCTATGGCCCACAATTAGAGAGAGAGAGGTGGCACACCCAGGAGTCAAGACTGGCACACAAGCTGAAAGGGCAATATTACTCTCCCACTGTTTTTTTATGTATTTTTTTTTCAGGGAGACTTTAGAAACCCAATAATATTAAAAAAAACAAAAAAATAAATAGGCTTTGTATGGGCCACTGAATGAGAGATGGCACACACAGGAGTGGCACACAAGCCCTGACTGAGGCCAATATTTTTCTCCCACTGATTGATGTAGTGTTTTTGTGTTGAGGTAGATTTTAGAACACAAATCTAGGAAAAAAATAAATAGGCTTTCTATGGCCCACAATTAGAGAGAGAGAGAGGTGGCACACCCAGGAGTCAAGACTGGCACACAAGCTGAAAGGGCAATATTACTCTCCCACTGTTTTTTTATGTATTTTTTTTTCAGGGAGACTTTAGAAACCAAATAATATTAAAAAAATCGAAAAAATAAATAGGCTTTCTATGGCCCACAATTAGAGAGAGAGAGGTGGCACACCCAGGAGTCAAGACTGGCACACAAGCTGAAAGGGCAATATTACTCTCCCACTGTTTTTTTATGTTTTTTTTTTTTTTTTCACGGAGACTTTAGAAACCCAATAATATTAAAAAAAACAAAAAAATAAATAGGCTTTCTATGGCCCACAATTAGAGAGAGAGAGGTGGCACACCCAGGAGTCAAGACTGGCACACAAGCTGAAAGGGCAATTTTACTCTCCCACTGTTTTTTTATGTATTTTTTTTTTTCAGGGAGACTTTAGAAACCCAATAATATTAAAAAAAGCAAAAAAATAAATAGGCTTTCTATGGCCCACAATTAGAGAGAGAGAGGTGGCACACCCAGGAGTCAAGACTGGCACACAAGCTGAAAGGGCAATATTACTCTCCCACTGTTTTTTTATGTTTTTTTTTTTTTTTTCAGGGAGACTTTAGAAACCCAATAATATTAAAAAAAACAAAAAAATAAATAGGCTTTGTATGGGCCACTGAATGAGAGATGGCACACACAGGAGTGGCACACAAGCCCTGACTGAGGCCAATATTTTTCTCCCACTGATTGATGTAGTGTTTTTGTGTTGAGGTAGATTTTAGAACACAAATCTAGGAAAAAAATAAATAGGCTTTCTATGGCCCACAATTAGAGAGAGAGAGGTGGCACACCCAGGAGTCAAGACTGGCACACAAGCTGAAAGGGCAATATTACTCTCCCACTGTTTTTTTTATGTATTTTTTTTTTCAGGGAGACTTTAGAAACCAAATAATATTAAAAAAAGCAAAAAAATAAATAGGCTTTCTATGGCCCACAATTAGAGAGAGAGAGGTGGCACACCCAGGAGTCAAGACTGGCACACAAGCTGAAAGGGCAATATTACTCTCCCACTGTTTTTTTATGTATTTTTTTTTTTCAGGGAGACTTTAGAAACCCAATAATATTAAAAAAAAATAAATAAATAGGCTTTGTATGGCCCACTGAATGAGAGATGGCACACACAGGAGTGGCACACAAGCCCTGACTGAGGCCAATATTTTTCTCCCACTGATTGATGTAGTGTTTTTGTGTTGAGGTAGATTTTAGAACACAAATCTAGGAAAAAAATAAATAGGCTTTCTATGGCCCACAATTAGAGAGAGAGAGAGGTGGCACACCCAGGAGTCAAGACTGGCACACAAGCTGAAAGGGCAATATTACTCTCCCACTGTTTTTTTATGTATTTTTTTTTTTTTCAGGGAGACTTTAGAAACCAAAAAATATTAAAAAAGCAAAAAAATAAATAGGCTTTCTATGGCCCACAATTAGAGAGAGAGAGGTGGCACACCCAGGAGTCAAGACTGGCACACAAGCAGAAAGGGCAATATTACTCTCCCACTGTTTTTTTATGTATTTTTTTTTTTTTCACGGAGACTTTAGAAACCCAATAATATTAAAAAAAAACAAGAAAATAAATAGGCTTTGTATGGCCCACTGAATGAGAGATGGCACACACAGGAGTGGCACACAAGCCCTGACTGAGGCCAATATTTTTCTCCCACTGATTGATGTAGTGTTTTTGTGTTGAGGTAGATTTTAGAACACAAATCAAGGAAAAAAATAAATAGGCTTTCTATGGCCCACTCAGTGAGAGATGGCACACACAGGGATGGCACTGTAGCAGAAATGCCAATCTTAATCTTCCACAAAAAAAAAACAAAAAAAAAACAGGGACTGTCCTACAATTACTATCTCCCTGCAGTAATGTAAGCCAGGTATGGCAGGCAGCAATAGGAGTGGACTGATGCACAAATTAAATAAAAAGTGTGGACAAACAAAAAAGATAGCTGTGCAGAAAGGAAGGAACAAGAGGATATGTGCTTTGAAAAAAGCAGTTGGTTTCCACAGTGGCGTACACACAGCAATACAGCTATCACGGAGCCTTCTAGGGCAGCCCAATGAGCTACAGCGCTGAGGGAAAAAAAAAAAAAAAATAGCTTCCACTGTCCCTGCACACCGAAGGTGGTGTTGGACAGTGGAAATCGCTACAGCACAAGCGGTTTGGTGGTTAGTGGACCCTGCCTAACGTTATCCCTGCTTCTGACGAAGCGGCAGCAACCTCTCCCTAAGCTCAGATCAGCAGCAGTGAGTTGGCGGTCGGCGGGAACGCCCCTTTATAGCCCCTGTGACGCCGCAGACAGCAAGCCAATCACTGCAATGCCCTTCTCTAAGATGGTGGGGACCAGGACCTATGTCATCACGCTGCCCACACTCTGCGTTCACCTTCATTGGCTGAGAAATGGCGCTTTTCGCGTCATTGAAACGCGACTTTGGCGCGAAAGTCGCGTACCGCATGGCCGACAAGCTCAGGGGTCGGATCGGGTTTCATGAGACGCCGACTTAGCCAAAAGTCGGCGACTTTTGAAAATGAACGACCCGTTTCGCTCAACCCTAGTGGCCAATATCATAACTGCACTTACCCTATACATAGCAGCACAAAAAAAACATCTTATCAAATATACATTTAGCATGGAACAGTAATACACATAATAGTATAGCAGTACCATTATATAGGAACAGTAATACACATAATCGTGTAGCAGTACCATTATATAGAAACAATTATACATACACTTACAATATACAGCACCGGGACGAACAAGAAAGGAAAGGTGGAGCAGTAATATAGTATACCACTTACAAATAGAAGGGGAGCAGAGTCAGCTGTGAAATCGCCTAATGTGATTGCTGGATCCTATGTTATCAGCTATGTAGACAGCTCCTATGTATCAGCTATGTTACCTGACATTATAATCCTGCCTCTACTAATAAAAAGCCTAGCTGTAAAATATCAAAAAGTAGGAGTGTAAAATAGCCCTGGTGGCGAGTGTAATAATTGCAAGATTACTAAATTTGCTTATAATAAAGATTGTAAAATGAAAAAACAAACATTGGCAATAAATAAATAAATGTGACAGAAAGATTGGTTGAAACAATAGGTCATATTCTGATTAGTGATTACACATTCCCTTAAGGTTGCATTTAACCAAATATTAACTAGCAAAAAGTATATAACATACCACTAAAGCAGCACAAATCATCCATATTAGGTAGTATTTAGTTCATTACCAGATATTAGAGCCTACCTCTATACAGATGATATGGCTGATTGTGGTCACACTCCAATTTTGCTTTGGCACCCCTTGATTACTGTACTTAAAACCATCTATAGGAGGTATATACAGTACATCTTCACCAGGTATAAAACTTAGATAAAAACTGTCTTCCAAAACCAAAGCATTATTGTGCTGCTCTATCATAGATGATCACGAAGCCCTTGTATCCTTTTTGCCTTGAGTATACTGTAGATCAGATCTGGATCTTCTTGCACATCCTCCTCAATGAACTTCTCCCCATCCCCGCCAGCAATTGGGCATAACCTTGTATCAAATATCAAGGAGAATGACTACTAGTCATCTACAACCAGGCAACCTATTAAGCACTTTTGATAGTAATATAGTTGCTGCCATGTAATTAAACAAAGTAACACATGTTCTTTTTGTGGCATACACCCTCATTTTGATCTTGATGCAAAGTTGATCTTGTTCTCAGAAGAATGTTTAGGTGCTTCAACTGTACCAGTGTGAGGGAAATCACAACTCCGACCTTATGTTGTATTATTAGTGTGAGGAACATCAGGCTGCATATATTTTGCAGCCTAGAAACTGGAGCTTGTGTTACTTTTAACTCTGCCATTGATAGATACATGCCACTTACTGAATTAAGCCTTAGAGATAATGTACAAATGTATTTGCCTTCTTTGAGACTCCCAATTACACTCCCATCAGGCTCCATAGTTTTAGTGAAATACTTTTTTTTGTGGTGGGCAGCATCAGGTGTGACCTTCACTGACAGGACTGAGTAGGATAGGCTTCTGCACAGGAGTGGGTATGAAATTTTTATAAAAAATTGTTGGCTTTCTAAAGCTACGTTCACACTAGCGTTTTTTTTTAATCCGTCGTTTTGGGCAAAAAATGGATCCTGCAAATGTGTCCGCAGGATGCGTTTTTTGCCCATAGACTTGTATTAGCGACAGATCGCGATGGATGGCCACACGTCGCGTCCGTCGTGCAACAGATCCATCATGTTTTGGTGGACCGTCGGCACGAAAAAACTTTCAATTGAACGTTTTTTTGTCTGTTGCGTCCGCCATTTTCTAACGCGCATGTGCGGCCGAAACTCCGCCCCCTCCTCCCCAGACTTCAGAATGGGCAGCGGATGCATTGAAAAACTGCATCCGCTGCCCACGTCATGCACAAATTTCACAAAGTGCGTCGGTACGTCGGCGCGACGGACCTGTACCAACGCAAGTGTGAAAGTAGCATTAGACTCCCAGTTTTCTTTAGGCCTCTGGCTCTCTGCTTGACCATCATGTTTTGTGTATACGAAAGGGTACCTTTCCCCAGTAGGACCCTGTACAGCATTAAGCCAATGTGCTGGAATGGGAGTCAACAATTATTATAATTTAGCAAACAAAAATTATTAGAATTCCATTAATGCAATTTTCTTTAACAAAATTATCTATTTTTGTCTAAATGCTTTTTAACTATTTTTGTGATTGGGTGAAGTTTCCCGGTGAAACATAAGTAGGGCTGGCAAAGTTAACTTCTTTGTATACCTTGTGCAGAATCACTGGTGAATAGTGTTGAGCGATACCTTCCGATACTCAAAGGTATCGGTATCGGATGGTATCGGCCAACATCCAAAAAATATCGGATATCGCCGATACCGATACCCGATACCCGATACCCGATACCAATGCAAGTCAATGGGACACAAGTATCAGAAGGTATCCTGGATGGTTCCCAGGGTCTGAAGGAGAGGAAACTCTCCTTCAGGCCCTGGGATCCATATTCATGTAAAAAACAAAGAATTAAAATAAAAAATATGGATATACTCACCCGTCCGGCGGCCCCTGGACCTTACCGATGTAACCGGCAGCCTCTGTTCCTAAGAATGAGGAGTTTAGGACCTTCGATGACGTCGCGGCTTGTGATTGGTCGCGTGACCGCTCATGTGACCGCTCACGCGACCAATCACAAGCTGCGACGTCATCGCAGGTCCTAAACTCCTCATTCTTAGAAACGGAGGCTGCCGGTTACATCGGTAAGGTCCAGGGGCCGCCGGACGGGTGAGTATATCCATATTTTTTATTTTAATTCTTTATTTTTTACATGAATATGGATCCCAGGGCCTGAAGGAGAGTCTCCTCTCCTCCAGACCCTGGGAACCATACACTGGGAACTTCCGATTCCGATTTCCGATATCACAAAAATATCGGAACTCGGTATCGGAATTCCGATACAGCAAATATCGGCCGATACCCGATACTTGCGGTATCGGAATGCTCAACACTACTGGTGAAGTGATGGAGGGGAGATACGAGTCACTGCGCATGATCGCGTGTTGGGAAGGAATAAATAAAATTATGTAATTGGCTGGTTTTAGTGGACATTCATAGAGTGGGAGGGAGAATGTCTACGTATCTCCTCCTGAATCATGTGATCAGTCACATGATAAAGGAGTCACAAGGTCAGGGCTTAAATGGCTGACTGGCAGAGCTTCCTGTGTTCAGTGGTTCCTGGAGAGATGGGACACCAGGGAGTTGTGTGCTCTAACTGAACCATGCACAATGCTGTATGTTAGTGATCTGATCCCACTAGAAAAAAGGACTGTGTTTTCTTTCTTTTGCTTCTTTGTTTTGCTGTTTTGCCTGGAGGGCTGTGATTACTTTTAAGCTTGGTTTATGCTGCTACAATAAACCAAGCACTTTCTTAAGGAGACTGTGTTCCAGAGATACGTCTGTGTCCAGCTGAGTAAGGTGCTCTATCACAAACTCCAGTGTAAAAAATACCAGCAAAGCAGGCATTCGATACAATTCAATTAAAGTTTATTACTACAGTGTTGTCAAATAGGCTTTTGATTTCCACTGGTCACCATTCATTTACAGTACCACAGCCAAATAGGTTGAGGTCACTTGGATACTGATTTGGCTGTATTTATTTTAAAGAGTTCACAATTGTTTCAAAAACATCCTAGAAGACCTCTTAGTGTTAAGGTACCTTCACACTGAACAACTTAACAACGATAACGATAGCGATCCGTGACGTTGCAGCGTCCTGGATAGCGATATCGTTGTGTTTGACACGCAGCAGCGATCAGGATCCTGCTGTGACATCGTTGGTCGGAGCTAGAAGGCCAGCACCTTATTTTGTCGCTGGATCACCCGCTGACATCGCTGAATCGGTGTGTGTGACGCGGATTCAGCGATGTCTTCACTGGTAACCAGGGTAAACATCGGGTTACTAAGCGCAGGGCCGCGCTTAGTAACCCGATGTTTACCCTGGTTACCAGTGTAAATGTAAAAAAAAACAAACACTACATACTCACATTCCGGTGTCTGTCGCGTCCCCCGGCGTCCGCTTCCCTGCACTGTGTCAGCGCCGGCCGGCCGTAAAGCAGAGCACAGCGTTGACGTCACCCTTCTGCTTTAGGACCGGCGCTTACACAGTGCAGGGAAGCGGACGCCGGGGGACCCGACAGACACCGGAATGTAAGTATGTAGTGTTTTTTTTTTTTTTACATTTACACTGGTAACCAGGGTAAACATCGGGTTACTAAGCGCAGGGCCGCGCTTAGTAACCCGATGTTTACCCTGGTTACCCGGGGACTTCGGCATTGTTGGTTACTGGAGAGCTGTCTGTGTGACAGCTCTCCAGAGACCACACAACGACGAAACAGCGACGCTGCAGCGATCGGCATCGTTGTCTATATCGCTGCAGCGTCGCTTAATGTGACGGTACCTTTATACACATGTATTTCAGGAAATTAGAAGTTTTTCACTATTTAAATTAGTGGCTAATTTATTTGGAAATGATTTTTTTTAAGAAAACTCAGCCAACATGGCGAATTTTAATTTCAAAGATACTTTCATCTTTAGTATACTGTATATGAGGAATGTCATGCATAGAAACACTTTCAATCCTTAGCATGTTATCAATAAGGTTATTAATGGTTGCGTTAGTAATGAATGTCTTACAGAATTCACTTGGGCACCCATCTAGTAGCTCTCTTTGCAATTGTCAACCAAAGACGTCATAGATGTGCTTGATGAGACACAAGCACAACATTGGGCTACAATATGTGCCATATGTCCAGCAATAGATATTAGTTTGACCTCAAGACATCAGTAAAGGCTGGAATGGATGTCTATCCTCCCCAGTGAAGACTAGAGTCCTGTTTTCATCTTGGACACAATGATAGACAAAGATTGGCCTACAAACCTGTTCATGGGCAACGCCATGAAGAGACCAAGATACAAGGATGGACCAATTTTTTTATGGGCATTTGCCAAGCCCATTGATAAAACCACGGCTTCTGATAAAACCATGCTCCCTGATATGTCTAAAATAATACAGAGTAACAGCACATGCTGAGATTTATACCCAGCGTAAAGGATAGGAGAAGTGGCAACGTGCAGTGTGCGTGTGTGTGTATATATATAGTATTTATATACAGTGGGTACAGAAAGTATTCATACACCTTGAAATTTTTCACTCTTAGTTTCATTGCAGCCATTTGGTAAATTCAAAAAAGTTATTTTTTTTTCTGATTAACATACGCTCTGCACCCCATCTTGACTGAAAAAAGCAGAAATGTAGTAATTTTTGCAAATTTATTAAAAAAAGAAAAACTGAACTATCACATGGTCATACGTATTCAAACCTTTTGCTCAGACCCTCATATTTAAGTAACATGCTGTCCATTTCCTTGTGATCCTCCTTGATATGGTTCTTCTCCTTCATTGGAGTCCAGCTGCGTTTAATTAAACTGATAGGACTTGATTTGGAAAGGCACACACCTGTCTATATAAGACCTCACAGCTCACAGTGCATGTCTGTCATGTCGGACGCTGTTCAAACCAGGTCGTTCGACAAACAGCGGTAATTCCGCTTTTGACCACTATGTGCTCATTGGTGTCAGCTAGATTTTATCTAGCTGTTCCAGGGTTAATTTACCTGATGCTCGGATTGGAAGCTGGGCCATGCCCATTGCCTTTAAATAGTTCTCCTGAACATTGGGCGTCGCCGGTTATAGCTTCTGTCTTGTGCGTTGTTATCTCAGTCTGGAGTGGTGAGCTGGTAGTTGGAGATTCGTTGCTGGTGGTGTATTTTCCTTTGTCTTATTTACTCTTTCCTATATTTGTATTTATTTTGCCCTGCACATTTATAGTGTATTCCTGAGTGACTGCGGCATGGTGTATATTTTCCGTTATCCTTGTCTGTGCTAACTGTGGGTATTGGTGTATTACCTCTTCACTGGGTGGTGGGCGGAGGTTTCAGCCTAGGGTTGAAACAGGAGACAGGGTGAGGTTCGAGGCCTGGACATGCACACCATCAGTGTAAACTCCAGGTAGAGGGTCAGTCAGGATTTCCCTAGTCTGAGGGAAATTGCAGGGGCCCGGGTTATTAGCTCTTGCCCACCTAGTCTCCCCGTGACATTATAATCGGCCCAACAACAAAAAAAAAAAAAGGGGGTTTCCTTTTTTTTTTTTTTGATTTGTCATGGATCCCATGACTTCCATAACCCGCCAGTTGGAGGCGCTGTCCCAACAGGTCATTGAGTTGAGGGGGGCAGTACAGCAACAGGGACTAGCAGTATCTAACATGTAAGCTGGAGCTACAGGTAGAGTTGCTGAGCCTAAATTTCCTTTGCCTGAAAAATTTGCTGGGGAAAGCAGTAAATTTGTTTCTTTTCGTGAAGCTTGCAAACTATATTTCCGTATGCGCCCGATCTCCTCGGGTAATGAGGCTCAGCGTGTGGGCCTGGTGTTGTCATTGTTAAGTGGGGATCCCCAAGCATGGGCGTTTTCTTTGCCATCTGATTCTGCTGCATTATACTCTGTGGAGAGTTTTTTTTACTCTCTTGGAAGAATCTACAATGAACCTGACAGAATGGCTCTAACAGAATCTAAGATACGCACTATTCGCCAGGGGGAGCGAGTTGCAGAGGATTACTGTTCTGAATTTCGTTGCTGGGCGATCGATACACAATGGAATGATCCAGCATTGCAGAGTCAGTTTATTCATGGGATTTCTGGAAGGGTTAAAAAAGCCCTTCTGATGTACGAGACTCCTGCATCTCTAGATTCCGCTATGAGTCTGGTTGTCCGCATTGATCGCCGTTTGCGTCAGGGGGAGCATGAGATACCGCCTATGGGAGAGGGTTTAGGTTCACGTGAGGTTGCTGCAGGTGAGCCCACAGAGCCTATGCAAATCGCAGCAGTGTCACATGTGAAGCGTCGAGCCCCTGAGCTCAGGAAGCAGGGAGCCTGTTTTTACTGCGGTAAAACTGGTCATTTTATTAACATCTGTCCTCTGCTGTCTAAGAAAAACGCAACGGCGGAAAACTTCTAAGCTCAGAGGGTGTGGAGGAGACCAATCTGAGCTTATATATATCCTCCACGGTGGTTTCTCAATGCATGCTCCCTGCTAAGGTTTTTATCGCTGGCAGTGAGCTGCCAATTACTGTTTTTGTGGATAGTGGTTCAGCCACAAATCTCATTGATGAGGAGTTTGCGCGCACAGCAGGTTTTAGGATTGAAAAACTGCCTCTTCCTATCCGCGTGGTCACCATCAATGCTGCTCCTCTCTCTCAGGGGGAGATTACTGAATTTGTGGCTGAGGTGAAACTCCACATTGGTGTTCTACATTCCGAGCGGGTTACATGTAAGGTGCTCAGGAATCTTCCTGCTCAGGTGGTTTTGGGTTTTCCTTGGTTGTCTATGCACAACCTGGTAATTGACTGGAAAACTCAGGACATAATTCAGTGGAGCGAGTTCTGCCAGGAGAATTGCCTGGCCACATGTGTGGCTGCTGTGACTTCAAGCGTTCCGGAGTCACTTCTGGATTTTGTGGATGTGTTCTCTGAGAAGGGTTGTTCAGAGTTGCCGCCACATCGTCCCTATGACTGTTCTATCAGGTTTAAACCAGGGGCCAAATTGCCTAAAGCAAGGATGTTTAACATCTCTGGTCTGGAGAGACAAGCCTTAAAAGATTACATTGCTGAAAGTTTGAGCAAAGGGCACATCAGGCCTTCATCCTCGCCTGTGGCAGCAGGGTTCTTCTTCGTGAAGAAGAAAGATGGCGGATTACGCCCGTGTTTGGATTTCAGGGAGTTGAACCAGATTACGGTTCGTGATCCATACCCTATGCCACTGATACCAGATTTGTTCAACCAGGTGGCAGGTGCTAAGTGGTTTACCAAGCTTGACCTCAGGGGGGCGTACAACCTCATAAGAGTCCGTCAAGGTGATGAGTGGAAGACGGCTTTTAATACCCCTGAGGGTCATTTTGAAAATTTGGTGATGCCATTTGGGTTGACTAACGCACCTGCAGTGTTCCAACATTTCATTAATGATTTGTTCTCGCATGTTTTGGGAAAATTCGTTATCGTGTACCTAGATGACATTCTCATATATTCTTGCGACCGTGATGCTCATTTAGATCATGTCAGGCAGGTGTTACAGCTTCTCAGAGAGAATAAGCTGTATGCTAAACTTGAGAAATGTGTATTTTCTGTTCAAGAGTTGCCTTTCTTGGGTTATATTGTGTTTGCTACTGGTTTTAAAATGGACGCCGCTAAGGTGCAAGCGGTGCTGCATTGGGAACGTCCTGATAACCTGAAAGCTCTTCAACGGTTCCTTGGGTTTTCTAACTACTATAGGAAATTTATCAAGGATTTTTCCATCATTGCTAAACCGCTAACTGACATGACTAAAAAGGGTACCAATTTCTCCGTTTGGCCTGAGGCTGCTGTGCGCGCATTTGAATTTCTTAAGAACAGTTTTGTTTCAGCCCCCATTCTTGTGCAGCCTGATGTATCAAAACCTTTTGTTGTGGAAGTTGATGCGTCTGAGGTTGGTGTGGGGGCGGTACTATCTCAAGGCTCATCTTTGAGTGGTTTGCGTCCGTGTGCCTATTTCTCCAATAAACTGTCGTCCGCCGAACGTAACTACGATATCGGCAACAGGGAGTTGTTGGCAATTAAGTTGGCCTTTGAGGAATGGCGACACTTCTTGGAGGGGTCAGTACATCAGGTTACTGTTATTACCGATCATTAGAATCTGCTGTATTTGGAGTCAGCCAAGCGTCTGTCCCCCAGGCAGGCTCGCTGGGCATTTGTTTTTCACGCGGTTCAATTTTGTTGTCACTTACAGACCGGGGTCTAAAAACACTAAGGCGGATGCTCTGTCCAGGTGTTTTCCGGGGGGAGAACCTCGGGAGGATCCAGTACCCATCCTCCAAAAGGGTGTTGTGGTTTCGGCTCTCACTATCGAGGTTGAGGCTGAGATTGCCGAGGCTCAGGAGGAGGTACCATCTGAGCTTCCCATCAACAAATCTTTTGTACCGCTTCATCTCCGCTTAAAGGTTTTGGCGGAGCATCATGATGCTGTCCTGGCTGGCCACCCAGGGGTTAGGGGTACTTTGGAGTTGATGTCACGTCGGTTTTGGTGGCCCAAGATCCGACAGTACGTGGTCTCATACGTGTCAGCTTGTACCACGTGCGCTAGGGCTAAGACGCCCCGCTCCCGTCCTGTTGGCACACTACTTCCTCTTGAGGTACCTAGTAAGCCATGGACAGAAATCTCCATGGATTTCATCACTGATTTGCCCTCATCAGTTGCGAACACGGTCATCTTGGTGATTGTTGATCGGTTTTCAAAAATGTCGCACTTTGTGTCTTTGCCTTCGTTGCCTAACGCTAAGACTCTGGCTCAGGTATTTGTGCAGGAGGTGGTCAGACTTCATGGGGTTCCGTCTGACATCGTGTCTGATAGGGGGTCTCAGTTTGTGGCAAAATTTTGGAAAGCATTTTGCTCACGGCTGGGGATCAAGTTGTCTCATTCTTCGGCGTTTCATCCTCAGTCAAATGGTCAGACTGAGCGTATGAACCAAAATTTGGAACAGTACCTACGCTGCTTTGTCTCTGATAACCAGGAGGAGTGGTCTACCTTTCTTCCTTTGGCTGAGTTTGCCATCAATAATCACCGCCAGGAGTCGTCTGGGGAGTCTCCTTTTTTTGTGTTTACGGGCTACATCCTCAATTTTGTACCTTGAGTCAGAGGGGCTCTTCCGGCGTTCCGGAGGAGGACCAGTTAGGAGCACAAATGTCATCAGTCTGGAGGAGAGTTAAACAGCGCCTGTTGAGTGTAGGTGCTAGGTACAAATGTGTGGCTGACAGTAGGCGTGTGCCAGGTCCGGACCTTAGTGTGGATGACTGGGTTTGGTTATCCACAAAAAACATAAGACTCAAAATACCGTCCCTTATATTGGGTCCACGGTTTATTGGTCCATTTAGGGTCACCACCGTCATTAACCCAGTAGCGTACCGATTGGAGCTCCCTACGGTGTATAAGATACACAACGTGTTCCACAGGTCTCTTCTAAAGAAGGTGGTGGGTTCTGTGGACGCGTCGCCTATGCCACCTCCATTCTTGGTGGATGGTAATTTGGAATTTGAAGTCTCCAAGGTGGTTGACTCTCGTGTAGTGTGCCGCACTTTACAGTACTTGGTACACTGGCGTGGTTATGGGCCTGAGGAGAGGTCCTGGGTACCAGCCTCGGACATTCATGCGGATTGGCTGGTCAGGTTTTTTCATCGTCGCCATCCAGACAAGCCGGGTCCTATAAGCCATGAGGGCCCTGGGGTCCCTCGTAGAAGGCGGGGTACTGTCATGTCGGACGCTGTTCAGACCAGGTCATTCGACAGACAGCGGTAATTCCGATTTTGACCACTATGTGCTCATTGGCGTCGGCTAGATTTTATCTAGCTGTTCCGGGGTTAATTTACCTGATGTTCGGATTGGAAGCTGGGCCATGCCCATTGCCTTTAAATAGTTCTCCTGAACATTGGGCGTCACCGATTATAGCTTCTGTCTTGTGCGTTGTTATCTCGGTCTGGAGTGGTGAGCTGGTAGTTGGAGATTCGCTGCTGGTGGTGTATTTTCCTTTGTCTTATTTACTCCTTCCTATATTTGTATTTATTTTGCCCTGCACATTTATAGTGTATTCCTGAGTGACTGCGGCGTGGTGTATATTTTCCGTTATCCTTGTCTGTGCTAACTGTGGGTATTGGTGTATTACCTCTTCACTGGGTGGTGGGCGGAGGTTTCAGCCTAGGGTTGAAACAGGAGACAGGGTGAGGTTCGAGGCCTGGACATGCACACCATCAGTGTAAACTCCAGGTAGAGGGTCAGTCAGGATTTCCCTAGTCTGAGGGAAATTGCAGGGGCCCGGGTTATTAGCTCTTGCCCACCTAGTCTCCCCGTGACAATGTCAGACCTAATGAGAATCATGAGGTCAAAGGAACTGGCCAAGGAGCTCAGAGACAGAATTGTGGCAAGGCACAGATCTGGCCAAGGTTACAACAGAATTTCTGCAGTACTCAACAGCATCCTTGCATCTATCCTCCTGATGATCCGCTATGGTGAAATGCGTAGAGGTTTCTGAAAAGCATCTAAAATCATAAGTACCTCTTATGCTTACTGTTATCATGACGATACATCTGATTTATGTGCCTTTAAAATTCTATCTGTTCTGGGTCTAATGTTATATGTTACCTGCTTATTTTGTTTATTATAAGACTGTCTTGTGGGTTAGCTGAATTATCAATAGGGATTCCAAGGGACAGCCACCTAGGATTAGGGAACTATATCCGCTGAAAAGTAGGGTGCCTACTTCTGCTGTGAGATAGAAGTCTAATCAGCAGGGAACAGTATAGCGAGGCACTTTCTCAGTTCTTTTGCGCATGTCACTTTATCAGTGTGATATTGTTCACCGTTTTTGCACACCTTTATTATTGCCGTCTACCTCTATTATTAATCCTTACACACATTCCCAGTCTACTCCTTTCCCTATATATGCACAATAAGTGGTTGCATGATTCACCAGCATAGGGCCATCTAGGAGTTTTAGGGTTAACTGCCAAGGAGCGGGGGCGCCATCACTCGTTCATTTGTTTTAGGGTGCCAATCTCCGCTGTCAGGTAGGCGTTGGACGCAGGTAATTTGGTGCAGGGTGCTTGTATGGTGATTGAGGGTTTAATATTTTTTAGAGGTATTCATTAAAAATAAAATTTGATCTGACAAATTTGTGATATAGGGTTAAATTGTTAGATGTTCAGTACTCAAGGTTCCTAAGAGCACAGTGGCCTTCATAATCCTTAAATGGAAGAAGTTTGGGACCACCAGAAGTTTTCTTAGACCTGGCCGTCCAGCCAAACTGAGCAATTGTGGGAGAAGAGTCTTTCGTGAGAGAGGTAAAGAAGAACCCCAAGATCATTATGTCTGAGTTCTAGAGATGTAGTAGGAAGATGGGAGAATGTTCCACAAAGTCAACTATCGCTGCAGCCCTCCTCTAGTTGGGCCTTTATGGCAGAGTGGACCGACGGAAGCCTCTCCTCAGTGCAAGACATATGAAATCCCGCGTAGAGTTTGCTAAAAAAACACACAAAGGACTCCCAGACTATGAGGGTATGTGCACACGTCAGGATTTCTTGCAGAAATTTTCCTGACAAAATCCGAATATTTCTGCCAGAAATCCGCATGTGTTTTTTTGCGTGTTTTTTACGCGTTTTTTACACGTTTTTTGTGCGTTTTTTTGCGGATTTTATGTGGATTTTTTGCGTTTTTTTCTTGACACTTCAATTTCATGGGAAATCCGCAAAAAATCCGCAAAAATAATGAACACGTTGCTTCTTTTCCCGGAATGCGTTTTTTTTGCGGAAAAAATGCAACATTTGCACAAAAAATGCGGAATGCATTCTAAATGATAGGATGCATAATGTATGCATTTTTTACGCGGTATTATAGCGTTTTTATTGGGGAAATCCACAAAAAAACCGCAAAAATTCCTGAAGAAATCCTGACATGTGCACATACCCTGAGAAGTAAGATCCTCTGTTCTGATGAGACGAAGATAGACCTTTTTGGTGAGAATTCTAAGCGGTATGTGTGGTGAAAACCAGGCACTGCTAATCACCTGCCCAATACAATCTCAACAGTAAAACGTGGTGGCAGCATCATGCTAAGCTATCATGCTATGGGAGTGTTTTTCAGCTGCAGGGACATCATGACTGGTTGTCATTCAAGGAAACATGAATGCGGCCAAGTACAGAGAGATCCTGGATGAAAACCTCTTCCTGAGTGCTCTGGACCTCAGACTTGGTCGAAGGTTCACCTTCCAACAAGAAAATGACCCTAAGTACACAGCAAAAATAACAAAGGAGTGGCTTCAAAACAACTCTGTGACCATTCTTGACTGGCCCAGCCAGATCCCTGACCTAAACCCAATTGAGCATCTCTGGAGAGACCTGTGGACTTGACCCAATCCCTTCCCACTTCATCCCAAACCTCGCCACAGTCTTCATCCCAACCCTAACCTGTTGTGATTCGGTTCGTGGGCTCCCCCGGTGGTCTCTTGTGGTACTGGTGTCCTGCAAGCTTTGCCTTCTCAGTTCACCTGTTCCTATCAGGATGTGGGAGTATCCTATTTAACCTTGCTCCTTAGTCATTCTAATGCTGGCCATCAATGTATCCAGAGTGATTCTGTTGCATGTTCCTGCTCCCAGTTTTCTGCTCAGCTAAGTTGGACACTTTAGTCCTTAAGTCTATTTTTGTATGTTTTGTCCAGTTTGCACTTATGTGAATCTCTGCAGCTGGAAGCTCTTGTTGGGCTGAAATTACCACTCCAGTGGCATGAGTTGTCACATGAGTTAAGGTAATTTCAGGATGGTGTTTTGAAGGGTTTTGCAGCTGACCGCGAAGTCCTCTGTTGTATCTTTCTGCTATTTAGTTAGCGGGCCTCTCTGTGCTTAATCTGCTTTCATACTACGTGTGTCTTTTCATCTGCTCTCACCGTTATTATATGTGGGGGGCTGCTATCTCCTGTGGGGACATTCTCTGGAGGCAAGCCAGGACTGTGTTTTCTTCTACCAGGGGTAGTTAGTTCTCCGGCTGGCGCGCGGCATCTAGAGACAACGCAGGAATGCCCCCTGGCTACTTCTAGTGTGGTGTGTAGGTTTAGCATCGCGGTCAGCTCTAGTTTCCATCACCCGAGAGCTTGTCCGTTTATTCTTTGCTTCTGATGTTTCCTTGCCATTGGAAACCATAACAGTACGGCCAGCCCAAATGTTTAATCTATAGGCTGAAGCAGGAGAGAAAAGGAACTGTGTGAAGCCTTTTTTTTTTTTTTTTTTTTTTCTTTTCCTTCCTCTGAAGTTGCACTCTAGCTCTAATTTCAGTCTCCT